>NC_092131.1:38909960-39212990 GCF_043159975.1 Macaca nemestrina | reverse complement strand
GGATTCTCCTGCCACAGCCTCCCGAGTAGCTGGGATTACAGGCGCCCACCACCACGCCCAGCTAATTTTTGTGTTTTTATTAGAGACAGGGTTTTGCCATGTTGACCTCAAATAACAAAGGTCACAGCAGCAGACAGAATGTGGGGGCCCCAGAGAGGAAAATGGGCTCACAGAACCCTAATGTGCTCAGAGGAGGGCAGCTTCTAGATATGGGGAGAGCGACAAAATGTAATGTTAAGTGCATAGCAAGCACACTGTTCTTACTGTGTGTTAAAATGGCTTAGAGGAGAGGAAATCATATAGAGACATGGGTAACCAGTCTGCTTAGGGCAACCAGAACTCATTCATTCGTTTAACCAGCATTTATACGGCATTTATTATGCACTAGGCATTTAACCAGCATTTATACGGCATTTATTATGCACTAGGTCTAAAAGCTTTACAAATATTAACTTATTCCATCCCCACAACCAACCTATGAAGTATCATCACTCCCATTCTACAGATAAGGAAACTGAGACACGGAGAGTTTAAGTAACTTGCCCAAAGTTGCACAGCTAGGCCAAGTGCTGTGGCTTATGCCTGTAATATCAGCACTTTGGTAGGCCAAGGCAGGTGGATCACTTGAGGCCAGGAGTTCCAGACCAGCCTGGGCAACATGGCAAAACCTCATCTCCACAAAAAATGCAAAAGTTAGCTGGGTGTGGTAGCATGAGCCTGTGGTCCCAGCTACTCTGGAGGCTGAGGCATGAGAATTGCTTGAACCCAGGAGGCAGAGGTTGCAGTGAGCCGAGATCGCACCATTGCACTCTAACCTGTGTGACGGAGTGAGACTCTGTCTCAAAACAAAACAAAAAAATAACCAAAGTTGCACAGCTAATACGTGGTGGAGCCAATATTTAAATCCAAGTAGCCTAGCTCCAGAGTCCATGATTTTAGCCTTGGAAGGAAGGACTGAGAAGCATTAGAAACCAATATACAGCAAGAAAGGTCAGTGGGTGACCCCTGGACAGGCGTCATCAGCCATGTCATTGAGTCTATCCTTGGGGGACCTTCACCTCACGCTATTTTCAGTTCATGCATCCCAAGATTAGGACAGTTCATGAAACCAAAGTGGGTAAAGCTGAAGCCACAGAGTCTATTAAAGTGTCATTTAGAGCAGAGACTCTATCTGCTAACCCTTACACACCAGCACATATTAGAAAAATGAAGTTGTTCAGTATAAACCATCCTTTCAACACCGGTCTCCACCTCTCCCCCACCCCAGCTGAGTGGGCACCACATTCGTGTAGCTGGTGCATGCAGTGGGTTGGCTGAGCATCTGGTATCTTCTGGAGCAGCACGGTAGATCTGCCTGTGAGAAAGCCCCAGACACCTGCACACTCCAGGAATACAGGCATACATGTGCGGCCTGTGTGCAGCACTCCCCACGCCTCCCCAACTATCTGAGACAGCAGGGGTGACCCCCTTGGTCACCCTGCCTGCTGGCTTCAGGCTGTGGTGCCTAAGCCCCTGGGGTGCCCTTCCCCTAGTACAACAACTCCTCCCTTAGAGAACACCTCTGCCTTTTATGTGAAGGACTGCAAAATCCATCATCAGAATCCATCATCCCTCGCCTCCAAGGCCTTCCACCACTGCAACTAATTATTTGTGTTGTAAACTCCCATGTGGAAACAATCTACGGGATTTCTCATCAGACCTGGCCGGCAGGCTAGCAGCTCACACGCCTGCCTGTAGACTGCAGCAAGCCAGCCTCCCCCTTTTAAACAAACACATTAAGTTAATAATAACACCGACCAAGTTTGACAGCCACGTTTACTAATTAATTCTCATTTGCTCCTTCTCTCAGGAAAGCAGGTAGGACTTGTCCGATTTACAGATGAATTAAGCCTCCAAACAGATTTCTCTTAAGGTGGCACCAAAAAGTTTAACCTGGAGCCTTCCTCCCAGTCAGCCTTCTCCACTTCCCTACCCCTAGGGTGATTCACTTTACCTAAGCTCCCCAAGGCAGTGTTCAGGATGGAGAAGATCCTAGTGATGACCAGTCCCTGCCCCTTGACAAAGGTGTAGATGGCTCATCACAGCACCCCCTTTCATTCACCTGGCCATGCAGAAGCACGTGGGGACCTCAGCCATCTCATCATTCCATTCTCACAACCCTCCTCCAGGAGAGTTGGTTATGATCCCCATCTCCCAGAGGCGTAACCACAGCTGAGAGGTCAAATGACACATCAAGATCAGAGGGCTCAGAAGCAGAAGGCCAAAAGCCCATTGTCTGCGGCCTTCCCCTTTACCTGGGGATGACTGGTTAGGAAATTTGTCCCAGGTGACGAAACAGCCAGCTTCAGGAAAACAGAATTCTCCATGCCCAGCCTTGGGTTCTGACCACAGAACCCGCTCTCTCCTCACACCTGTCTATAAAGGCCTCTGAGCTCTGGGCATGTAGGAGCTCACTTGTTTGTGGGCTTTGGTGGAAGGAGGGTGGATCCTTCTGGGAACCTGCTTCTACTCTGCAACTTCTATTCCTTTAATCCAAATAAGAATGCTGTTGCCCAGGCTAGACAGCCTTGGACTGATGTCATCAGCCATGCCATTGAGTCTGTGCTTGGGGGACCTGCAGCCCACGCTATTTTCAGTTCATGCATTCCAAGATTAGGACAGCTTGTTGCGATGTTCTCTGTCCACATATCTTAAACTCTCATCCTAGCTTCTCTCCCTTCTATTTCACTTTCTGAGCATTTTCTACACACCTATTCTACTAGGACCATCCATTAACATTTTAGATTATGTTTTGTTCTTGCAACAACCCTACAAGGCATGTATTATTCTTTTACAGTGCTGGTTTTACAGATGGGGAAACAAAGGCATAGCTTTCATTCCTCCTAAGGATTACGTGGCTGGTGTGCAGCAGAAGTGCAATCTGCCTTTAGACTCTGAGTTTAAGGCTCTAGTCTCCAGCTGATAGGAGGCACCTTTTGTAAGCTCTGTAGCTCTTACCCTCCCACTGCAGAGGGTGCTGAACTCTCGGGGCTAATGGCCCCGCAGTCACATTTTTTTAACGGGTAATGGCCTGTACAGCTGGCGACAGCATGCGTCATTTCCCAAGAATACTCAGGGGCCCAGATGCAGAAACTGACACCCCCACCTCTACCCCGGCTACTGGGCAAGGGGCATCAGCTGACTCTGAACGCTGAGAGCACCAGGTTTCTGAGATTGTTCTAAAAAAAGAAGAAAAAAAAAGGAAGTTCATTTGGCTTCCTGCTCAGTCTAGGACTGGCTAACCACGTCCCGCCTGGGATCAGCATGGTGGCCAAGACTTCATGAGTAATAAATAACACCACCGGGCTCTTCTTGAACCTTAGATCCCCTAAACCAACAAGAGCAGCTGGTGTTTTCTGAGGGCCTCCCTAAAGACCCACAGCTCTGTGATAGACAGGACCTCATGTATCCCCATATGTCCTCATGAGCCAGGGGGAGAGGGGTGGCCAAAGGGACTCTCCTCCTTATTTTAAAGGTGGAGACACTGAATCACAGAGGGGAGACGGGGCTTGCCAGAAGGGAGTGGCAAGGACTGAAACAGGTTGCATTATCTGCCAGGATACCACAAGACCTCTCCACTCCTCACCCGTGTCCATGAAAGAAAGAATACATTCCTAAGTCTCCCAAAGCAGCTGGACTGGAGCTGGCTCCACAGCAATTGTTTAAAGAAAAAGCAGTGGCCCTGATGGGAAGGAGCCCGATGGCCAGGGTGAACACAGTTTGGCCATTATCTGCAGGCTGGCCTCCCTGTGAGCTGCCCTGCACCGAGATAACACAGCAGGCTGTGCTGGACACAACTGGCTGCCTGTGGACTCCACCTTTCCCCCATGCTGGGTTCCAAACACAAGATAGCAAAGACACTGTTTGCCTAGAGAGCCTAGTTTTAACCCCATGCTAGCTATGGCAAGGCCCAGCTGGGGGATTTCTCTCCTTCCCTGCTTCAGGCGGGGAAGGTCCACTGAGCAGAGAGCTTGCCGGGTGAGCCTGCCAGGTAAGAAGGCTCATCTGCCTGCGCAGAGGGGTGTAGCTGACTACAGCCTCCTCAGAGGGTCTCCCCAGGCAGGACCTCAGGCTTGGACTCTAGGAACCTCTTTGGAGATAGCCCAGATAGATGGGCAAGGTCCTGACAGGTTGCCAGGCATCTTGATTCCCTCTTCCCTAATTCCAACTCCTAACTTCCAGCCCCTCCCCCGACCCTTCCCCTCCACTGGCTTCTATCACCCCCAGCTCACCCACAGGGTCCCCTCGTTCAGACCCATGTATGCAGGCCCTAGGCCTCACTTTCCAACAGTTCCTTCTAGCCCAGGCCTGGTGACTGGCTTCTGCAGAGAATGTTAGAGCTGAAAGGACCCTAAAGAGCCACCCCTCTGCATTTTACACACGAAGAAACCATGACCCAGAGAGACTGTGACAGATCCAGGGCTACCATTTGGTAATGGCAAAGACAGACTGGTTTCAGGAATTCCGGAAATGTTTGCTCCACCAACCTGCACACAGAAAGTCAAATTAAGGTAAGTTCATCCCTTTACAGCTGAGCAAACTGATGCCCAGAGAGGTAAATGGGCCTTCCCAAGGCTCACATTCGCGCTGTTTGTTAGTATGATCTCTTAGATACAAACTAAATGGAGAGGCCCCTAATCCTATTGGTGACAGCTGATGCGCAGACAGTGTGATTTTGCAACCTCACTTAGTCGCCTGTTAACAAGCAGCTCTGAAAATCCTTCTGCAGGGCTGCCCTGAGGCCCCCCATCTGCATGCTGCTATTCCTCGGAGGGGCACTGCCCCCAGGAAGCTCCTCTGCATGGATATTAATGCCCAAGTCAGAAAAGAAGCCGATGAATCTGAAAAAGAAAGAGGGCCAGAGAATCTTTCTATTTTACCTTTTTTTTTTAAATGGAGGAAATTCTAAATTATTCTAGTACCCAATCTACTAGTTGCCTGGAAAATGCCTGCTGATCCTTCAGTTGCAGGTACGTTGGTGCTAGAAGACCAGGTTTGCGTTCCAGCTCGGCAGCTATATGCATGTGGTCAAGTTTCTCAGCCCCTTTGAACCTGCATTTCCTCATTTGTCAAGTAGGAATATTACCTCCCTTTCCCTGCCTCTTGGTAAGGTTGACATTAGAAAATCGATGTAAAAGAATGCTCTGATTTGAAAATGTTCTGAAGACATAAGCGATTACTCATTATGAATACAATATTCTCCTTTCTCTATTTGAGAAAAGCCCTTTGTTGGCTGGGGGTGGCGGGGGACTCAGGTAACTCAGCCAAGTTGCTCCCACCAGTCTGATTTAATGGACTCCTCTCTTAATCACCACAGCTTCTCCCTTCTTGTGCCTGGCTCTTTCTGAGCTTTCTGAACTTTGCAATCCCCAGCTCACCCCACCCACACACCCCACGGTCCTTCTCCCCAACAGTTGCCAGCCCACCCTGGCCATAAACCGGTAGAACCCACAAGGGCTCTCAGGAAACAACTTCACCCTTACCTTCTCCCACTCCCAGGTCCCTCTGACCCTGGGGAAGCTCACATGGCCCCTCCTTTCCCCATAGTGGTGTCAGCAAAGTAAACTGGAGGCTGGTTGACCCCCAGTCTCTAAAGTAGGCCAGAGCCCCAGTGCTCTCAGGTGAATTCCAGGGCTTACTATGGGAAGGTGGGAGGTGGGCTGGGGGCCAGTCTGGTGGTACCAACCTCTGGGTACCTACCATCCTCTGAACCCCACACTGTATCAGAGGGAGAGGCTGGGAGCTGGCATTTATTAATCCTCTATTCTGTGCTGGGCACTTTGCCCACATTAGAGCTACTTCTCATAACCCATGGAGAGGGTTAGTATCCTCATTTAACAGGTGAGGAGAAACAGATTCCAAGAAGCTAAGCAACATACCCACAGTCACACAAGACTTCAGGGATGAACAGGAATCCAAATCCAGGGTTCTCACCTGTAGGCTTGGGCATGGGCGTGGATCCCATGCCCACAGTCATTTACTGAGTCTATATACATAGCAGGTTTACTGGAGTAGATCAAAAGAAAAGAAAGCATGCAATTCCCCAGACTTCTGGATTTTTTAAATCATGATCTCAAAATAAGTACTGGAGGCCAGGCGCGGTAGTTCATGCCTGTAATCCCAGCACTTTGGGAGGCCGAGGCGGGCAGATCATGAGGTCAGGAGATCGAGACCATCCTGGCTAACACGCTGAAACCCCGTCTCTACCAAAAAAAAAAAATACAAAAAATTAGCCAGGTGTGGTGGCGGGCGCCTGTAGTCCCAGCTACTTGGGAGGCTGAGGCAGGAGAATGGCGTGAACCCAGGAGGTGGAGTTTGCAGTGAGCTGAGATCATGCCACTGTACTCCAGCCTGGGCGACACAGCGAGACTCTGTCTCAAAAAAAAAAAAAAAGGTACTGGAAGTCAATATTAAAAATAAAAATAGTTGCTGTTAAGGTAGATACCTTTACTGTTACTGTGTTGCTTTCTCAAAAAAAAAGATTCCTTCCTAACCATTTCCTTTTCCCAAAGTGAACAGCTGATGTATATAAACAGTAGCCACTAGTATTCATTGACCACTCACTATTCTCAAAGCCTTTTATGGGAATGCTGTCATTTCATCTGCCAACAGTCTATGCAGTAGGTACTACTGTTAACTGGTTTATAGATGAGGAAACTGAGGTGCAAAAATATGGAGAGATTTGCCCCAGGTCACTGAGTTAGAGACTTTGAACTCCAGGAGTCTGGTGTTAGAGCCTGTACCCTGACCCATTAAACTTAATATTCCCAGTTGTGGGATTTCCTGGACCAAGGTACGGCGCCTAACCCAGTGAAGGTGTGTGTGCTAGTGCCAGCGAGTCAACAGGCCTCAGTAACTATTGAGTGGAATGGAGTGAAGGAAGGAATGAGTAGGGGAAATGGATGATTTGCTGTGGGTCTTGGGAGTGACTTGTGCACCTGGAAGTGGGGTGGGTGGCGGGGGGAGGGTTGGCCTTAAGCAAGGAGTTCTGAATCCTTCTCACTGCCACCTAGGAGGGCACAATGGGGATGGGGGGCAGTTGCAGACAGCTTCAAGGGAGTCAGGCCCTCCCCAGATGAGCTGCAGCTCAGCCTCAACCCTCATCCCACCCGTCCCACCTGGGAGATACTGACCTCCCAGGACAACACCTCCAGGCTGGTGTCATCTCCACCCAACCAAGGCGGGGCTGGGAAACCAGATGTGCCTGCCACAGGTGGGGCCGAGGCCAAGAGGACACCCACGGGAGGGAGCCCCAAACCCACAAGCGTTTGCTGGGCTTGGACACAGAAGGCAGCCAGGTGAGGTTGACAAGCTTCTGCTCCAGGAGTCACCATCTAAGAATACCTCAGAAAGGACCATGGCTCCCGCTTTCCTGCAGAGGAAAGTCTCCCGGAGTCCTCCAGTCTGCCCGCTCTTCTCCTCTCTCCAATCCGCTTTCTGCCTTCCACTTCTACCCCCAACCATAATCTAGCCTCTGCCCACCTCTGCTCTGCCCCTCCCTCCTCAGGGTCCCACTAAACACTGCCACTTTCTTTTCTCCCCAAACACCCCATGTCTTTTGCTTCTAAAATGCTTTTCCCTGCAGTGTTTTCTCTGTGTGGGATGTTCTTTCTCTATGTGTCTCTTGCAACTCTACTCAATCCTGCTTGTCTGTCAATCGTCTATTTTTTTTTTCTTTTTGCTGGGTAGGGGATGGAGTTTTGCTCTTGTTGCCCAGGCTGGGGTGCAATGGCACGATCTCAGCTCACTGCAACCTCTGCCTCCCGGGTTCAAGTGATTCTCCTGCCTCAGCCTCCCAGGTAGCTGGGATTACAGGCATGTGCCACCACCATGCCCGGCTAATTTTTGTATTTCTAGTAGAGATGGGGTTTCACCATGTTGGCCAGGCTGGTCTCAAACTCCTGACCTCAAGTGATCCGCCTGCCTCGGCCTTCCAAAGTGCTGGAATTATGGGCGTGAGCCTCCGTGCCCAGCCCAATCCTTTATTGAGATGCCATCCCTCCAAAAAGTCTTTCCCAACCACCTGAGAGATTAGATTCCCTGCCGCATTTCCAGAGCATATGCTGCCTTGGCCATGATTCGTAGACTCACTTATCTGCTTTTAATGTCCACCAGGGCATGGACTGTGTCTCTCTGGTTCATGACCCGACCCCTATTCCCTAGCATAGGACCTGGCACATGGCACTTGCTCTTCCGCAGCTTCCAGGGCCTCAGACACAGCACAAGTCTGACCCAATTTGTTGCAGGGAGGCTGAGGAATAGAGTGCAGGGGATTCTCGAATTCGCTTGAATATATGACTATAAGGCTCTGTTGGAACTAGAAATCCTTTGTCAGATGCCCAGAACCCCAGAGGCCAAGTGAGAGACAGAGCTGCCATGTCCACTGTTTTCAGGTGAAAGGCCCCCCCAACTCCACGTGTGGAAAGCCTTGCATTTCAGCTCAAGCCTCCACTCAACCAGCTTCTTGCAGGAAATCTGGCGCTGGGGATGGGGTGGGAGGTACGGGGAAGATCTATAAGCCAAGCAGGCCTTGGCCAGCTGAAAGCAAGCCTCAGTCCAGAAACCCACACTGCCCTCCACCCACGTAGCTCCTCCACCCCCACCCCAACCCCAGGGACCAGCCGGCAAGAACCTAAGCTTGTGTAAACAAGGCCACAGGAAAGCAAGCCCCTTATCTGTTATCAGTTCTCTTTCTCCAGCTCAGCCACTTGGCTGGAACAGCAGCCGGGAGGTGGGAGCTGGCCAGACTCCTCCCCCTTCTCCTTTATCTTTCCTCCCTAGCCAGCTTCTCCTCCCCCGGAGGTGGCTCGGGCTCCCCGGGTCACTGCTTCCCGCCAGCTGGAGAAGGGAGGCAGCAGCTATCTTAACAACCCAAGTCAAGGCCGAGTCTCTGATTGTCTGTGCCGGGGAGGCTCCCTCCTCCGTCCTTCCCTCCCTCCCTCCCTGGCTCCCTCGGGATGGGGTCACAGATGTGTTTATCTTGTTGGAGGAGGTGGGGAGGGATGGTGGGCCACAGTCTGCAAGCCACTGAAGGCACAGAGGGCCCACTAGGGTCCTAGTGACATCTAGGACAGAAGGGTTGCATTTTGGTCTTCATGATGTTCAGCTCTTTAGTTGGAAGAAGATGGATGAGAGTTCATTAGGTGCAAGGTTTCTTCCTGCTCAAAAATTCTGTGACGACCAGATAGAAGGCTGCGGGGGAAGGTTATTGGCTGGGTGAGTCTGACTGTCTGACTCGTCTCCACTTTGGACTTTTAATTACATAAGCCTGGTACTGACCCAGAAAGAGTGGGCGTCTGGCTAATACTCCCCAGAATGTCATGTTACACCAGAGGCATTCCAGCCTGAAGGAAACCTGTGAGTCTAAGACATCAGTTTTAATAAAATGAAAATATCTGAGCCACATCCCTAAGAAAATAGATTTCTGTACTTCTCAGATCAACTGAACTGGGAAGATGGAGGGAAGAGGCAAGTCTTCCTCCCTCACCCAGCCACATGTGCTTCCCTTCTCCCACCATATTCTAGGAGGTCCTTGGAGAAGGTCAAACAGGGAGAATGTACTCCACTGTCACTGCCCCAAAACAAGACAAATGCGGATACCGAGGGGATGGAGTACCTGGGATTTACAACAATACAGCAAGATTCAAAACCTGGCTGAGACCTGGCGCAGTGGCTCACATCTGTAATCCCAGCACTTTAGGAGGCCAAAGTGGGTGAATTGCCTGAGGTCAGGAGTTCAAGACAAGCCTGACCAACATGGTGAAACCCTGCCTCTGCTAAAAATACAAAAATTATCCAGGCTTGGTGGTGCATGCCTGCAATCCCAGTTAGTCTTCTCAAGATTCTTCCCTTGTGAAGCTTATATTGTATTTTGGGTTTTTTGTTTTGTTTTGTTGTTTTTTTAAGAGAGGCAGGATCTTCTGTCACCCAGGCTGGAGTGCAGTACTGTGATCATAGTTCACTGCAGCCTCCACTTCCTGGGCTCAAGCGATCCTCCCACCTCAGCCTCCTGAGTAGCTGGGACTATAGGCATGTGCCACCGTGCCTAGCTAATTTTTAAGAAATTGTTTTGTAGAGACGGGGTCTAGTTATGTTTTCCAGGGTGGTCTCAAACTCCTGGACTCAAGCAGTCTTCCCACCTCAGCTTCCCAAAGTGTTGGGATTACAGGCATAAACCACCATACTCAGCCATTATATTTTATTCTTATATTTGTTTATAACTCCATATCAAGACAATTGTTCACCAACTGGATTTTGAGGTCTCTGTATCTTCCAAGAATTTAGGACCCCTTAGCCTAAAGCAGGACTGACTTAAGGACCCTTTGTGTGGTAGACCTTACTATTGGACAAACATTATACTTCCCTGCCCCAGGAGAGTTGAGGTTTGGCCATATGACTTGCTTTGGCCAATGAAACGTGAGCAGCAGCGACAGGCGTCACTTCTAGACAGAAGTTTTAAGAATTAGTGAGTGATTCCATGTGTCGATCTTTTTTCCCTCTGCTGTGAAACCATAAGTGCTCCAGATCCAGGAGTCCCGGTGTCATGCCATCAGCCCAGCAGTGAAATCAACAGAGCAGTCCATGACCGACTCATAATGAACATGTATTACAAATGAAAAATAACCTTTCTTATTGTAAGCCACCAAGATTTTATGATTGTTATCACAGCATAACCACACCCACCTTGATGTTGTTTTTGTACACTAGTTGTGTCCAATAAAGTTGATTAGACAGGTTGTTTTCTATCTCCCTACTGACTTTTTTTTTTTTTTTTTTTTTGAGACAGGGCCTCGCTCTGTGGCCCAAGCCAGAGAGCAGTGGCGCCATCCCAGCTCACTGCAGCCTCAACCTCGCCGACTCAAGCGATCCTTCCACCTCAGCCTTTCAAGGAGCTGGGACCACAGGTGCATGCCACCACACCCGGCTAATTTATTATGTTGCCCAGGTTGGTCTCGAACTCCTGAGCACAGACGATCTGCCTGCTTCGACCTCACAAAATACTGAGATTACAGGAGTGAGCCACCGTGCCTGGCCTCCCTACTGACTTTTCACTGGGAAATGATCGACTGATTCCGGTAGATGACACTAAACCTTCCATAGACTACATGTAGCTTCATTTGTTATATTCATGGCTCTCCCACACTGTTCTTCCTGCCACTCCTAAAGGACAAGGCTTTATCAATCTGGGTTGTAGTGTCCCATTTTTTAAATTGGTGGGACCATTTAATTCACACTTTCATGTATCCTAGCCTGAACATTCAAGGTGAGTCGACTGGTTGTATCAAGGATACCCACATCCTCATCCTCTTCCCCCACTCTGAGTTCAGAGCATTCTACATTGGCCCTCTTTGTCCCATGGGCCCATGACAGTACCCTCCCCTGTGGCCAGCCATCCTTGCTCTTTACTGCATCTCCCTGCTTTCTTGCCAACAGCATTTGCCTTTGGGGCTGCTGTGCACCTTTCCTCTTTCTGTTACTTCCTGACCAGCCTGAGACAGGCTGCAGATGTTGGAGTTTCTGAAGTTTGAAAAGATGGTATGCTTATAGAGAAATATTGAGTGTTGGCTGGGCATGGTGGCTTACGCTTGTAATCCCAGCACTTTGGGAGGCCAAGGCAGGTGGATCACCTGAGGTCAAGAGTTCGAGACCAGCCTGGCCAACATGGCAAAACCCCCGTCTCTGTTACAAACACAAAAAAATTAGCCGGGTGTGGTAGCAGGTGCCTGTAATCGCAGCTGCTTGGGAGGCTGAGGTAGGAGAATTTCTAGAATCCTGGGAGTGGAGGTTGCAGTGAGCCAAGATCACGCCACTGCACTCCAGCCTGAGCCACAGAGCGAGACTTTGTCTCAACAACAACAACAAAAAAGAAATATTGAGTGTGTTTATCCAGGCAGGGATTGAGGCTGCCATCTGTGCCATTTGGCAGGAAGGAGGCTGAGACCTAGGTCAATGTAGGAGATGTTTACTGACTTTTGCCTCACATGGCAGACGTACCCACAGAGCAAGATGGAAAGCCAGGGTGGACTCAGCAGGTAGGTCAGGGGAGGAAAGAAACAGGGGTTATTGTGATGCCAACAAAGTACCAGGAGCTCTGGTCCATCCCCCTCCTAGCCCAGAGCTCCTTCCTTCTTGGAGACACAGGAAGGGAAGTTCTATTTTCCTTGCCTTCTCAGAAACCCAGATAAGCCAGGTATGGGTGCACATGTCTGAGAAGGAGAGGGACTCAGGACCACAGGAGAGGAGGAGGTTGCAGGGAGGAGCACCCTTCCGGATCCTTAGCCTCTCCTCTCACCCTGCTTCGAGGCTGCACACAGCAGCAGATACCAGTACAAGTTCTGAGTCCTGGAGATGGGGAGGAGAGAGGCAAAGGGTCAAGGGGAAGGCCTTGGGAGTGTATGTGGGTGGAAGCAACTGTAATTCCTCAGTCCTCTCCCTCTTCATGTGAAAGCCCTTTGTAAACTGTGAAACATCACTGAAATGTAGAGTAGTGCTGTGGTTGTTGTAATGATGATGATGATGATAATGATGATGATCATGATCATGATGATGATTTACTCTCCCTTTTGCCCCAGGAGTCTGCCCAGGTTCTCACCTGATGTCATTTGGTGAGAGTCTCAGAGTAACTCTGGCACCTAGCATGAGTTAACCCCAGGGCTTGATTTCTCTTAAGCGTACAGGGCCTGGCCACGTTTCCCAGCTTGCAGGGAGCTCCGTGTTCTGTGGCATTTTGGGTGCCCTGTCTCCCTCTACCCTTCTGGCCAGGGACTCATCCTCTGGTTCCACCCACCCAAGCCCCCATCTCTCCCGAAGCTACATCGCGTTCACACTTCCCCTGCACCCCCTCCCATCCAGCCGGAGATTAGCAGAGGCCTGCCTGGTCTGAACCCCTCACTGATACAAAGACTGGGGTCATCTGGAGAGCTCTAGGGATGGTTCCTAACTCAGCTCTGAAGGAAGTCAACTGTCCCCCTTGCCCAATACCTTCATGCCCCAGCCCTTTCTCCCCAGGCTACTACAGTGTCCTGGCTGCCCCCAGCACGGAACCCCAACACCCTGTGGCCACTGTGGAGCCTGCCTTCCTTAGGCAGCACCCAAATTCCAGACCTTTCACGGCTTCATCAGCACCTCCCAGTCTGGTGGCCCATCCTGCCAAGCTCTGCTTTCCCCCTCAAGGCTGCCGCCCAATTACTGTAAGGCCCCAGCAGATGCTTAGGAAGCGCCCAGCACTGTGGTAAGTGAGATGTGGATATCAAGTGGGACGGGCTCCTCATCCTCAGGGGAGTTAAAGAAACAAAACAAGTACCTGGAAGAAGAAACACATTCACAGCAGCCAAGGCCCTGAGCAGTGCTCTGTGTTTTGTGGAGTTCGAGAAGGAGTTTGGAGCTCTATGGCGTCCAGAAGTGGGGCCCAGTCCTTCATGGAAGACGAGCTTTGTCTGTGTAGAGAGAGCAGGGGGGACCTTGCTGCCCTAAGACATTCCAGAGAGATGAAGCTCTATCCTGTTTGGAAAAGACCTCCAGGGTTGGAGGCTTTGCTGCAGCCGGAACAATCCAGGCAGGTGGTTTTCCCCTTTGGTCCCTCTCAGACACAGTGTGTGCGCTGTGGCCTCAGCGCCTGCTTGACCCCAGGAGATGGAGAACAACTGGTCACCAGCCTCAGCGCAACAACCCTGAGTGGAGCAGAAGACGGGTGGTCAGAGAGAACTGCCACTGCTGAGAGCCAAGAAAACCATCCAATAGGGGCCTTTCGGGAAAGGGCTGAGCAGACAACCCGCACGCGGCACCCACTACCAGCCCCTGGTGTCTCTGACTTACAGACACATAGTTAGCTACCAGTCTAACAAGGGGATGGACGGGAGATGTTTGGGGCTCTGTGAGAAACAAGAAAATTCCAACTCTTCTGTGTGGTGGGGATGGTTAGGAATGAAAACACGGCCCAGGTTGTGAGAGGAGGTGGCCCCACAATCCCAGAGCCAGGGAGTTCACTCCCAACTGAAGAGGCTGTCAAACGCGTGTTTCTCTGCTGTGTCTGGTGGTCACACATCTGCCCAGGGTGACTGACGGCCCAGCTGATGATGGCAAAGAAGCAGGGAGGGTGTCCCTGGGAGGGTTAGACCGTGGGGAAGTGCAACCCACCTGGCCTCAAGGGCTGCTCACTACTACAGGACTGGGTTTCCTTAGAGAAACACAGAAAGAGCCCAGTGGGCGAAGGAGGTCAGCTTCCTTCTGTCCGTTCACCTTGGCCCTAACCACAGTCAGCCGCAGTCACTGGAGTGGCCAGCATGTAGGAAGTACTTACCGCATGCTCCTCCTCATAGTACTGCACAGTGTGCGGAGGTCTCATTCCATCCTCCCTTAACAGCAATTCTGAAACGTGGGCTGGGAATGTGCCCCCCACACGACACCTGAGCAGACCTGAGACTCAGGAGGTTTGGGGATTTTTCCCAGGGCCCCACAGCAAGAAGTGCCTAGCTCTCCTCTCCAGGTTTCCCCATCACCACATGACATAAGCTCTGAGGATATGCACTTTTATTATTCCCATGTCACAGATGAGAATATTGAGGCTTAAAGAGGTTAAGTGACTTCCCCAAGCTTACACAAGGAGCAGGGGCAACATCAGGAAAGAACTCCAGGCTTTTTTTGACTTCAGAGCCCACACTTGTAATCACCACTCTCCACCACCTCTCTTCCGATCCCCTACCCGTCCCTCACACAAGGAGCCTACTTCTTCCAGAAAGAGTCCTTTTCTCCAAGAGTAATGTGGTCTATAACACGAAGATGCACACAGGGGAAACACATCCAGCATGTGGACAGGCTCCTCAGAGCCAGGGAAGCACAGGTGCGACCACGACAAGCACAGAAAAGAGGGGGTCTTGCTGGGTAGCACCTCATCCCATACTTTTTAGCAGACCTAGCATTTCATCTGCTCTTTCTCTGCCCCTTAATTATTTTATTTTATAATAATAATTATCATTATTATTATTTTTTGAGAGGGAGTCTCGCTCTGTCTCCCAGGCTGGAGTGCAGTAGCACGATCTCAGCTCACTGCAACCTCTGCCTTCTGGGTTCAAGCAATTCTCCTGCCTCAGCCTCCTGAGTAGTTGGGATTATAGGCATGGGCCACCACACCCAGCTAATTTTTCTTTTTTCTTTTTTTTTTTTTTTTTGAGACGGAGTCTCGCTCTGTCGCCCAGGCTGGGGTGCAGTGGCCAGATCTCAGCTCACTGCAAGCTCCGCCTCCCGGGTTTACGCCATTCTCCTGCCTCAGCCTCACGAGTAGCTGGGACTACAGGTGCCCGCCACCTCGCCTGGCTAGTTTTTTGTGTTTTTTAGTAGAGACGGGGTTTCACCGTGTTAGCCAGGATGGTCTCGATCTCCTGACCTCGTGATCCGCCCATCTCGGCCTCCCAAAGTGCTGGGACTACAGGCTTGAGCCACCGCGCCCGGCCCCAGCTAATTTTTCTATTTTTAGTAGAGACGGGGTTCCACCATGTGGGCCAGACTGGTCTCGAACTCCTGACCTCAAGTGATCTGCCCGCCTCGGCTTCCCAAAGTGCTGGGATTACACGTGTGAGCCACTGCACCCGGCCTTTATTTTATTATTTTTGAGAGAGGGTCTCATTCTGTCAAGTTGGCTAGAGTGCAGTGGCACCATCATGGCTTATGGCAGCTTTGACCTCCGAGGCTCAGACCATCCTCCCACCTCAGCTTCTTGAGTAGCTGGGACTACAGACGTGTGCCACCATCCCCAGCTAATTCTTTGTATTTTTTTGTAGGAACATGTTTCACCATGTTGCCCAGGCTGATCTCGAACTCCTGGATTCAAGTGGTTCCCCCTGCCTCAGCTTTCCAAAATGCTGGGATTCCATTACAAGTGTGAGCCAAAACGCCGGCCTGTACCCTTAATTTTAAAAACAGTTCCCTTAGTAATATCATGTGAGCATGGAGCAGCATTGAATGAGACATCATCACGTCGATTTATTTTTTATTGCTTATCACGGGTTAATTACTTCTGGGTGGGGGGAAAAGTTGCCTCCTAGTAAGGCACAATGGCACAACTGCCAAGAGGCCATGTCCCCTAAACACCAACTTACTGTCCCCTACCCAGCCTTGGGGCCTTGGCCGACCTCAGCCCCTACAGCAGGCCTTGTGCTGTAGGAGAAACTCCCTTCACCAAGAGAAGGCTCGGGAGATCCAGAACGTGCCTGCATCTCGGAGAACGCAAGGCCTAGGGCTGGGGAGTGTGGGGAGGGCCTCATTTCCTCACCTGCCAGCCTCACACAACCTCCAAGCTGTCCTGAAACTGTTTATTCAACCCAGGAAGGTCACCCTGACTCAACTGAGAGGAGCCTCCAGGCAGGATGAGATGGACTTGTGACCAAATGCCAGTTCCTCTCCCACCCTGTCCTCTCTCCTGAAAAGGATTTAATTGAGCATCTATACTCCCTCTTTCTGCATGTCCTCAGCACACCAAATCAATGTGACTAGGGACACTGGCAAGTTAGGATTCTGGCTTGTCCTCAGGGTCCCGTGGAGACAGGTCCAGCGGTGCTTCAGCCCTGGGCTCAAGCCGTGGCAGGGAGAGAGGCAGTCCAGCAGCAGCAAGGATGGGAAGATCAGCTGGACCCTTAGAGCATCATCACCACAGCAGAAGGCAAACTCCAGCCCTGCCCCTCCCCTCTCCTCCACTTTGCTAAAACAAGCCAGAGAAGAACTGCAGGCCTTCCCGGAGGACCCTCACCTGCCAGCCTCTCTATCAAGTCTGAACGGAGGCCCCTCCCTGTCTACCTAGCCCTCTCCAGTGGTCCGGCACTACATTCCTTGCTCCATAATTTCTTCTATCTTGATCTTTAAGCATTGTCTTGCCTGTGTAATCATTTCGCCTTTCATGCCTGTTAGTGCTGTTTCTGAAAGAAAAGGGACTGTGTCATAGTCACAGCTACACCCCTGGTAATATCCACAGACACATAGTAGATCTCAGGAAATGCTTGTGCTGCAAGTGGCTGGGCAGGGTGAGTTAGAACCCACCGCGTGCTCCCTGCTCTTTCCCCACGCTGCTACCAAAGCGCCAGCCCTTCCACCATCACCTGCTCTCTCTGTCTCCCTGCCTCTCTGCACTGCAAGTCCTGGAGTCAGGACCCCTGTCCACTCACATTGGAATCCTCCTTGCCTAGCATGGTGGCTGGCACATAACTGCTATTGGTATTCGTTCATTTCACATTTATTCCATGCCTTCCATCATGTATATCTTAGAATGCTTTCTACACAATGTCTTTGATTTTTCAACCACAACTCTGTACGAGTCCATAAGGTGGGCATTCTCCCCTTTTACAGCTGGAAAAACTGAGGCAAGCAGAAGTTAAATGCCTTGACCAAGGCCAACCAGTGTGGCAAGATGTCTTGACCGAGGCTACCCCGTGTAGCAAGGAGAAATTAAATGCCTTGACCGACGCCACCCAGGCAGAGGCAGGATTCAAACCCAGGTCTCTCAGGTACCCAAAGCCAAGTTCTCTCTTGTAGATCAGCTGTTCTCCAGCCTCAGGGTGAAAGCTCCTATAATCCAAACATTCAGACTGTGGGCTACAGTGTGTGTCACTTCAGTGGAAAGTCTGTTTCTCCTCAAACCCAGGGAGAGGTCTCGGGGAGCTCTAGCCTGGAACTTTCTACTGCCCATGTTGGGAGCATGGGAAGCGGGTGTTTTTCTTCCTTGCGGCCTTGGTGGCCGTTTCCTACAGTATATCCGCACTGGAGAATGACAGGAAGAAGTGGCTTCCGGCTGGCGCAGGGAGGAGCCTGCCTCTGCCTGCCCTACAGAGAAGGGATTTTTTTTTGCTCCAAAGTAGCAGCCGCTCTGCCTTGCCCTTGGACAGGGAACACAGGAGAATTAGGAAATGATGAGTTTGGAGTAGTTATTACATTTGTTTTTAATACAATTGATTAAGTTTATATAATTTCATCTTTAATAATGGCTGTGTTTAACCACTGATTTCCAAAATGCCTGAAAATTGAGCAATCAGCGCTCATGAACCAATATTATATAGGACAAATTACTTCTCAGGGCTGTTGTAAATCCAAACACGATAATGTCAGTGTTCACCAGCAGGTTGCTGGAACCAGCTGTGTGACCTTGGGCAAGCTTCTTAACCAGCATATGCTTCAGGTCTTGCCCATCTGTAAAATGAGACCATTGTGAAGATAATAGGATATACATAGGTAAAGAACCTAGCCAGGGTAGGCTGGGTGAGGTGGCTCACACCTGTGATCCCAGCACTTTGGCAGGCCAAGGTGGGTGGATCGCTTGAACCCAGAGTTTGAGACCAGCCCTGGCAACATAGAGACACCCTGTCTCTAAAAAAGAAATAAAATAAAATAATTAAAAAGAACCTAGCCAGGGTGGGACTGGGGTGACAATGGCACTCACAAAGGACTGGGCACTCAGTCTCAGGATCAGCAGCTGAATGCCTCCTTAAATTTTATACACTAGGCTCCTCGCTTGCCTGACACTTGTCTGAGCCCCACTCTCGGCACATAGTAGGTACATGCTATTATTTACTACAAGATCTTCAAGGAGGGTGTAACCTAACAGCAACATAAAGATGAGGAAAGTTATCTAATAATACATGAGAAAAGCACCAGCGCGGCACATTGTCCTGGGGCATATGGTAGATACCCATTGAGCTTTTCAGATAATGAGGGTTGTATTTCAGCAATTAAACCCACAGCCTGCTGAGGAGACATCTCTACAAGATTCAGGGCTGCCTCTGGAAACACCTGTGGCAAGCAATAATTTCTTTGCATTATTTTGAAAGGTAAAAAATACTAATCTTCAAAATGTACTTCCTGCTGCATAGTAGGTAGATAGGCACTGTAAGATTGTTCTCCCCTAACAATGCTTCTAGTGAAGTTAACGCCAGGGGAAGATGGGCCTGTTGACCCTGTGGCTTCCCAAGTTCCCTGACACAACACTGGGCACCCACTACTCAGAGTCCGTGGTTGGTGGGGAGGAAAATGCTAAGATGCTGGCCCTGTGTGGGGAGGGGAGGGCTGTATGGGCTGGAGGAGGTGAGATATCACTCGTTGAGGATGTACAGAAGGGGAATTGGGGTTGATGCCTTGAAAAGGATGGCTGGAAAATTCTGAAAGTATACATTTCAAAGGAGACAACCCTCAAATCTCTTCCCTAAATCATTTCCTTTTAATGCAATATTTGGGCAGATCGGGGATTAATAGTGAGGTATTGTGATAAGAGCATTGGATATGAAATTAAAAGGCTTGGTTTCTACCCCTTACTACTTCCATAACCTTGGGCAAATCATCTGACCTCCAGAAGCTTCACTTCTCTGTTTGTAAAGCAGGGACCATTGTGAGGAACAGGCGAAATGAAGGGTTTTCACGTAACTGTTCACAATGGCTGTGAACTGGTTGGCCATTTGAAATCCCCAGTCAATGCTGCCAAGAGCCAGGAGGAAAGCTCCTTTGGCCTCCAAGATGCATCAGGAGCACCACAGGTGAGGGCCATTCATGCAGATCAATCCTGCCAGGAATATTTCAACTCTGCATGCTTAGTTCACACCCAGCTACTTACTGCAAGAACATTTCTGCTTCCTGGACTGGAAGGAGGGGCTTCCATTACAATCATTGCAGACTTGAGGTCTTACTATCAATGGTGATCCAAGCCTTTCAGCAAGTCCACACCACCAGGGAACAAGGGTAGAGGCCAGAGGCTTGAAGCCTTTCTTCACCTAGAAGTCCAGCTCCTGAGTCCAGGAGGATCTCCTCCCTCCGAAAGGGAGTTGGCCTTGGATCTCATTCCTCCCTACCCTGTATGGAGATCTCATTCCTTCCTACCCTGTCTGGCTGTTTAGATCCAGACCTTGGGAGAACCCTTGGACTTGCTCTCTTCCAAGCCTGATAGTGCCGCAGGAACACAATGGGGTTTTACACAGCAGCAGGTAACTAAGAAAGAGAAGTGAAGTGAAATGAAGGAGAAAAGGCCAGAGACCTTCGGGAGGCTGGCAGATCCACCTGAACATGAGCTGTGGGGCAGTGGGGAGGTGAATGACCCAAAGGTGGAGGTATATACCCAGGCAGCCCAAGGAACAGACAGTGGCTGGACATCTCTCTCCCTCCCCACGTCTCCACCCGAGCTATCACTCCACCCAAGGTAAACAGCAGAGCCATATTGTCCACTGTTTCAAAGCTCTTTTACTTGGCTTTTTGTAAGTGTATTTCTTCTGTGTTTTATGTGTTTTACCTCCTCATGATGCCACCTGCATTTGAAGTGGCTGTCATTTTCTTACGCTCCAAAGTAAACTTCCTTGAAGGATTGATAAACCAAGGAAAGCAGTAATATCCTATGTGATACGCACCTGGTTCTTTCCACAAAAATACCTTCTATTAAGGAAAAAAATTCTTGTTAGATAAGCAAGTACAAATCTTTTAGAAAAAAATAAACTGCTAAATTCAAATTACATGTCTTTGACTCAACCTAACTCTCAGATTGGCTCTTTTCAGCTCTCCCCACCCACACACAAGCCTCAGTAAGTAAAGGGATAATGTGTTCTCTCCCAGAGGTCATTGCTTTCTTAAAGATGAGCGAGGCTGGACACTGTGGCTCACACCTGTAATCCCAGCACTTTGAGAGTCCAAGGTAGGTGAATCACCTGAGGTCAGGAGTTCAAGACCAGCCTGACCAACATGGTGAAACCCTGACTCTACTAAAAATACAAAATTCAGCTGGGCGTGGTGGCGGACGCCTGTAATTCCAGCTATTCAGGAGGCAGAGGCAGGAGAACCACTTGAATCCAGGAGGCAGAGGTTGCAGTGAGCCAAGATTATGCCATTGCACTCCAGCCTGGGCAACAGAAAAAGACTCTATCTCAAAAAAAAAAAAAAAAAAAAAAAAAAAAACAAGGGAAAGGACAATGTTTAACAGAAAGCCTAAGTGGAGAAGCTGCTGTAGGACGGAGACTTTCCCACACTCCAGCCAACAGCTTCTGACTCCTACTGTGCCTAAAATAGTAGAATAAACACTGGTTTTGATTGTCCACCAGATCACAAGATGCCTAAGGGCATGAGCATGTGGTAGACTATTTGCAAAAATGACTACGAGTGCTCCTCTTCCTGTATCTATACTCCTAAATATGACTTTGTAGTTTCTCCCACTGAGAGGTGGAGTCTATTCTTGAATCTGAGCTGGCCTTGTGATTTGCTTTGGCCAATGAAGTATAATGGAAGTAATGTTGTGCCAGTTCCAAGTCTAGCCCTCTGGAGGCTTGCCTGCCCACACTCATTCTCTTGGAGTGCTGCTGCCACCATGAGAACAAGCCCCAGCTAGGGCGGTAGGATGAGAGACCATGTGGAGCACTAATAAGCTGTCCCAGCCGAGGCCATCTTAGACCACCAGCCTGCAGCCTACCTGCCAGGTGACCACAGATACATAAGTAAGCCCAGATGAGGCCAGAAGAACCACCTAGCTAAGCCCAGCTCAAATTTCCCACCCACCAAAGTGTGAGCTAAGTAAGTGGTTCTCATTTTAAGCATTAATTTTGGGGGTGGTCTATTATGTAGCAAAAGCTAATAGACACAGGGCAGATATAGTACCTCTGTCAAGCGTCCTGGGCTCCTTGTGATGCTCAGCCTCCATGAAGAGAAGAGGGGTTGAAGATGCTGTTGGTGGCCCACCACATCCCTTCACCCTCACCATTTCAGCACATGTCTGTCCAATTCCAGCTGCCAGTCTCTGTACCTATGCCTGTGGACTCTCTCTAGCCACCCTCACAGAAGGTCAGAAGTGTCAAGCAGCCCTCAACCCAAGACTGAAAGAGTTAGTGTATAAATACCCCAGCTCCCTTGCCCCTTGGATGTGCTGTCTCTGAAGCATGTGTCCTTCACTGGCTCCCTGATCTTCCCAGCAGCATCAAGGCCTAGACACCCAGAGTGATAACTAACTTGATTACAAACCCTTTACTGGCTGCCTTCTCATTCTTTCCTGCTTACCTAGTGGTGCTTCTTGAAATTACCTCTCAAACTACTTCCACTCAAATCCTTATCCTGGGGTATGCTTCTAAGCAACTAAAGCAGATGGGCACCAGAGATGGGGCCACCACTCAAAGCCATTGCTGTCATCAAGCCCCTTATCACTGGGTTTAGTTACTTCTCCCACCTCAGTCAGGAAGCAGCTGCCCACTAACCCACTCCTGCTGCCCCTGAGCACGAGCACCCCAGGACAGCCCACCATGTGGTCTGCAGGACTACTTCCTCCACCATCTGTCTTTGTAAACAGGTAACGCTTTGTCCTTCACTTTCCAGTCCCCTGGCTGTCTCATTTCATGCTCTGGAGGATGGAGAAGGAAAAACTTAGAAAAGAGGAAGACTCAGACTTGGAACAAAAAGGTGTGGAGCAAGTTGGGCTATCCCCACCTGTCCTTTTCACGCTAACCAAATCTGGCAAAAGGCCCAACCTAAGCCCCCATTAGGATGTAATACTCAGAGGAAAGAGTTCAGCAAATATAGCCCCAGCCTCCCAGGGATCAGGGGTTGTCTGCCCAGCACATACACTCAAAGATACTTACTGAGTGCCTGTTACCTGCCAAGCACTGCTCTGGGTGCTAGGAGACAGCAAGGAATGAAACAGACCAAAGCTCTGTTCTCATGTAGCTTATATTCTAGTGGGAGGCACAATACACACATACACACAGACATTACGTGTATGTATCAGCGCAAGCCAGGGGCACCTGTCTTACAGACTCATAGCGAGGGAGCAAAAGTGGGCATGGATTCTGAGGTCCGGCAGGCCTGCATTCAAATCCTGTCTCCGTCCTCAAGTAGCTGTGTCACCTTGGGCATGTTGGTTAACCTCTCTGCACCTGTTTCCTCCTCTGGGAGGCAGGGAATAATAGCAGAACCTACCTCAAAGCACTGTTGGAAGGATTAATGAGGTAGCACATGGCACATACAAACCCTTAATACACCTCAACTATTACGGTGATTCTTGAGGTGGTGCCTCTGTTGTATAACCTGCCGTGTTTCCCTCAAACTCAGCTGGCACAGGAGCCCAGCAGGGAAGGACATGAGTGAGGCTGGTGGGCTCCATTCCTTCAACATAGCCACCCTTTGCTTGCATGAAGAAATAGTCTTTCCTATTGCCTGTTGTTTTTAAGCACACAGCCCTCTTGAGCTTTTATTTTTCATATTTTTTGATAGAAATATGGATACAGAGAAAACTTTCTGTAACTTTGGAGGACAGAAAGTTCAGGAGGCCCTGGGGACACACAGGGAGTGGTGGGGACTGGGGCAAACTGGAGAGCATAAGCCCACTTTATATTAAAAAAAAACAAAACAAAAAAACAGATACTATTAACATCCACATGGCTGATGCCAAATGGGAATATGAGCCATCTGTGGCCAGATACCCCAGTTTTCCCAGAGACGCCAGAAATTTGAATCATTATTATTAAATCTTTTGATTTTTAAATGTTGGTTCAAAATATTTAGAAATATTGTATAAATCACAGTACATTTTAATGGGTCTGTAGGCTGGCTCCACCCCATGGGCAGTAACCTTAAGACTGCTCTCTTTCCTCCTGTCTGCTAGGTCTCTGCAGTCTGAGTTCTTCTGATGCAGGGACACCAAGATACACAGCTCCAGGGAGCACCATTTACATTTAATTCCTTGAGTCTCTGTGACTCAGGGAAGTAAGCAGGGTTCCTCTGATACTCCCAGAGTTAGGCCAGTGTGGAGCTACAAGAGAACTTCTCTCCAGACCAGATACTGCCACGGGCACAGAGTATCACAAATTGTACTATCCTCTAATTATCTGCTCTCAAGTTAGTCTTTTATTGTATTCTTATTTGTACAGATTTATACAAATTTGTATGGATTGTGTTGTATTGTATCCATTATTTGTATCCACAGGACAAAATCTGATATGGTTAATTGATGGTTTCATTAGTTTATGTCTTGCCTCACCAACTAAAACGTAAACTGTGTGCATGAGGACCACGTTCTATGCCTTTTGGATCCATACAGCCCCTTCTGCATTGCATTAGAACCCAGTACCCATCTATGTGCTGACTGATTGATCACAGAGGTCATTCTGAATTTGTTATCATGTGTGGCATTTGGGTAACACTTCATGATACAGAAGAGGAGAGCTCTTCCAGGAGCATGCAGAAAGAGGAAAATGTATTTCACAACAAAATTTACTTCACAAAAAAAAAAATTAGGCACCTCTGTGCCTTCCACTTCAACATGCACCCACCATTCGGTGCCATCCTTTGCGAGGGTTGTTTTAATGCTGTTATTAAGAACAGCTTATTTTGCATTTTCTCACCAGTAAAATGGAATCATCCAGGCTTACTAGCCATCTCCTGGAGAGACCACAGAGAGAAGAAAGAAAGTATAAACTCATCCCATTTATAACGTATATTTAAAATCAGAGAGTAGTGGGTATGTTGTGGCTGAGCACACTATCAGATGGCTAAAACGTATCAGGAAAGAAATCCTCAATTGTTCATTTGTACCACAGTTGAATGAGCTATATTTAACCTGATGATTATTTAATTAAATCGTCAGTTCCCTTGGAGTCTCTCTGTAGTCCTTATAATTTGTTATACAGAATACAATAGTAATTCATTTGCACTTGTATAATATTTACTCTTTGCTTCCCAGGGCTACTTTTTTTTGTCAGTTTCAACAGGCCTAGAACCCCTAATAAAAGAGAGTTGAACAAACAGTTTGAGAACAGAGGAGTGAGTACAAACACAGAATACTTGAATCACAAGATAGTCCAGTTGGAAGGAGCCATAAAGATAACTGAATCCAACTCTTTCTTTTTACAAATGAAGCAACTGAGACCCAAAAAGGTCGGGTGACTCACCCCAGGACAAACAGCCAGAGAGGGGCCACATGTCCAATTCCTAATACTCACTCCTCTACTCATTAATCTCAGGACACCACGGCTCCCTCAAACACCTACAGCCAGCTTTTGAAGGTCTAATCCCTTAGAACATTGGGCTCTTAGAAGCTCTAACACCTGTACCAATAGAAAAATCATCCATTCAGTAGGTAAGTGCCTGCTGAGCGCCAGGCATCAGCGTTGATATGAAATAGAATGGTGAACAGGAGGCCAGGCGCGGTGGCTCATGCCATAATCCCAGCACTTTGGGAGGCTGAGACAGACAGATTACTTGAGGTCAGGAGTTCGAGACCAGCCTGGCCAACATAGTCAAACCCTGTCTCTACTAGCAATACAAAACTTAGCCAGGCGTGGTGGCAGGCACCTGTAGTCCCAGCTACTCAGGAGGCTGAGGCAGAAAAATCACTTGAACCCTGGGGGTGGAGGTTGCAGTGAACCGAGATCAAGCCACTGCACTCCAGCCTGGGTGACGGAGTGAGACTCTACTTCAAAAAAAAAAAAAAAAAACAATTAATAAGAGCCCAGGAGCCTGCCTCACCAGATTTACCTTCAAGCTGGGTGAGATAATGACAGACAAGTCAAGAATTAAATGAACTTGGCACTTTCTGAGAGTAATAAGTACTGAAATATTAAACCAGAATGATACATAGAGAGTGAGGAGGGGGGGACTGCTTTGGATAGGATGTCAAAGAATCACTCTGCAATGTCCCTGACCCAGGAGAGGGAGAGTTGGGTGGGGGGAACACCTAGCTTTTGTTTGAACATTACTAACAACAGGAAGTCCACTACCTCCAAAGGTCAGCTCAGCGTCTTAAAAAGGTCTTCCCTGGACTGAGCCAAAATCTGCCTCCCTGTGACTTTAAACCTGAGTAACTCATTCTCTGAGCATCACAAAAACCAGTCAGCTAATAAGGAGCATGTTCAAATGCAAAGCACATCCTAAATTAAGACAGTTGTTGCAATGTTTCAATTTGAAATAGCATGTTTGGGAAAATACAACATACCAAGAGAATGACTTACATGTTCTCATTCAGCCTACAGTTCATAAAAGTGTTTAAAACCACCACTTCAAAGATGTTCCGACAGCCAGCTTCTAGAGTCCCAAACCCATCTGTGTGAGTCACCTGACATCAGTGACAGGACATACCAACTCCCTTCCGTCTGTTGGGGTTTTATAGCAACAACACTGCCAGTTCCGTTGCCCTGTCATGCGGCGTGGCAAAGGAAATTTGGCTCTGTGCATTTTGCTTTCTAAGATATTCATGGAATCATGAAACAAACTATTCTTTGGCCCCACCCTCTATCTCACAGAGAAGAAAATGGAAGCCTAGAAATAGAAAGTGACCATCAAGTTTCATCAGCAAGCGATGGCCGGGGTGGGACTTGTTCCTTTCAGTCTCCAAACTGGTGGCAGCTGCAGCAATGCGTAACCCCCAGGTTTGCTTGTATGTGGGGATGGACATCTAAACCTCCAGAGATATTTAGTGCATGCTTATGAAGAGAAAGTCCAGCTCCCTAACCCCCTTTCATGTGAACCTGCACTCCAGCAATCTCCCCAGAATGTCTGACCACACGCTGCTGAAGGGGTTTCCATTCGAGGGTGGGCACATCGTTTGGGTTGCAGGTGTCATCCATTGTGTGGGAAGATGCAGCTCCTGCCCCAAACCAACCCAAAAGCTACAGGATGCACAGAGATAAGCAGGGGTTAGGGACAACACCAAAGTTGGCACTATTTCAGCTTTTACCCAAGTCTAATAGTCTAACTGAACCAACTGCCTGGCTGCTCCTAATGCCTCAGAGCCCGCTAGGCTGGCCCAGTAAAATCGTTAGTAACAAAGGAAAAAAACTCCTTAGGAGACAGGCCTTCCTGAGCCAATGAAGGAAGCCTCAGAGCCCTGCCCTCCTTCCCTTGGCTTGAGGCAGCTGGGGGAGGATCTGAGCGCTGGCTGTGCCGATCTGGTCATGCCTCCTTCCTCCTCCCTTGCTGGCTTCTGCTGCTGGCTGGAGCTCTGAGAATCCACCATTTTTCCCCCTCTGACCCCTGCATTTGCAGGAATAAATGACTTCCTTGAATGGAGAGGAACTGCTTGAATGCAGTCTAATCATAATGGACAGTATCTCTCAGAAAACAAGGCACCAAAAGAGGGAACACCAATGCCAGCAACGATCCTGGTGCCTTCTACAGCCAGCCCCAAGGTCACAAGTTTCAAGTAGACTATAAAGTTGTTAACTGATTAGAAAATAATCAGCTTAGCCCTTAGAAGGCTCCCTCCTGATCACACATTACACAAGACAACACCCCTGTGAGTGATAAAATATGGTTTCCTCCACCCCAACCATGCAGCAGCACCACTGAGAACAGGCGTGGTTTCAAAGCCACTGCTGCACCCAAAGGTGAGCCCAGCGCAGTTGCCAACACCACGTTTCACCTCAGCTCTTCCATTTGTAAAGGAGGCAAAAAGCGAACCCTACCTCTGCTCACTACCCCAGGCCCCTGGGCTGCAGAGAGGGTGACCAGATGTGATGGAGACATCTCAGGAAAGGATGGGCTGAGAGGAGAAATTCTCCTCCATGACAATGGGTCCCCAGGGGAAGGTGAACATCGGAACCTGGACCTGTTAAGTGACTCAGGCCATTTGACATCTGCCTCCTTTTACAAGTGGAGGCCGAGAGCTTGGGTGTTGCAGCCCAACAGACCTGGGTCCTGGCTCAGTGGTATACAGCTGTGTAATTGGGAATAGTGACTTCTCCCTGAGCCCGACTTTCCCCATCTGTAAAATGGGGCTAATGATGTAACCATGTGATAGAGGCCCAGCTGCCAGTGTGCATGATAAGTCTTCACAACTCCTGGTTCATGTTATTATTTTTACTATATAAATTCAAGAGAACCACCTATAACACTCACACCATATGTGAGTTTGCGGTAGAAAATCAAGAGAGTGAGCCAAGATGGCAAAGTACCACATTTTGATACTCAAACAGCTTTAGAGAAGGGCTCTGTCATTCTGAGGATGGCAAGCTGCTCCCACACTCTCAATATGACATTTGTCTAGGGTCTTGTCATTTCCAGAGCTCCTTCCTCCCCATTTCATCTGATCCTCACCACAGCCCTATAATGTGGGCAGGGTGAGTATGCTTCCTGTACCCCATGCGTAGAGGAGAAAAACAAGTCTCAGAGAGGTTAAGCAACTTGCTCAAGATCAAGCAGCTTGAAAATGGCTGAGCAGGATCACAAATCCAGGGCTGCCTGACAGGGCTGGAATGAGAGTAAAGCAAATCACAAGCCTAGTGTGTGCAACTTCAGGAGGCACTCACTTGTAAGACCCTGAGAGTGAGCACCTCCTCAAATTTTGCCCTGCTGTCTGACCCCAAGCCTTGGGCCCTTCCCGGAGCACTGAGGCTAAGCCAATTGTGCAGATACTGCACAGAGGAGGTCAGCCCAGCAAGAACTCACTCCCAGCTCCTTGGGGTGGCTGGATCTACTGGTTGAGCTGAACATCTCCCTGTGGAGCTCCAAGAACCACTTCCCAAAAGAGTAGAATGCAACAGAGAGTGGAAGTGGTGCTGTGATAGCCATATAAGGCTTCCGTGCACCCTTGAGCTTGAGAGCCAGTGAAGTGGGGCTGGGCCAGGCAGGCGTTCCCCAAGGCCCCTCTAAGCCAGTCAGGCCCCTCAGAGGCCTCACAGCCCTTATCAGCCCAGGGGAGGGATAGGCCAGGACAGGCAGGCAAGCAGCCCACAGGGTGACTCCCAGGACAGTGGCCTCTGGATGCTGGCCCACCAGACAGTCAAGGTTCTCCTCTCTCCAGCCACTCAGAGCCCAGCTAGCCCCCAAATCAGCCTCCCCTTACCTCTCACAGGGTGTGGGAGGTACTGACTAGCAAGGAGGCTTATTTTAAATCTGCAAAAAGAAAAACTTTTCTAATGTAGATGATTACACTTACTAATTAGTCAACTTGGTTGTGCCTGGATTACTGCGAATTTAGCTTTCCTGCAGAAACAGCACCTGTTCACTGAGGGACAGTATTAGGTAGTAGGACAGTGTGCAAGCTTGAGAGCTACTGGGGTGGGATTCAAACCCCACATCCCCTGGGCAAGTTACTCGGCTGCTCTGAGACCATTCCCTCCTTCTATAAAAGGGGACTAGAATAGTACCTGCATCCTCCACTGTTGCTATTACAAAGATCAGCCACAATTTATTAAGTGCCTATAATGGGCCAGGTACTGAATTTCTTTTTCTTTTCCTTACATGTGTTATTTAACACTTGTGACAACTGTATAGGTTTGTATTTTTGAAGTATAACTTACAGTGAAGTGCTCAAATCTTCAGTGCACAGGTCAATGAACTTTTACATGTATGCTCTATCTTCTAATCAAATATCAATCATCATAGGTCACTTTTGCCTGTTTATGAACTTCATACAAATGGGCTCATACAATATGTGCTCTGTTGTGGCTGGTCTCTTTCACTCAACTTTGCTCTTGCAATTCATCCACATTGTTGTGTATCAGTTATTTGTTCTTTTATGTAGCTGCATAGTATTCCATGGTGTGACAATACCACAGTTTTTCTATCCATTGACCTAGATATCATTATCATCATCATCATCACCATCATCCCATTTTACAAATGAGGAAACTGGGATC
The DNA here is from genome assembly GCF_043159975.1 of Macaca nemestrina. NCBI lineage: Eukaryota > Metazoa > Chordata > Mammalia > Primates > Cercopithecidae > Macaca > Macaca nemestrina. The sequence goes on along the minus strand of NC_092131.1, from coordinate 39,183,384 downwards.
TTAACTTTTTACTAAGTGTTTAGCTTAAAGTCACAAGTGACTTTGAGGCCGAACAGGGACTTGAACCCAGGTCCCTGTAACTCCAAAACTAGCTCCTTACCAAGGACAACAGAGCCTCCCATAGCCCTGGAATACTGGGATTGGCAGAAATGAACGCTAACCTGTGTGGTCATGAGCTCCTTCTCCCTGAAGTACATTTAGAGTCAGGGGGAAGCTACCTGCCTGGCTCCAGGTGCTGAAAAAATTGCTTTAGTTCTGGCAATTGCCCATATTTATTCTTATTGCAACCCAAGCTGATAGCACAGGTACAGTCATCACTCACAGCCCTGTACTTTGAGATCTGGGCTTTGCCAACATTTCAAAACAACTGCAAACAGCCTCAATGTGGAGGAGGCATCCTTGTCCACTGACCAGCAGTTGGCTCTCACGGGCAACCCCTGCCCTGGCTCCTCAGAGTCTAGTTCTCTATGATGGTAACTCAGCTGTAACCATCTGGGACTCCCACAGAAAGCATTGTAGGCCAGGTTTCTCAACACAAGCCTTACCTATCAAGAGGTGAGACCCCCAGTGCTGACCTGACCTCAAGAAAACGCTGAGGTTTTGCCTTGCTTTCCAACCTTCAGAATCTCTGCCTGCTGCCCAGCAGGCAAGCGGCAGACCTTAGAAGGGCCGCCTGCAAGGCAGCAAGGGGGTGACCAGGATCCTGGCTAACCTCCCTGCCTCCTCCCCCTCTGAACTCAGGTAGCCTCCAGTCAGTCCAGCCAGACATGATTAAATGGTTGGCTACACACAGGGGTGGAAGACCCCGGGGGAAGAAGGGCATGGAGCCAACTCCCTGAGGCAGCCCCAGGGCACCCTTTGGTCTGTTGATCATTAACAGAAGCCACCTCATGGCAGGCAGAGAAGGGGAAAGTCCAAGGGGATGGCTTACCCCCTCCTCCCAGACTCCATCCTCCAAATGTGCCAATGCAGGGCCTCTTGGGAGGTGAGGTCATGGCACTCAACAGAGGGGGTGTGTGCAGAATCATCTAATCCAACTGGTTGCCTCCTCTGTTCATGCAGAATCTCCACAAAAGGCCAAGGGAGAGTGCAACTAACACTGATTGATTTGCAGTTACTATGTGCCAGGGACTGCACCAGTGTCCCAGCCTACAACACTCTAGCATAGTGGGGAAACGCAGTGATGGAGCTTGCCTGCCTGGGTTCAAATTCTGACACTGTCTCCCTGTGTGACAAATTAGTGAATTTCTCTGCACCCCAATTTCTCCATCTGTACAAAGGGAATAGTAAAGAGCTTCCTCCATGGGGTCATTATGATCATTCAATGAGTTAATACACAGGAGGTTCTTAGAGGACTACCTGACACTTACAAAGAGCTGTCATGACTAATGGCTCACTTGATCTCACAGTAACCCCTTGAGACACAGCTGAAAAATCCAAGGTTGAGTCATTTATCCAAAGCACAGCTGGTAGAAGGGGAGCTGGGATTTGAACCCTGGTCCAAGGGCTCCATTCAACACCTCTTCTTCCTTCATGCCCTGGATCCTTCCCCTGCCATGACCCACTCAACCTCTTCAGTAACCAGTGCCTTGTGATACACTTGACTGTAAAACCCATCTTCAGACTAACCCACAATCTCAGTTGGCCCTCAAAGCCCTCCTTTCATGAGTGTCACTGAACTGTAGCAGGCCCCTAGCCTTCCTCCTGAGAATGAGGCCTCCAGGCCAGGAAAGGCATTGCTCAGTGGCCAAAATAGCTCATTTCTTTGAGCTACTCCAAGGGAAGATCTTCATCTAACAGCCAGAGAGTGGGTTGCAGGGCCAGCAGCCACAGAGGCCCCACTCATCCATGGCAGACCTGGTGCAGGCCCCTAAACCCAGCCTTCAAGACACCCCGGCCTCCAGGGTAAGGGGTGGAGAAGAAGGCCTTGTGCCCCAGGATTGGCCTGGCCTTTCCTGACCCACTTCCCTCGTGAAGGCCTTCCCTTCAACTCCCTCGGCATAGTTCCTATCCTTCCCAGCTGCAGAGGAGCTCAGAGATAGGAGTTTCTTGCCAGCTCTGGGCTCACACTTCCCCGGCCTCCCTGCCGGACTACAGTACCGGGCTGCTGCTGAGGCCCCTTCTTCTAACATTCTGGAGAAATAATGGGCCTGAAAGATTCTGCTGTTCCCTTTCCCAAGGGAACAGTTAGTTCCTTTAAGGACTCGAAGGGACACAACCAGGCTCTTGTGGCCACCACACATGGGCCTGGGTGACCTCAATCCCAGCCTGAGTGAGTTCCCCAGGGAGACACTTAGGTGGAGGTAAAGGGTTAAGGCCCGGGGACATGGAGCTTCCCCACATGATAAGGAGTCTCCCCTGGGCTTTACAGCCAACCCCCACCCTCCAGGGCCTCCAGTAGTCAATGTCTCTGTCTTGGTTAGACAAAGTCAAAGGACTGACTAAGTCAAAGGACTGACTCCCATAGAGGAAATTCAGGGCTGGCCAGGAGGTATGCCTGGGCCTCTAGGAACCTAACCAGTGTCACCGTGAGAGGGGAAGTTAGAAAGGTGTCTGCCACACGCTCAGGTATGCCTGCAGGGAATGAGCTCAAGGTGAATGATTAAATGTATTTTTTGTTTTTACTCCGAAAAGATCACATGCCACCACCACCAACCACCACCACCACCTCCACATACACACAAAGCCATTTCCTCCTTAAGGAACAAGAGGCCTAGGTTTACTCCAGTCCCAAGAAGGGCTGCTTTTCCCCTTCCTAAACCACCAGCCCCTGCCCTAGAACAGGTAATAGTCCCTGTTTTTCTGCCTCACCCCCCTGATCCCCAGTAGATACCTGATGACCAGGAAAATGAGTTGAGAGTAGAGGTAGGTCTTCGAGTCTCAGGGACATCCCTGGCCTGCCCAATGTCTGCTGCAGACCTTTGGAAGAGGACTGGTGGAATCATGGTGACTCAGCTGAACCCCCAAAACTTACTCGGTGTAAGGAACCAAAGGCAAGTGAGCTTCAAATAGCAATCTCTGCCTGTCCCCAAATAAATCCTCCCAAGGCTCACACTCAAGATTTTGAGAAAGTTCCAACTCCTCCAGCAGGTGAAATGCCACCTGTAAGTGGTCATCCAGCCTTGGTGGGGGTGCTTCTAGCCAAGGAGACCCCACCTTTCCCAAGATGACAACACACCTAATTTTGCATAGCATCTGAGATTGTAACTAAGGTGGTGGGAACCCTTGGTTACTTGCTGTGTTGTGTTGGCCAGTGTTAACACTCACTTCCCCTTAACAGCCCTCCAAACCCAAAAGGGTATGTCAAATCCAGTCCCAGTCCCCAGTTCCTTGTGACTGAGCCCCTCACCCCGCTGGATGTTCCTCTCCAAGCAGGCAGTGCTTCCTTACACCCACCCCACGCGGGTACGCGTTGAAAGGCTAGGACTGAGGTAAATTTCCTGTGGGCAAAATGAGCCCAAGGCACCCCAATAAAAGAACTCACTCAAATCCAAGCCTGCAACTGCCATGTGCTAGGTCCTCCTTTATCATTTTGACACCCCAAACACTATCCAAAGGAATGAAGACAACAGGCTGGGCGGGGCAGACTGGAAGGCCCTGAGCCTTGGCTCCCCAGAAGAACCGCTGAGGCTACACAGGTGTCGGCAAGGCTGGGCCCGTTGCTATTCAGCCAACAACTAACACACTGCAGTCTTTTCAGAAGTAATACAGCAGGAAGTTCAGGCTCCTTTGCAGAAAACCTCCACCCCGTCCCCTCTAAACTCAGCAAACTGCCAGCATCAAGGAAGGGAGCTATAGGCTTAGCTATAGGGATGAGATGTGGCCAACCACAGCCACAGCCCTCTCTCCCCTCCTCCCCAGGACCTGCACGGTATACAAGGGGAGAACCTTACTGGCAAAGTCAAACCAAAACCAAGTAAAACCAGCTCCACCATCAATGTTTCTTGAAAAAACGGGGTTTATTGATTTTTAAACTGCAAATAGTCGTTACAAAAAGTTTTTTTTTCTTTTAAATAAATTCACACAAAGAAAGAGAAATAGAAAGCGACGGTAGTGACCAGCAAGAGGAATAATAATTACATTCATCTTAATGTGTGTGTGCCAGTTCTGTTTACATTAACATTGGAAAACTCCAGACCTGGAATCCAGAACCTCAAATCTGTGAGTGGAATGTCTTGAGATGGGCACGTGGAAGTCAAAGGGTTTCTCTCTTTTTTTTTTTTTCCCTTTTAGAAGCTATACATAAAAAGTTGTTTTCCTTCTGTACTGTCACAGAACTTTTACATACATTCTCAGTCCTAGTTGTGAAAGGCCTAAAGAGAAAGAAACTCAATTTGCAGTCCGACACAAAGGGGGGAATTTCTAAAATAAATAATCCAACAGTTTTTTGCATTTTTTTAAATTAATTTTTCATTTTTTTAAAATAAAATAACCAAAAAAGTGTAAAGTTACAAAAAAATGTCGTTGAAGAATAATATATTAAAACTGTGGAAAAAAGGAAAAAGACACGTCACAAAATTTTAAGATTAATATGAAGATCATAATTTAACATAAAAGAATATATTCTATGGATTTGTCATCCCGATAAATATGAACAAAATTAACAAAAAAAGCATAGTTTGGCAATAAATACGTTTTGATAAGTTAAATAAGCTTTTTTATATTGATGTGCAGTGACAAGCAAAATTTTTGCTCTCCAATTTCTGAAAGTTATATGAAGTTTAAAACCCAGGGAAGAAAGCATGGCGTGAGTGCTCTAAGGATAGACCTACGGTATTCTAGAGCAAAAACCATTAAAGCTACTTCTACAGGAAATCGTTTTACACAGATATTGTATGTGGAATGAATACCATTAACTGCTCACCCCTTACTTTTTTTTTTTTTTTTTTTTTTTTAGCTTTTCTCTCATTTTTTTTTTTGTTGTTATTTTTTTTAAAAAGATGTCACATATGAACTGGGGAACTTTAGCACCAAAATCAAGTCTCTCCTAGTCCATCTAGCTTCCCCTTCCTCCCCACTTAAAAAAAAAGAAAAAATTAAATCACAAAGTCCCACTTAAGTCAAAATCTTCATCCGCTTTTTCAGCCTTCCTTCCTGCAGACCTACACAAACCCAGGCAAGATTAGTCAACAGGGATTCAGATCGGGAAGAAAAAGGTTTTGAATGTCAAGACAGATTTCCCCCAAAACCCTAGTCTGGCAACAACTCTTCCAAGGGGCCGGGGAGAGGGGACAGGGGGAGACGTGCCGCCGGGAAAAGGGAAGGAATAAGTGTGCGGGAGACTGAAATGAGGGAAGGTGCAGTTGTGTCGCCAGTGGAGGGGGCTGCTGGTTCCGGGTCTCCACCCCCCCATGGGCAGAGGCTCCGGGAGGCCCACGGGTGCCCTCTGGCGCTGAAGAGGTAATGTAGTCACAGTGACAAAGTTAGATTACAAGGCACTAAGTTGCTTCTGTAAACTGTTACTGCTTTTCTCTTGTGATTTGGCACTTAAGGCTTAAGCCGGGGGGCGGGGGGGAAAGGCATCTACTGACAAAATATGGGACTTGTCTGTTATGCATGGTAAGTGGGCTAAAATCCAGGGAGGGGGTTTCAAGCCAGAAGAAGCTACTGACAAATTGACTTGTCCTTATGTTAGGTGGGGTTATGAGGGGGAGAGGGAGAGGGCATTCTGAGGTGCTGGGGGAAGGGGTTGAGCTTAACCTTGTGAATGTAGGGCCTGTGGGGAATTGGATGGGTAGGGAGAAGAGGGTATGGGATGTGGGTGCAGGGAAGGGGCTGGAGTAGGCAGGAGGTCCCTCCCTACCCTGGCTTAGTCATCTGAGATGGAAAGTCTGCTGAAGATGGGCAGGCGTCTTGAGTTGTCCAAGGTCGGGGAGTCTGAGCCACTGTGGCTGCTGCTGGAGCTGCTCAGGTAGCCCTCCTGGTCCGAGAGAGAATCCTGAGGGCTGGGGGGAGAGTCAAACATGTGAGGGGACTCGGACATGGGCCGGAAGAGGAAGGTGGTTGGGGAGCCACCCCCGGGCAGCCCCATGCTAGGGGCAAAGAGGCTTGCCAGCTCCTGGCTGGAGAAGGCAAAAGGGTTATTGGTGCCATCGGGCAGGGTAGGTGAGCCCAGGAGGTCATCGGCACTCAGAATAGGGGGTGGGGTGATGGACGTGGGGCTGTCCAGCAGCCCGGTGGCAGCGGCGGTGGCAGCGGCACTGGGAAACCCAGCAAAGCTAAAGCTATGCTGGAGGCGGGGACGGTCAGCGGAGAGGTCCCGGGCCCCGGCCAGGGCACGGCGCTCCTCGGCGTTGTGGATGAAGTGACAGCGGGGCCCATAGGGGCAAAAGCCGATGGTGTGGAAGGTGCGGCACAGCTCCGTCTTGTACTTGGGGTGGCGGGTCAGGCTGCGGAGCTCGTGGATGCCGTGTGCGAACTGGCACTTGTCCCCGTACTTACAGGCACCGTTTTCCTCAAAGGGGCGGCACAGCTCTGTCTTGTAGCGGCTGGAGTTGACCTGGCCGCTCCCGGGCTGCTTCTGGGTGGGCAGCAGCCGCTCGCCCCCTTCCGAGAAGGAGCGGTCTCGGAAGCGGCTGTCTCGCGAGCTCAGAGCGGGGGCTGGCTCACCCTTGAGGCTGCTGAGGAGCTGGTTCTGGTGGAACTTGGAGCTGGGCAGGGTGACTGAGTGCCTCCGAGGGAAGCCCCCACCAGCAGGGGTGCCCACTGCCTTTCTGTCCAGCAGGCAACCCCCTGCACTGGGAGCACTGTAGTTGAGCATCTTGTTACCCTGGAAAGAGAAGAGAGAGGATGGTAAGGACGGAGGAAATCCCACCAGGATGTCCACTATGGGCAGCCCCCTACACAATCACAAACGCCCGCTCCTTCTCAAAGAACTCATCTCTACCTCTGCTCTAGCAAGCTCCCTTCGCTCTCTCCCTCCCATAGGCCATTCACCACAAGATCCAGACTGTGTGACAAGCACACTGCTCCACGCTGACTCCTGAAATGCAACCCCCATATCCTCTGTCCCCAAAGCTACCACTTTAATCTGTAAAGTTCAACTTCTTTACTGGTCAGATTCTTCAACTCAAAATATCTCACACAACCCGGACCTATCTAGATTGCCCCCCTGCTCCCCCCACCCGCCCCCCACCGCAACAAAAACAGGTAAACCTCAGAAAGGAGTCTATTATAGGCTAGTTTAGGTCCCCTTCTAATCAGTCTCTGCTTAATTGATACCCCCTCCCTCAAGACCTGGCCTAAGACTCTCAAATTTCTCCTTCAGAAGTGTTCCCTTCCTTTGGCAACAGGTTTTCAGACTGCCTTTGCTTTTTCTTGTGGGGAGGAGATTGGGGGCCTGGTCTGAGGTTGAGGGAGACAGGGATGTGATTCCTGAAAATAAAACTTTGCCCTAAGTTCCCAGAAAAGATATTTTCTACAATAATCTCTCACCATTTCCACTCACCCCCAGCCCACCCCGCCCCCTTCACTGAGAAGATGCCTTTGCAATTAGTCTTCTGGCTGCAATAGCAGGCTTGGATAAGAGCTCCAGTGTTTAATCTTTAACGCAAAGCTGCAGATGGAAAGGAAAAGGAAAGCACCAACCCCCCTACCCACCTCCTTGTCAATAGCAGATTGGGGGTGGTGGGGATGGGGGCAGAGCCACCAATGGCAGGTTTCTGTTCCAATAGGACCCTGGTCACCTGCCCAAATATACCCAAGATTTGGAAAGGGTGCAGGTCAGGGACCTAGGAGTTAGTTCCCAGCCCATGTGGATGTCATTGTGCAAATTCTAATGTTGGTCCCTTAGGATCAGCAGGGGGGGACCGGGAATCTGTAACTGCAACCACCCCACCGAGAGGATTACAGGAACCCAGTGGAGAGCTGGTTCCCAACAATGAGGTTCATTTAAAAAGTCCTGAGGGGGGAGGGGGCCAAAGAAAGAAATAGATCAAAGAGCCGGGAGAGTCGAGAAAAGAAGGAAGAAGTGTTGGGGAGCTCTGGCAGCCAGGCCGGCAAGTGGAGTTTGGGAATGTGCAGGGAGGGAAGGAAGCTGAAAAATTCAAACTTTTTAAAAGTTACTCTTCAGCTCCTCGGCGTCCCTGCACCCCAACCCTGAAACCCTGGGGCGTTGGCAGCTGCACCAACAGGAGCAGCAAGCTGGGAAAACAGAGCAACATGACCCGACGTGTTAAGAGAAGGCAGAACACTTCAGCAATTAAAAAGTAGCCCAGCAGCTTCACCCTTTCAAATTGGGAGGGGGAGGTTGGAAAGAAATTTAACAACATCCGTAGGCTTTTGCTATGTATATTTAAACCGCAGTCCTGGAACATTCCGAGCTTAAAACTTGCTTTTTCAACACTGGCTGACAAGCAACATGTTTTAAGGAGGCCCCCATTAAATCCTTACTCGCGGGACTCTTGAGTTCAAGCCAGCATTTCGTCGCCACCCGCCCCCCATCCTCCCCCCCATCCTCCCCCCACCCCCCGCCGCAATCGACGAACCGCAATGCCTCTGCAACACAGGTAAGCGGGTCAACCTGAATGCCTCTTTCACCCCAAAGTTTGCTGCACGATCGGCTATCGCGGGAAGAAGCCCAACGGAGCTAGGGCGGACTCAAGCCCCACTGCAAACTTGTTCTGCAACATCTTTTTGAATCACAACTTGGCCTTTCTTCCTCGCATAGCCCCAGCACCCCGCAAAGAGTGGAGGAAAACAACGTCCCGAGACTCACTTCCCCGAGGGATCTCCCACTCCCAACCCCACGGGTGGGTAATGCTGCTGGACAGACCTAGGACGCACACTGGGAACCCGATCAGACCAGCGAACCTGGGATCCAGCAGCACGTTACGTAAAAAAGAATCGCCCAAAACTTGTCCCAATCTCAGCCCTCCCCCCGAGGCCCCCGAGCTGCCCTGCCAGGCAAACTTCGCCCCTCAAAACCCTGGCCTCCAGATTCACATGTAATCCCCGCCAGGAACTGTTGAAACTCAAAGGGTGGGAAGGACGAGGCCAAATTCCTTCAAACTTGGGAGAAATGCGGGAGGAGAAAAGAATCATCTCGCTGCACCACCTACCCCACTGCCTTCCAAGACCCAAACTTTTGGGGATTATATTTTAAGGCAAAAGAAAAAGACTTTTTGAAAAGCAAACGCTCCGCCCCCCTTTACCTTGCATAAAACTTCGCTCAAGTCGAAGATGGTGGCAGACACGAGGGTGGTGGTCATTCTGTGCGCTCGCGCGGGCCAGGGGCGAGGATCTGGTGTGTCGCGAAGGTCCCGATGCGGGGAAGGCGCAGCCTCTCCTGTCTGGAGTCCCACACGCCAGTTCCCGGCGCCCCTCGCCTTTCTGACTCCGGGGCTGGGGCGCGCAAAGCCCAATTTATAAAGTTTCAGATTTGGTGGGCCGGGGGGAGGAGGAGCTTTAAACTTATTTAAATGAGGAAGAGGAGGAAAAAGAAGTTGATTGACACTGGAGTTGAATCAGCCATGCGGTCAGGCGGGGAGGGGGGGGCAGGGGGAGGAGAAGAAACTTTCAAAAGGAAGAAGGGGGAGGGGAGACGAGAAAAGAAGGCGGAAAAAAAAAAAAAAAAAAAAAAACCCACTCCGAGCCGCGCACAACTTTTTTTTTTCTTAAAGAGGAAAAGTTTCGAGTCGGCTGACTTCCCTACCCCGCGCTTTAGGCGCCCCTCTCCGGGGCTGCGCGGGCGCAGAGCGGGAGGGGCGCGCCCCCTCCTTTGTCAGCCTCAGAGCGCGGCTGTGACGTCACTCATTCCACTCCCTCCGGGGTTCTTGTTGTCGTGTTGTTGTTTTTTGTTGGGCAGGAAGGCGGGCTCGACTTTCTCTTTTTGCCAGCGGGAGCTGAAGCCCGTCCTTAGCGCCCGGTCCGCGGTTTCCATCTTGAGCTGGTGATCCCCTTGAAACTTCCCCAAGTGTCTGCACAACTTACCTTTTCCCGACTTCTCTTCTACACTCGCCTCCCCTCCGCAAACCCGGCAGGCCGAGGACATTAGAAATTTGGGACGCACAGAACGTTCAAGTCTAGGATTTTATGTTGCTGTTTTTTTTTTCCAGCGGGGCGTAGGGTGGGGCGCGGTGCGGGGGGGACTAGGGAAACTTTTTCCCCCCAGGAGGACACGGCCTGGCGGGGGCGAGCGCGGCACAGTTTAGCGCGCCGCACGCGTCGATACTCGCGCTCGCTTTGCAGCCGGCGCTCTCCGGGTGTGGGCGGGTGGGGGGCGTCGCAAAAAAAGACCACAACCAGGGCCGATTGTTTTACCAGGCCTAGGCGTGGCGTTTCTTTTCACGCATCCAATCTTTATACTTTAGTCAAGAAAACCCTAATCCTTCCTGAATGCCCCTTCCTCCCAGAAAAAGCCCACCGAGCAACTAACTCACTACTTTCCACGCGCGCTCTGAATTCTAGGCGGCGCCACAACCCTCCCTCCTCCTCCATCCTCCCCCCACACACCTCAAGACTCTAGAACAATGAAAAAAGGTTACTTTGGTAAGAATGAAGGTAAAGAGGTGGACGGAGGCGGCACTTTAAACTTGTTACTTCTCTCTCGCCCCCACGGGAGTGGAACGTATGGCTTGTCACGCTGCGCCGTTTTGGCGGGAGGTGGAGTGGGGGGCATGGGAGCCACGAAACCGAAGGGCCCGCAATGGAGCATGACTCCCTTGAAAATGATAAAATATATACTGTTAGGTTTGGATGCCACCCACCCAAATAAAAAGTTATCGTGTCCCCCACCCGCCCCTTGCGCCTTGGCCCGAGTGCTGGTGTGATGACCCGGGCGGAAGTCGCAGGGCTGCGCTTTTTTCCGATTTCCACGCGGGCCCCGCCGCCCCCTCGGCCCTCGCACGTTTCTTCCCAGCACTCGAGGCCGCCGAGTCTGTTACGAAACCCGGTGCTGGTGTGGCTAAGATTGAGTTCCATTGCGATGTAATTAGGTCACCCCATCATGAGCACGTTTCTTTGGAAAGGACGGGGCGGGCAGAAGAGAGCGCTCGAGTCACACTCTCACCACCCCCAACACAAACTTTTTTTTTTTTTTAATGCATTTCTTATTTATTCATCAACATCTGGGCAAACCCAGCGAAACCTTCCAAATCACAACTGTTTGAGAAACCGGTTGTTTTTCAACTTTGCCAAACACAACGTTTGCTGCAGCCACGAACCTACGTGATCCCAGCGGCGTCGACTTTCGTTCGTCTCCTCTGCCTGAAATGGATGGCCCCCACTTTAACCCGGCTGCTGCCCTGCAGCCGCCTGTTGCTTCCCTCCCCCTGCTCCCATTTTTCAGCTTTTCTTGAAATCTGGCAAGCGCCAGAAAGGGAAATAACTTCCATCCACCTTAATTTAAATCATTCAAGTGTAGGTTTCTTTCTTACAGGGATGTTTGCTCGTTCTTTTCCCAGCCCAAGTGCGTGTTGGGGCGGGGGGGAAGATTTCGTGCAGTTTCTTGGTGATGAGGTAATGAGTTCCAGATTTCAGGACAGAGCAGGGTGCGCGTTGAAACCACAAGGTTAGTCTGAGTTCTGATGTGAAGCTATTTTGGTTTTTTATTCCCCCGGCCTCCACCCATTCCCGCTCCCCCACCCCCCAAAAAGAAAGGGCCGGCGGGTCTTTAACTCCCGAGGGTTCGCGAAGCTCAGCTTGGGGGACCGGAGGAGGGGCTGGAAAAAAGCAAAGGGGAAGGGGACTGGGAGCGGGCGGGGACCCTTCCCGGCCCAGGGCCTGTCCCCGCGGGGCACCGGCTGTGCCCCTGCATCGGGCGGCGCCGCTTTCGCTCCAAGGCTGCGGGACCGGCCAGGAGCACCATCAGGCGCCCCAGAATGGCTACAAAGTGGGTTTTTCCAAAGAAAGCTGATTCCTCGAATTTCCTCGGCTTTTCCAACTCCCGGCGGCCCTCCCCTCCCCCTCTCCCCAGGGGCGCGGGCTCCGCAAGGCTGCGGCTGGCCTAGCCCGCTCGCTCCCGAGTTGTTTACCGGCCCCGCCGACCGAGAGTTTGTTCCAGCTCCCAGAGCCTGTCTCTATAATTAAACTCTTTTTTAAATTGTCGGGTTGAAACGTCATTTCGGGGACTTTCCAAGGGTGAGGGAGCCGAGAGGAGGGAGCAAGTCCCTTAACCCTTCGCTGACCCGACGTCCCCGCCGCGGCTGGCCGGGGTGGGGTGAGGGCCCGAGGGCGGGAGCCGGCCCGCCCCCGCCCAGACGTGGTCGGCAGGTGCCCTGGGGTGGCGGGAGGGCGGCCAGCCCCTACGGGACAGGAAGTCCGAGACGAGGCGTGCGCGGCCGTCCCCCGCCAACTTCGCGGTGCAGTCGGCCCTCCCGCTCCTTACCCGCGCAGTCCCGAGGCTGGCCGCGGCCTCACCTGCACTGCCGCTTCCGACCGGGAGGCGGTGGGCCGGCTCCTCCGTCCCGGGCCCGACTTCCGGGTCCTCCCCATTCGCCTGGAGCGCGTCCCTTCGTGGGGAGGGGTGGCCCAGGTATTTTAGCTTGGAGGTGGGGGTGGGGTGGGATGTTCGGTTTTGTGCAAGGGGGAAAGTGAAAGTCTTCGGAGTGAAGGAGGCGCTGCGGATATACATATTCATCAGCCAATCTGGACCCCAAGCGCACCTCCGGGCAGGTGAGAGTCTAGAGCACTGGGCCGCAGAACCCAGACGGTTAGGCCTAGTCACAGGGGTCAGCAGGGTACCCGCTCCTGAGAGCCCTGCAGTGTTGCACTTCCTCTCAGGCTTCAGGTCATTTGCAAAATCACCTAAATTCTTCAGGTGGAGAGAGACAGACCCCTGGAGTCCCCTAATTTAAAGTTTGGAATGCTGATTTCCCGGCCCAGATGGGAGCGAGAATCTGCATTTTTGGTAAATTTCCATCTCACGACCCAAATACTAATGTTTGAGAATCAGTGAGCCAGAACATTGAAGTTAGGCAGTCCTGGATCCAAATCTTGGCCATTTTCTAGCTATGTGACTTTTCAAGTCACTGACCAAGGCCTCAGTTTCTTCATCTCTGAAATAGGAATCATGATAACTGCCTAAATTTGGCCCATAAAGTGCCTAGAGTCATGCCTCACTGAATATATGCCAGGCTGTTGTATGTAAACTAAGGCATTTGGCAACCCTTATTACACCACAAAACAAATTCCGGGGCTATTCACTTGGCAAAGGATTATTCGGTGTAGACTTCCATTAAATGGCCAACTGACAACTTATAAGTTGATCTGTGTCACTCTCTAGCCTCCATCCCCAGCCCTGGATAAGGCAGGCCCTGAGGCCTGGAAATGGGGAGAGGGCCCTGGGCTTGGAGCCTGGGGGACAGTAAAGTGGTTCAGGGTAGGGTGATGGGGATTTGTTGCCCACATCTGAAAAATACCTGATTATTGACACAAGTATTTCTGTAAACAACTACATCACTGGGGCCTTGTGGTAGTCTATAAAAGCCAGAGTCTTATCTCTCAAAGTCCTTAAGCCCCTCAGAAAGCTTAGTGTATATTACTGAGCTGTCAATATTCTCCTGAACAAGACAGGGGCCTCAGGAGAGGGCACTTTAGGGTCTATCGTAAATGTGGCCCTGCAGGGTGTCTGGAATCTTTGGGTTTGGGAGCAGACCGCCTCCTGCAAGGACTACTGAGAATGCAGTCCCAGGTCCAGCATTGCCCTGGGGGGTCTAATTGCCCAGGTCTCTGTAAGATGTTCCAACTGTCAGTGAAGTTATAAGGCCAGCCCACAGCTACACCTCTCCACTCGCCCTAACCTAGGCCCCACCTAGAGCAGTCAGGCATAATGACTCTTACTACAGGTTAGATTTTTTTCACTCCCCATCACCACTTCTCCCACCCTCCAGGGAACTCCCTGTGCTCTAGTCCTTTTTAGATGAAAATGAGCCATCTTCCTCCTACTCTGGGGCCTTTGCACATGCAAATCCTTCTGTGAGAATCAACCTTCCTTTAGCCCAAATTCTAAATCATTCTTTAGAACCCAACTCAAGCCTCACTTCCTCAGGGAAAACATTCCTGATGCTTTCCTTCATCACATAACAGTGTCCCTCCTCTCTCCTAGGCTCTCATGGAATGTTCATTTCCTTCAAAGTAGTTATTTCAGTTTGTGAGTATACATTCATTCCTATAACTTTTTTTTTTACTTTTCAATTTAACATACAGTAAAATTGATCTTTATTTGGCATACAGTTCTATTAATTTTAACTTATGAATTGATTCATGTAACCACCACCACAATCAGGAAACACAACAGTTCCATCACCCCTCAAAAACTCCCTCATACTATCCCTTTGCGTTCAAACTTTCTCCATCTCTAATCCCTGGCAACCCCACTGATCTGTTCTCTGTCATCGCAGTTTTGTCTTCCCAGAATGTCATACAAATGGAATCATATTGTATGTTTGGTTTTATGCAGCATATGCCTTTGATATTTAACCATGTTGTTGCATGTATCAATAGATCATTCCTTTTTATTGATAAACAGTACTTCACGGTGCGCTTATACAATAGTTTATCCATTTTCCTGTTGGACATTGGATTATTTCCAGCTTTGGGCCACTATGAATAAAGTTTCAATAAACTCTCATGTACAGGTTTTTGTGTGAACACAAGTTCTTATTTCTTTTTTTTTTTTTTTTTTTTTTCTTTTTGAGTCTCACTCTGTCACCCAGGCTGGAGTGCAGTGGCGCAATCTTGGCTCACTGCAAGCTCTGCCTCCTGGGTTCACACCATTCTCCTGCCTCACCCTCCCGAGTATCTTGGACTACAGGTGCCCGTCACCACGCCCAGCTAATTTTGTTTTTGTATTTTTAGTAGACATGGGGTTTCACCGTGTTAGCCAGGATGGTCTCGATCTCCTGACCTCAGGATCTGCCAACCTTGGGATCCACCTGCCTCAGCCTCCCAAAGTGCTGGGATTACAGGCATGAGCCACCGCACCTGGCCAAGTTCTTATTTCTCTAGGGTAAGTAACTAGGAGTGAGATTTCTGGGTCACATGGTAACTATATGTTGAAATTAATACAAAACTGCCAAATCATTTTCCAAAGTGGCTATACTATTTTGCATTTCCAACAACAACATATGAGAGTTTCCACTTACTCCACATCCTCACCAGCACTTAACAGTATTATTATTTTTTGTTTTAGTCATTCTAATAGGTATGTGGTGGTATCGCATTGTGGTTTTAGTTTGCATTCCTCTAATGGCTAATGATGTTGAACATCTTTTCGTATGCTTATTTGCCATCTGCATATACTTTTTGGTGAAGCGTCTATTCAAACCTTTTGCCTATTTTTTAGTTGGGTCATTTCATTGGTCATTTTCTTACTGTTCAGTTTTGAGAGTTCTTTACATATTCGGGATACATAAAGTTCCTTTGTTGCTTATGTGATGTGCAAATTATCTTCTCATGTCTGTGCCTTATCTTTTAACTCTCCAAGCAAAGGATCTTTCACAGAGCAAAAGTTTTTCATTTTAATGAAGTCTAATTTATCAGTTTTACCTTTTGTGGATCAGGCTTTTGGTGTCACAGCTAAGAAATCTTTGTCTAACCGCAAGTCATTAAGATTTTTTGTTTTCTTCTGAAAGTGTTATATATTTTCATGGTCTGTTGTTAGGTGCATAAATGTATATAACTGTTCTATCTTCTTGCTATATTGAGCATTTTATTAATATATAATGTCCTTATCTCTTGTAACCTTTTTAGATTTAAAGTCTATTTTATATAATATTAGTAGAGCCATTCCTGCTCTCTTTTGGTTACTGTTTGCATGAAACATCTTTTTCTGCCCTTTTACTTTCAATCTGTTTGTGTCTTTAAATCTAAAGTCAGTCTTTTGTAGACAACATATAGTTGGATCAGATTTTCTGTTTATCCATTCTGCCAATCACTGTCTTTTGATTGGGGCATTTAATTAACATTTAAAGTGATTACTGATGAGAAGGGACTTAGTTCTGTCATTCTGTTGTTTTCTAGATGCCTTAGAGTTGTATTGTTCCTCATTTTTCTGCACTACTATCTTATTTTGTGTTAGTTGATTTTCCATAGTGAAACATTTAAATTCCTTTCTCATTTTCTTTGGTACATTTTCTTTTATACTACAACTACAGTAGTCCTTCCTTTATCCATATAGGATATGTTCCAAGACCCCCAGTAGATGCTGGAAACCAGGGATAGTACTGAACCCTCCATATACTATGACAATTTTTTTTCCTTCAGAATTTCATGGATAGAATTTTCATTCGTACTATAGATCTTAGCAATATAAGCATATGCTTCTTCTTCCTTGTTGAGAATTTTCACCTTTTCACTTGAAGCAGTTTACTGCTTTGTTCTCTCCAAATTGCCTTTTATCTGACCTCTCCAAATTGCCAGCATCACTACTCTTGCATTTTGGGGTCATTATTAAGTAAAATAAAGATTCCTTGAACACAGGCGCTGTGATACCACAGCAGTCAATTAGATAACCAAGATGGCTATCAAGTGACTGATGGACAGGTAGCAGATATGGTGTGGATACACTGGACAAAGAGATGATTCATGTCCCAGGCAGGATGGAGCAGGATAGCATGAGATTTCATCATATTACTCAGAATAGCATACAATTTAAAACTTATTGTTTATTTCTGGAATTTTCCATTTAATATTTCCAGACTGTGGTTGATTGTGGATAACTGAAACTACAGAAAGTGAAACCACAGGTAAGGGGGGACTATTGTATTTTCTTTGTGGTTACCATGGGGATTACATTTAACATCCTAAAGTTAAAACACTCGAATTTGAATTTATAACAGCTTAACTTCAAAAACATACAAAAATTCTGCTCCTTTACAGCTGCATCTGCATCCCTTTTGATTACTGATATCACATAATTACGTCTTTATACATTTTGTGCCCCAATATAGAAACTAATAATTATTTTAAATGTGTTAGTCTTTTAAATTATGTAGAAAACAAATGTGGCATTACAATCCAAATTTATAATAATTTTAGCTTTTAGACTAATAATTGTTTTTTAAAGCAGTCTCTTAAATTTTGTCACAAAGTAAACTTACAAACTGTTGTTTCAATAATACTAGCTCTTATAATTGCCGTTATTGAGATCTTCATTTCTTCATATGGTTTCAAGTTACTGTCTACTGTTCTTTATTTTACTTTGCAGGACACCCTTGGAGCATTTCTTACAGGACAAGTCTAGTGGTAGTGAATTCCCTCAGCTTTTGTTTATTTAGGAATGTCTTACTTTCTCCATCACTTTTGAAGGACAGTTTTTCCGGATATAGTATTCTTGTTTGATTTTTGTTTTTCTTTTAACATTTTAAATATGTTGTCCCACTGCCTCTGATCTCCAAAATTTCTGATGAGAAATCTGCCAATAATCTCATTAAGGATCCCTTGTAGTGGGATGCAGTGGGATTTCACACCTGAAATCCGAGCACTTTGGGAGGCCAAGGCAGGAGGATTGCTTGAGATCTGGAGTTCAAGATCAGCTTGGGCAACAAAGGAAGACCCTATGTCTTTAATTAAAAAAAAAAAAAAAAGGTATTTTATGTGAGTCACTTCTTTGTTGCTGCTTCAAGATTTTCTTTTTGTCTTTGACTTTTGAGAGTCTGATTATAATGTATCCTGGTGTGGGTTTCTTTATTTTACTTGGAGTTCATTGAACTTCTTGGATGTTCATATTCATGTCTTTCATCAAATTTCAGAAGTTTTTAGCCAAGTTTCAGATATTCTTTCCCCTTTTCTCTCTCTTATTCTTCTGGGACTCCTACTATGTGTATAATGGTGTTCCACAGGTCCTTTAGGCTCTATTCACTTTCCTCAATCTTTTTCCTTTCTATTCCCTAGACTTGATTACTTCCAGTGTCCTGTCTTCAAATGTGCTGATTCTTTTTCCTGCTTCCTCAAAACTGTCTTTGAATCCTAAAGTGAATTTTTCATTTTAGTTATTGTACTTTTCAGCTCCAGAATTTCTTTTTACTTTCACTTTAGGCTTACTATCTCTTTATTGTTATTCCCATTTTGTTCATACATCTCTTTCTTGACTATCTCCATATCTTTATTTAGTTCTTTGGGCATCTTTAAGACAGTTGTTTTAAAGTCTTTATCTAGTAGATCTGCCATCAGTTATTTTTCAGGAACAGTTTCTGTTGATTTATTTTTTGGATGGACCGTGCTTTCGTGTTTCTCGTATGTCTTGTGATTTTTGTTGCTGTTGAAAACTGAACATTTCAATCTAATAATGTGGTAATTCTAGAAATCAGATTCTTCCCCTTCATCAAGGTTTGCTGGGTTTGGTAAATGTTTTTTTAAATTATTGTTGTAGGCTCTCTGTGCCAAGGATCAGCCTGAGGTATAAATGTGAGGTCTTCTGAGATCTATTCTGAGCCTGTGCCTTTCTCTGATCATGCATGGGCATTCATTTTCAAATTTGCCCATGTATGTAATTGTTTTTGAATGTCCTAGTCTTTAATATCTGGCTCCAAAAAGGGGAAAAAGAGAGAAATGAAGAGTTGATTTTTTTTAAAAGGGGGCCTTCATCCCTTTAAATCCCCTATAAGTTAGTTCAACAGAGGGGGAGGAGCTTGCAACAATGGGAGAAGGTGTTGGCCAGGTGTGGTGGCTCATGCCTGTAATCCCAGCACTTTGGGAGGCCAAGGCGGGTGCATCACCTGAGGTCAGGAGTTTGAGACCACCTTGGCTAACATGGTGAAACCCCGTCTCTACTAAAAATACAAAAATTACCTGGGCATGGTGGCGGGGGCCTGTAATCCCAACTATCCAGGAGGCAGAAGCAGGAGAATTGCTGGAACCCAGGAGACAGAGGTTGCAGTGAGCCAAGATCGCGCCACTGCACTCCAGGCTGGGCAACAGAGCAAGACTCCATCTCAAAAATAAAAATAAAAATAAAAAATGATGGGAGATGGCCGGGCGCGGTGGCTCAAGCCTGTAATCCCAGCACTTCGGGAGGCCAAGACGGGCGGATCACGAGGTCAGGAGATCGAGACCATCCTGGCTAACACGGTGAAACCCCGTCTCTACTAAAAAATACAAAAAACTAGCCGGGCGAGGTGGCGGGCGCCTGTAGTCCCAGCTACTGGGGAGGCTGAGGCAGGAGAATGGCGTAAACCCAGAAGGCGGAGCTTGCAGTGAGCTGAGATCCAGCCACTGCACTCCAGCCTGGGCAACAGAGCGAGACTCCGTCTCAAAAAAAAAAAAAAAAAAATGATGGGAGAAGGTGCAACAACAATGGCCACCTGCATCATTGTCTACATCTCTGTTATCAGAAGCAGTAATCAGAGCATAAAACCCTGATATTTGGAGGACAGGGTCCTTTTGGCCCATCCTGGCTCCTGTAAGCTGTGTGCAGGCTACTCCAGGAACATATGCACAGCTGTCTGCCATAGGGTTGGACGTGGGGGATGGGTAGCTGCTACTGTTCTAAGAGCTGATATTGACCAAAATTAAACACAAATTACTGTTCAAGCCTCCCCCTGGAATTTTCAAGCCTTCAATAGACTCCAGAGTTCCAACATAGTTGTATCAGACAGATTCTGCCACTGCAATTGTTTTCTTAAGAGGGGAAACATTCCTGGTGCTTGCTACTCTGCCATGTTCCTAGAATCCTGCCCTAAAAGTAGTTACTTCAGATCTTTAATCCATTTAGAGTTAGTTTTTATATAAAGATGTGAAATTTAGCTTGAGGTTCTTTTTTTGCCTGTGGATTTTCACTCGCAACATTATTTGTTGAAAAGACTGTCATTTTACCATTGAGTTGCCTTTACACCTTTCCAAAAATTTGATGGCCATATTTGTAAGGTCTGTTTATTTTGTTCCACTGATCTGTGTCCACCCCTTCACCAATACTACACGATCAATTATTGTAGCTTTTTACTAAGTCTTAAGAAGGTGTAATTCCTCCAACTTTTTTCTTATATTTTGAAATTGTTTTAGCTATTCTAGTTCCTTTGCCTGTTCATAAAAACTTCAGAATCAGCTTGTCTATATCTAGGGAAAAAAACCCTACTGAGATTTTTATTGGAAATGCATTAAATCACTACAGGGAGAATTACTATGTTGAGTCTTCTAATTCATGCACATAGTATGTCTAGTTAGGACTTATTTGATTTCGTCAGTGTTTTATAGTTTTAATCTTTTTTTGAAATGGGGTCTTGCTATGTTGTCCAGGCTAGCCTCAAACTCCTGGGCTTAAGTGATACTTCTGCCTCAGCCTCCCAAGTAGCTGGGACCACAGGCATGTGGTACCATGCCCAGCTGTTTTATAGTTTTTAGCACAGGGATTCTATATATGTTTCATTAGATTTATACCTAATATTTCCTATTTTTTAGAACTATCATAATTTTTTTTTTTTTTTTGAGTTGGAGTTTTTCTCTTGTTGCCCAGTCTGGAGTTCAAGGGTGTGATCTCGGCTCACTGCAACCTCCACCCCACTGGGTTCAAGCGATTCTCCTGCCTCAGCCTCCCGAGTAGCTGGGATTACAGGCATGCGCCACCACACCCAGCTAATTTTGTATTTTTAGTAGAGACGGGGTTTCTCAATGTTGGTCAGGCTGGTCTTGAACTCCCAACCTCAGTTGACCTCCCCACCTCAGCCTCCCAAAGTCTGGGATTATAGGCATGAGCCACCACACCTGGCCTTTTGAAATCTTGGTCTCCACTTGTTTATTAGTTTACAGAAATTCAGTTGATTTTTGTGTATTGACCTTGTCTCCTGTGATCTCACAAAATCACTTTAATTGTAAGAGGATTTTTTTGATAGATTACTTGGGGTGTTTTTATTATTTTTGTTTTGTTTTTGTTTTGAGATAGAGTCTCACCTTGTTGCCCAGGCTGGAGTGCTGTGGTGCAATCATAGTTCACTGCAGCCTCAAATTCCTGAGCTCAAGCAGTCCTCCCACCTCAGCCTCCCAAGTAGCTGGAACTATAGGTACATGCCACCATTCCAGCTAGTTTTTTTAAATTTTTTGTAGAGATAGGATCTCACTATGTTTCCCAGGCTGGTCTCTAACTTTTGTCCTCAAGTAATCCTCCTGCCTGGGCATCCCAAAGTGATGAGATTACAGACATGATCTCCTGTACCAGGCCTGTTTTTGTTTTTAATGTAGACAAGCACATATTGTCTATAAATAGGAATAACTTAATTTCTTCCTTCCCTAACATATGAATTATATTTCATTTTCTTGCCTTATTGCTCTATCCAGGATTTGCAATACAGTGTTGAATAGGCATGGTAAGAGTAGATGCCCTGACCTTGTTCCTGATTTTAGGGGGAAAGCATTCAGTCTTTCATTTTCATTTTAAAATACAACATTAGTTGCCAGTTTTTTGTAGTCATTTAACTTTTTAACATTCCCTTCCCACTAGGATGTATGCTCCATCAAAGCAGGCTCTCTCTGCTCTCAACTGAACTCCCAGTGCCTGGCTTAGTGCCTAACAGATAGTAGGCCCTCAATAAATATTCATGGAAAAAAAAATGAAGATTTAGTACTTCTCTACTTCGCTAACTTAGCCAACCACAATCAGTGTCCTCTATGACAGACAACAGAGGGACTTGGCTGAATATGTACAAACATTAGAAGAATAATCTTACAATAAATACCCCAACAGATCCAACTAGGCATTGTCCCCATAGAGTTGACAATCTCAAGCTGCAGAGCATTTGTAGATCAGCTTTTCAGCAAGCTATACTGTGTCAAAGCATTCATCTATGAGGAATAGATGACTGCAGTATAATAATTATTTTAGATCGAGAGCATTCCATTCCCAAAAGGAATTTAAACAAAAAGCTCTCAGCTCTGAAAAATGGGTTTTCAGGATAGAGAATCCCACTGCTCTGAAATCTTAGGCCCTCAGACGGGTGGGGTTGTTTCGCTAAATTTATTTCAGCCACTTATAGAAACAGAAGGGGGAAGAAGGGGGTGGCTGCCTGCACACCAACCCTGGCTCTATAGCATTAATATCTGCCGGGTCAGGCTTTTATTTGGGTTTTGTTTTACTTTGGGGGGCTGGAGAGACAGGCAGGCAGCAGGAGTATCTCACAAATGCATGGCTTTCGAATTGCAGTTTCCTGCCTTTCTCCATGTACCTTACCCACTGAGAGAGAGAGAGAGAGAGATCTGTTTGCTTTCTTTCCCGCACAAGTGTGAGTGCAGGGAAACTGGGGTCTTTGTCCCTGGCCCCCATGAGAACCCCTACCCAATCCCACACACACACCTCCAATGGCTCTATTACTTGAATTTTAGGGGTTGTTGGATATAAAATCCAGGCCTTTTAAACCCTGTTTACCTCCTCCCCAGCTTCCCCAAAGCACTGAACACACATTCTCCTTAGTCCCTGATACCTGAACAATCTCTTCTGCCACCCCAATCCCTATAACTAGAAAAAGGATTTGAAATGATGTTGCTTTTTTGGCCTGGTGTGGTGGCTCACGCCTGTAATGTTAGCACTGTGGGAGGCTCACGCAGGTGAATCATGAGGTCAGGAGTTTAATACCAGCCTGGTCAAGACGGTGAAACCCTGTCTCTACTAAAAATACAAAAAATTAGCCAGGTGTGGTGGCAGGCACCTGTAATCCCAGCTACCTCGGAGGCTGAGGCAGAGAACTGCTTAAACCGGGGAGGCGGAGGTTGCAGTGAGCCGAGATAGTGCCACTGCACTCCAGCCTGGGCAACAGAATAAGACTCCATCAAAAAAAAAAAAAAAGAAAGAAATGACGTTGCTTTTTTCAAACTTGTTTTTTGCTAAATTTGAAATACTTTATGAAGCACAGGTTAATGACCTCCCACAGATGTAAGGGAAATTGAGGCACAGGAGCAGGAGGTGGCAGAAGGTGACCTGCACCTACTGTGAGCAGCTGAGATTGATGTCCAGTCCTTGGCTGGCTCTCAAGAGGTTCCCGGCTGAACTCAGGACTAGAGAAAGTCTGGGCTCTGTATCTGGGGGCTTGCTACTACATGGCTGCTGCTGTTTGCTGGCAGAAAGAGGAGACATGCATGAGGAAGCTAAGATACCTGCTGTGCCCGAGACTTGAATAACTACATGAGAACATGGGGAAGTACTGTGCATGGTGCCCAGCCCATGGGAACCCAAGTGCCAGTTTGCTTCCTTGGCTGGGTCACCAAGGAAGGTGGGAGAAGGAGCGTCTGTCCTCTCCTCTCTCTACCCTTGAGGCGGAAAGACTGGCAGGGACTGGTGGGAGGGAGGGTGGCCTGGGGCAGATGCTGGTGAGAGGCCTGACTTGCAGATAATCCAGGAGGGTCTTGCTCTAAACTGTGGGGTCTTCAGGGCAAATCAAGGGATTCACACTTACTAGTAAACAGTAAAGTGTTCACAGGTAAACCAAGGTACTATTTTGTCCTAGCATCAGCGAGTTTGCTTTGGAATTATCCTCCACGACTCCCTAGCAAGGCCCTGTATGGCCAACTCTGCCCTGAGGAGCTGTTCTTTTGAGAAACAGGAACCTCCCCAGCCAGAGCAGGGATCAGACAGCTCTTGGAGGGTCGCCATGTGGACAGCCGGTGGGGGAGAGAGAGAGGACGGGTCTTTGCCACAGCCCTGTGACTTCTTTAGTGCTAAGTTTCTCCCACCAACTGCACCCTCCACTCTGGGGTACTGTGGGCCCCCAAACCAGGGCCTGCTCTTGTCTGACCAAAGGCAACCAGATCTGCTGCAGCTGCTGGGTGAGGAAACAAGCTCTCCCAGAGACCAGGGAAGCAGCTGGAGAAAGATTCCTGCCAGCCCGGGGTGTCAATATTTATACAGCGTGGTGCTAGTGCGTGGGAAGAGGGAAGGCAGAGCGAGATGGCAGGAATGAGGAGGCACAGACATGGACAGATTTCAGGAGGCTGTACTTGGGGCCCAACTAGGAGTGAGGCGGCCTGGGCGGGAAGGAGCAGGAGGCTGCTGGAATCCTAATCCTCACCTGAATTTCTGTGTCAAAGAGGCTGGGTCTTTGCCCCCAGCTCTCCTGCCAGAGTCAAGGGGAGCAACTTGGAAGAACATTTATCATCCATCCCCTAGTCATTCCTCCTGTTGATTATAGCCCTCTACATAGACTAGGAGGCACTGCCTGGAATCAGAGATAAACCAAATCCACAGGGCCTAGGAGTAAGGGCCTTTGGCCTCCTGAAGTTTATGCTTTTCGAGTCTTAAAGGATGCCGGACCCTGAGAGTTGGACTCCAGAACTGAAGGCTTAGAAAACATAAACAAAATATAAAATGTAAGCAAAGAGTTGTCTCAAGCCTTTATATAAGCAACAGCACTTCCCTCAAGTGACAGGGAACACTGTGCATTGATGAAGATGATGATGAAGAACAGATGGGACCCAGAAAGAGAGCAAGGTGTGCCTATGGAAACGGCCCTCAACCACACTTGCCAGAGAAGCAGGTGGCCACCATCAGCACAGGGCCTAGAAAAGATAAGGCAGTCCAGTGGGTGTCTACCAGGAGCTCTTGAGTCCCCTCACCCCAGGATGCCGCTCAGCTCCGGGTGTGCCCAGGCAGAGCTGATCCACCAGCCCCTCAGCCGCACCCGCTGAGGACTGATGCCCCAGGATGGGAAGCATGCCTAGACCAGTGGGGATAGCCAGATGGACTCCAGTCGATTTGCCTCGGACAGCTGGGGAGCAGGGCCCAGGATGCTCCCACCCCACCCCACCACTCCAGACAGGGAGGGGTGTGGTTGCAACTTCTAGGATTTCTCTGCCACTATGCCCACCAAGAAGTGCCACCCACCTCATCAGTACCAGGGCTGACCCTCAGAGCCTCCCACAGGTGGGGTTTGCCCAGCAGCCAAGAGTCTTTAATACACCCCACAATTACCAGCCTCTTCTAGCATTCCCCCTACACCCTCAAAATGCCCACTGGCCAAGGGCGGGGACAGTGGGAAGAAAGGACTTTCCACTGGAAAACTGCCTCTGTCTCCCCAGCAGACACCTCTGGATGCCCAGGTCAACTTCAGTCACTGAGTCAGAATTGAAGGAAACCCAGACTCGGGTCCCAAGAGTCAGTCCCTATGCTGCAAGTTCTTCAAACACAGCACTGAGTTTTGCAAGAAATATATTCCCAGTGGGTGCAACTCCATGGAGCTCCAGCCTTTCCTGGTCTAACCTGGTTAATCCTCCAACCCACAGCCCGAAGGACGGATTCCTTTGCCTCCCTGAGCCACGGAGTCCCAGGCCCACACACTGTGGAGGAGACACCATCTGCCCTAACCCTCAGCCCAGGCCTGGCAGACAACATCAGCCCTAACAGGGAGAGCAGCACTGTCCCCATCCCCCTCCCCAGAAGGACACCAGGGCTGGGAGGAGAATCTTCAGGCTCCCAAGACCTCTTCTGCTGCTGTGGCTCTGCCTGCCGGCTGTGGCCTCCTCCTTGCCAGCTCTGCTTAAACAGATGAACAAGAATAAAAGCCGTGTGACCCAAGGAAAGCTTTAGGGAAAAGAACTGAAGCTGAAAGGGGGAAAAAAATTCCCAAAAACCTCTAAGAAATGGGAGAAGATGAGAATTCAAGAAACAGACAAAATAAATCATCCAGGAATCCAGATGTAAAATAAGGCAGGCCAAAAGAAAAGCAAAATTATGCTAAGAAGGCAGAGTGAGGTGGGGAAGGGAGCTGAGAATGATAAAGTGGGGGCCAGTTATAACTATTCTGAAAAGAGAGAAGAATGTCAAAGCAAACAACACCTGAAAATTTAAAAAAAAAAAAAAAAAAAAGACCCAGGAGAGAAAAAGAGGTAGCAGTGAATTTAAAACAACTGCCCTGATCCCCAACCAAATCCACTCAGTAGTGTTCTGGGTGGCTACAAGTGAGTCTTAGGGCTTTTGTATGTGTGAGGATTTCAGACTCTTCCTAACACTGAATAAGGACAGTCCTGGAAAAGCAAGCTTTCCTTTCTCGCCTTTGTGTTTCCTACAATTTTCCCACCTCACCCCCGCTGTTAGTCTGTTGCAGAGAAAGGGCTAGTCTTCCTGGGACAAGGCCAAAAACCAGTCCAACTCACCCCAGAGTAGGGTGGCTGCCATCATGGTACCCTATGGCTGGCTCACTGGAGAATGTGAGCAGGAGCCCTGTGCCAGAAGAATATTAGGTACGAGTAGAGTGGTGTGATCAGCTTTTCATCTTCTAGAGAGAGGTCTGGCCCAGCCACCTTTCTGTGGATAAGGGCTCATCTAACTCAAACACACCATTCCTGGAAAAACAGAGGTCCATGGCAGACTGGCATACCCACCTCTATGCAAAGCCAGAGAAATCCCAGCAAATGCAACTTTTCTTAATAACTAAAATGATTTAAATTAATTTCCAGGTGTTCCCAAGGGAGCCTAAAGATAGCCACAACCATTGTTTTGGTTGGCAAACAGCTTCTTGAAGTTCAATGCCTCAATGCCTTGTGTCCATAAACCCCATGAAAACTTATGGAAGATGCTAGTCCTTTATTGGCTTGGCTTCTTTCAGCCTTCTAATTGTTCTCTGTCTTCTGCAATTCTGTCAATGCTTCCCTTCTCCATGCCTGCTTTGGTTTTTCCAGTTTTCTTACTTAATCAAACCTCTACCCACTCTTCATTTCCCTAAGGGAGCAGGAGTTGGGAGAAAGCTGAAGCAAACCCAGGCAAAATCCAGAAGCAAAGAAAGTAACACATGGGTGTTGGGTTTAGTGCCCAGCTGTGCAATGCCCAGGCTGTCCTCAGTGGGTGAGGCAGGATCCCCATAGACAGGCGGCTGACCAAGCACCTTATCCTGCTCCTCCAAAGTTCAGCCACACCCTGAGCTCTGATTAGCTAGGACAAGGAAAATGGTACTCATGCCAGCCCATCTCCCTCCAAAAATTCTTATGTACTTGACCCTGATACTTCTGTACATTCCAAAAGTAACTTTTTTTTCTATCAAAAAAAGTGCAGAAGGATGATGTCTAGGTTGTGGCCTTACATACTCAGCTTCTTGCCATCCCTCCTAACCTTCAACCTGTCACAGTCATATAATCTATAACTCAAACTATTCTTTAACCATGAAAAAAGACAAACCAGGAAATTATAGGCTGAAATACCTAAAATGTATTCTATTCAACTGAACTAATCTCCTAATAAGTGTGTGTATATTTAGAAGTCATGCTCTATCTGTTTTGAAAGACGTGGAAATTTCAGGAAAAGTGCAAGGTGACAGCAGATCCCAGCTTGTCGAGATTTGTCCTCAAAAGAATACGTGCCCAGTATTGGGCCGAGTTGCCTAGTAGTTTTTTAAAGGAGTCTTAAGAGCTGGGAACCAATATATTGCCATGGAGCACACCAGCTCGATGTTCAGGCTGACCATATTCAGAGTCTGGCACTGCCCCCTCCTAGGCAAGTAGAGGACTTACCTGCCTCCGTCTCCTCCTTTATGAAGTAGCGATGACAACAATACCCATCTCCTGGGGTTGCTGTGAGGACAGATGATCAAAGCACTTGGCACACTCTTGATGAATATGAGCTCTCCCTCAAAAAAAAAGGAACCCAGTCAACTTTTGTTGTATGTTAAACAGCAATTGGCAAGACCAAGAAGAGCCCTGGAGGCCCCACAAAGTGGGATTCCATAGAGCCACTGGAGCATAGTCAAGTATCCCAAGCAAGAGAGAGAAGAGGGTCCCAGAGGAGGCCCAGGCAGCTGGCGGGTGGAGCACTGGCCGGGAAAGCCAAGGACAGGCACTCGCAGCCAGGGCGGCTGTGTGGGTGGGAGGACACGGGGGGCTGCGCTCCAGTCTCCCCTAATTAGCTCAACCTGGCTGCATCCTCACCCTTGCATGTGTTCATCCTTATGTGAAACGGAGCCCATACTGACCTAGCACCCAGTATGTGGAAGGTGCTGGCTGAACAGGGAGCTGCAGCAGGAGATTTCAGTGTGGTCATCACCTCAGACTTAATAACTGGGTATTTCTGCCCAGATTCAGAAATCTGTCCTTTTGTGAGCGGGATTGTAAGGAGATGACCAAATGCTGAGAAATTTTTATTTGGGGGCTGATTTTTATTTTTATTTTCATTTCAGTAAGTAGAAAAGCAAAGAATTTGAAAGTGTTTTGGGAAAGCTGAACACCAGTAGAATCTTGGTAATGTTTAGGGGGTATTATTAATTTTTAGGTGGAATAATGATAATGTGGCTAAGCTTAACAAGAGTCTATTATTGGGAGATACAAAATGAATTTTTTTTTTTTTTTTTTTTGAGACAGAGTCTTGCTCTGTCGCCCAGGCTGGAGTGAAGTGGCACAATCTCGGCTCACTGTAACCTCCATCTCCCGGGTTAAAACAATGCACCTGCCTCCCAAGTAGCTGGGACTACAGGCACACGCCACCATGCCCGGCTAATTTTTGTATTTTTAGTAGAGACAAGGTTTCACCATATTGGCCAGGCTGGTCTCAAACTCCTGACCTCAAGTGATCCGCCCACCTCGGCCTCCCAAAGTGTTGGGATTACAGGCATAAGCCACCACACCCGGCCTGGAATGAACTATTGACAGATGAAATGATATGATGTGATATATAGGATATACTTCAGAATTGTACAGAAGGTAGGGAGGTGGATGGTGGCACTGATGAACAAGTTTGGCCATGAGTTGGTGATGCTGAGACTGGGTGGGTACATGGGGTTCACCATATTACTCTGTCTCCTGCATATATTTGAAATTTTCTATAATAAAATGTTTTAAGTTCAGAAAAACTAAAAAAGTTTTAACTCAATGATTCTTGTCTTACTAGCTCTTGCAATACAATATGTACTTCCTATAGACACGTGTTCTTGGACAAGAAATGAAGCTATGGAAAAACCTGTCGGAGAGGGCTGGAGAACAGATGGACACCCCCACCCGAGGTCAGAAAGGCAAGCTACACAGCCCTCCCCACACTTATGTGGGGACCAAGAGTAGGGCCCTGCCCCTCTGGGCCTCTTGGGCTGGAAGAGTGCAGGCAGAAGGACTGATGTCCATTTTGACACTGCTTTTAAGCTCAGTAAAAATCACTTTAAAATTGGTTTCAATGTATTTTTAAAGCACAATGAACTTTTTTTTCCCCTCAGCAGAAAGCCATGATAGCAGGGTAGGCAAGCTACTCAACCTTTCTGACCTCACTTTTCACAACAGGAAAATGGGGATACTTACACATCCCCCATTCCCCATTTCCCAGGGCGTGAGGGTGAATGAGATCAGTATGTCCAGTGCCTAGCACAGTAAGAACTGCAACACGGTGGGTCTAATACATGGTTTTTTTGGTGGCTGTTAAGCCTCTGAGAGGCCCACAGTAGAGCCACCCCACTGTGAACACTCTGTTTGAATTTGAATGCTTTTCTTAAACATTTAAATTAAACAAAAATCAAGGCACACATCCTCTGAAACCCCTTTGGGCCAGGTACCCTGCTGGGTGTCAGCCCCTTCAAGTGTCACAGAAGCCATGGCTCAGCACCCCCCAGCCAGAGGAGCTGCCCAGGCTCTGAGAAGAACAGGGCAGTTGGGATGGGGCCACCACAGCTCTCTCTAGTTGAAGAATTAGCTGGAAAATGAAGAGTAAGGCACTGCCCACTCTGGTCCATGGCTTTGCATGTCAAAATGCATCCCCAGAAAGCAGACCTGCAGCAGACCAACCCTTCCCAAAGACGGGGTTCAGGGTGCTCCAGACAGACAGCAGACCCTGGGCTTGGCAACATCTCCCAAAAAGGAGCTAAGTCTCAGGCAAGCGGTCCCCGAAGGCCTCCATACACCAGGGGCAACACAACATACCTTCACTGGTGCAAAGGCCCTGCCAAATGGCCGTGCAAAGGTGGCCAGGCAAGAGAGACAGTTATAAGAAGAAATCAAGGAGCCATGGCACGCAGAACTCCCAGGAGAGGCAGGTGGTGCACAGCCAGTTCATGCCCCAGGCTACTGGGTGGGTGGCTTCCTGAAGACAAGCTTCAGCCAGAAGACGGTGTTTGGGACTTCAGGTGACAAGACTGGAGGAGACAAGGGAACCTAAGCAGAAGGTCATCCAGACCACTGTCAGAGCAGCCACACGAAGTATTTGGGTTCTTGCTCTAAGTCTTCTGCCAGCCAGACGAAGGGATGGAGGATTCACATCCAGCCACATCTTGACGCTGCTGATCCTGGAAGAGAATGGACAGAGCCCTGCACTGGCTCCACCTGCTCCCTATTCTTCCATAGGAGGAAACAAGAAAGGAGGCCGGTCAGCCCAAGACAAAGCTCAGGAATGTTCTCAAAAGGTTCTTGGGCTTTGGGACGGTCACAATGCATTCATAAGATTATCCTAAGCTTCTGAAAGCCCCCTGGCTCCAGAGAAGAGAGGAATCTCCGGCTGCTAAACCTTGAGTGCAGAGACTAAGGGCACACTGGAGCCAGAATGCCTGGGTTCAAATCCTAGCTCTGCTATGTATTAGCTCTGTAACGTTCGGCAAAGTACTTAACCCCTGTTTCCTCCTCTGTAAAATGAGGATAACTATGGCCCTATAGGGCAGAGTTGTTGCTTAGAACAGTAGAAAACTCAAAATTAATTTAGCAAGGGGCCCTCCTCTGCCCAGTGGGATGTGCTACTATTGACCCCATGGGGTTCTGGAAGAAATCAACATGCTACTACAATGGAAGGCATTTGAAGGAAGTGGAAAGTTTTCACAGAAAGTAGTCCAGAGACATGCACAGAGTGCTGCTCTCAGCACAGACCAGAAACCCCAAAGATTTGTGCCTCTGTCAGAATGCAGCTTTCTGGAGTCTACCAGGCTATAGAAGCTGCATGGAGTCTGGAATGGGAATGGGTTGACTTAGTCTTCCCCTGGAGGTGTGGAGAGGAAATGTTACACTTTCAGGCTTTGTGCAGGACAAGCAGAGAGTATCACTCAAATCCAAGCTGGCTGCCCTGTGGGTGACACAGGCCCATGCCAGCAGGCCTGGGTAGAGCCACCGTTTGCTGAGGTTAGGCCAGCACCAGGGGGTGTGAGGAGCCCACCTCCAGTCTCAGAGCAGCGTTGGGCTTCCCTGGATGGGGAGGAAAGGGTTAAGCCGGCTTGGGCTCTGAAGGGAAAGCACTCTGCAGCTATAAACAGAGAGCCCAGGGAGGGAGGGGCCGACAGGATGTGGCCAGGGCTCGAGCTGTCTGATTATTAACTTCACTTTTATTTGGAGGGGGATTCGATTCTCTGTTTTACTTCCCATCAAGGAAGTGAAAGCCCAGGTCTCAGAGGGGCCTGGTTTCAAATTGTTTTGTCACAGCTCATTTATTTTTCCTTTTAAATAAATAAACAAAACCACCTCTTTGTTTTCCCCTTAATGAGCATTCAACAAATCATCTGTGGGTGAGGCATGAACGGGGTTTTCTGGGCTCCTTCATGGGAGAGCGTTTGGCTTATTATTTTAAAAGGAAAAAGTAAGGATCTCTCCTTTAGCTCCAGGCTTCTCCAAGGCTGTCGAGGCACTTTCTTTTGCCTCCTCTGAAGTATCAGCGAGGAGTCCGAAATCACAGCCTCAAGCCCAGTCCCAGCCCCAGGAGCTTCCTTGGTTGGACCCTGGGGCCGGACCGCAGCCTGCCATCCCATCTGACAGGTCCTGACCCTGAGGCCACGCAGAGGAAGCACCCAGCACAGGCTCAGTGGTTCTTCTTGCTTGGGCTCAGACCCATGGCTTTTGTTCCTCCGGCACCCTGACATTTCTACTAAAATAACTTAAAGCAATTAAACACACAAAAGGATTCCATTACAGCTTTAAGAAAACACCATTACATGTTCCTTTACCCAAGGTTGAAAACATTTGGGAATTTGATTTCCAACACCAAAATCCAGATCAAAACCCATTCAATAATCCCATGATTCCCCTTGCAACAACCGCTTCCCGGCCAGCATCACAGGGTCCCGACCCTCACGGGGTCTCACAATTAAACAATTCAGTGAGAGAGTATGCAGCAACAAACACTGTAAGGAAAAAACAGGAGAGCCTACGGCTGCAGCTACTGCTGCTTCTCAAGGTGTGCAGAGAAGGGAGGAGACGGATTCCGTTGGAAACTAACAGGAGAAATCCAAGAAGGCTTCCTAGTGGAGCTGATCTTTAAGCTGAACCTTGAAGGACTGATAA
Organism: Macaca nemestrina; assembly: GCF_043159975.1. Lineage (NCBI taxonomy): Eukaryota > Metazoa > Chordata > Mammalia > Primates > Cercopithecidae > Macaca > Macaca nemestrina. Next base: position 39,151,311 of record NC_092131.1, on the reverse strand, counting down.
GATGAACGGATGTTCTGGAACCTGAGAAATACCCAACTGCCAGAGAGAGAGCATCCATGTGTGAACTAAGCTAGACAGGCAACAGGCGTGGTGGGGGCCTGGGGCTCCTCAGAATGGCATCTCAAGTCCCCATGGTGGACAGGGACTGGAATGCATCGGCCGCCTGGAGCCAGCTCCCGGGGGCCAGTCCCTGATCTCTGGCTCGGAGATTGGTGTCCCCGGTGAAGGAGTTGCCCAAGCATCTTAGGCAACCAGATACTACGCCTGGTTTTGGGCCCTGTCACTTGCCTGCCCCCAAAAAAACCTGCTGACCGCTGTGACCTACTTTAAGAGCCTCCGACTTTCCGCTCTTTGAATATGGGGCAAAAAGAAGAAGGCAGGCTGGCGCCACCCGATTCACTTGAGGCTCGGAGTGCAGGCCTGCCTTCGCGGCGGCTACTGGGGTGGCGTTTCCCAGCACCCCCGGGAAGCCAGCAGGGTCCAGGGCTCTCCTGGGCTTCTGCGATGTCCACGCACTCCCGCGGCCGAGCTTCGTGGTTGCGCTCTCCCGTCGCCACCCCGGCGTCGGCGCCGCGGCGAAAGCCGGGCCGGGTGCGGGCCCGGGCGAGGCCGCCAAGATGGCCGACGCGCTCGGCAGCGCGCGGATCACGCGGGAGAGCTGCCCTTGGCCTCCCGGGAAGCAGCCAAGGTTCCGCCGCCCTCCTTGGCGCTCTGCCCCTGCCGGCCTGCCGGGATCTCCTCCCCGGCGTGCTCTGCGGCTCCTGGGGCCTCGCGAACCTTCCAGGCGCGAGGCCATCCAGACGCGCACACTAGGCCCGACCTGCGAGGGGAGCGGGAGGCGCGAGGCAGCCCGGGGGAGAGATAGGGGCCGGGGCTGCAGCGGCTGAGCTTCCTCGGCGGCTCAGAACGCGAGGCGCCGGTGAGCTGAGGCTCCTGCAAGAGGTTGCGGCGTGGAGCGAGATTCTCGCTACGGCTTCGCTCTCGTCCTCCCGCGGCCGCTCTGGCCCGGAAGCCCTCGGAGGCGGCGCGATGGACGTGGCCACACTGCCCTCCAGTGGCCAGATCGCCGAACAACACGCCTGGGCCCCGTTTGGGGGTCGGGGTGACGTGTCCACCCTCTGCCCTTGCTACGTTTGAAAGTGGGGTTTGTTCATCCGTGGTTCCTCTTACATGCCGCCAAAGCTGCCACAGTGCACACTGATCCAACTGCAGGGGATTTGCCGCCTTCGGTGGTTCTCAAACTTTAGTGTGCGCAGGAATGCCCCCTGGACAGTTCTTTCAAACCCGGATTGCTGGGTCCCCCAACTAAGAGAGTTTGCATTTCTAACAAGTCCTCAGGCGATGCTGAGCTGCTGCTCTGCTGGTCCTGGAGCCACACTCAGAGAACCACTGGCTTGGCTCACTCTCTCTCACGGGGTTTCTGTCATCTACTCATTCAATACAGAATATGTCGTGCTAGGCCCAGAGGACGAGTGGATGGAACAACTTTCCCACCCCTGGCGGAGCTTAGTCTAACGGAGGAGACAGACTTGTTTCAACAAATCACCTAGAAAGAAATATATGATTCTATTTGAAAAGGCTTTCAAACTCCTGTGAAAGAAAAGAATAAGGTGCTCAGAGAACATATATAAATGGGGCACTAATTTAGATTTGGGATGGGAAGGTTCTCGAGGAAGACCTCTCTGAGGAAACCCTTAAGCTGAGGCCAGGAGGAGAGATGAGGTCCTGAGGGGAGTGGGGAGGGGACTGGAGCTGGCAGGTAAGATGCAGACCCTGGTTGTAGAAGCAGAGACTGGTGGCGGGGCAAGCACGGGGTCAGAGCCTCCTAGGCCCATGCCTCTGGTACCCACATAGCTCCCTCCTCAGAAGGGCAGCATCCAGGGGAGAAGAGGGCCTGCCTGCATGCTCAGATCTTAGCCACCCCTGTCAGCGCCAAGAAAGATGCTCCACCTTCAGGAACCCCAGCCAGGTGCCCACAGCCACAAACTTCTCTTTGCCTGAACAGATTTACGTAGGTCCCTTCCGTAAGGCCTGAAGGATGGTCACATTTGATGGAACCAGGTCTGCTGAGTAATGATGAGTAGACATGATGTTACCATCCACCCATCAGTGCCCTCAGTGTGCCATCTCCTCCCTCCTGCAGGTCCAGGATCCAGCTGTTTCTCCAATGAGCACTTTTAAGCACCTACTATGTGCTCTGCACTAGGATCACTGCAATGCTCTGTGGGGCATGGCACAAACAGGCCAGCCTGCCCTAGGAGGTTCCAAGCACCCTGGAGGGCAGGTAGGTGGAGTACACCCTCCCCACCCCAGTCTCAGCTGCAGCCTGCCTTGTGCACCCGCACCCCACCCAAATGTCCCTGGGGCTGCTCATTGCAGGTGGGCCAGGCTGACAAATGACAGCCAGGAATTCTAGTGTGCGAATGATTCTTACTTGGTATCAATTCCAGCTTGATGACAGGGGCCGGGATGAGCACCAACCACTGCCTGTTTCTCCCTCGTGCTCTGACAAGGAGGTATCATCCCATTAATCCTGTCACCTTGTTCAGTCCCTTCTGTCCCCAATTTTCACATCTGAAAAATGTGGGGTGGGGATGAGTTGTGTTAGATGATCTCCAAGGGTTTTTGGTCCATGCCTAGCCCACCAGTGCACTGTTGGAGAGATGGACGAGAACAGCCCTGCCCAGTGACCCCATGACCTAGCGTTATGCAAAGCAAGGCCTTTGTCATTAACAGACTCCAGGTTGGGGAAAGGAGAGGGGAGCAGCTAAAAAACTATGTGCAGCTTTAGAATCAATCAAATCAATCCAACTCTACTCCTGACTCTGTGATAGCCAGCAAGTGGTTTAACTTCTCTGAGCCTGTTTCCTCATCTGAGAAATGGGAATAGCATGGTACCTACCTCATTGGGCTGTTCTGAAGATTACTGATAATAGCTACCACTTAGCAAGTGCTTGATCCGTGCCAGGCAGCACACTCCATGAGGTCATGTGCAGAAGTGCTGGTCCCATGCCAGCAAGGAGTAGGGCTCCATCGTGGTCATTAATGCATGACACCCCTACTGCTCTGCACACATATATTTATGTAGTCCTACGGCCCTACTGCTCTGCACACATATATTTAACAGGTGAAGGGGCTTAGCAAGCCCTTGGCACATAATAAGCACTCAGTAAACGGTAGGCTTCTTTATTAGCCAGAGAGAAGGTACTCTTGTGAGGAGGTCCTACAGAAGGAGAAATATGGAGAAGTGGGTGACCCGAGATGATGGCTCACACACCTCTCCCAAGAGGGCCAGCCCCATGCCTAGCAAGGCAGTTCCCTGGCTAGGACGTCAGCTCTTACTCACTCTTCCCAGAGAGCAGCTAATTAGCCTCCCAGCAGCCAGGAGCTCCCCAGATGAAAGGTGCTTAATACAAGCTCAAGGCGTAACCCCCATATTTATAACTAAGGTTCCCTGGGGTGAGGAAGGCCCCAGGGCAGAGAGACAGGCCAGATCAGGGCCTCGCCTTCTTTATGACGGAGGTTCCCAGGGAAGGGAGCCGGCTGGGGTGGCTGTGAGCCTGAGAAAGGGCTCGGGGTGGTGGGTGTGGGGCTTCAGAGGGAGCCCCTCCCAGGGAGAGGGCGGGGCCCTGTGACTGAGGAGGCAGAGTAAATGCTTCAGGGCCCAAGCTGCCTCCCAAAGTGGGAGCTCCAAGGTCAGGAGACAGCCTAGAATAGGATGGATCAGAGCGAGGGCTCTGCTGCTGGGCTGCCAGGTCAGAATCCCAACTCTGCTATGGCCATTCCATGTCCCAGAGCCTCAGCTTCCTCATCTGTAAAACAGGGATAATGATAACATTGACCTCACAGCTATTTACTGATAGCACTTAGTACAGACAGGACCTGGCACCCACTATGTAAAGAATGAGGATTTGTGCATTTATTCATTCAACAGATATTTATTGAGTACCTGCTATGTGCCAGGCACTGGGTGTTAGAAATACAGTCACGAACAAAACAGATCCAGTATTCCTGTGACCCTAGAACCAAGAGGTTGGTAATACACTGCCTGGCAGTGACCTGCGCTGTGGGAATCGGGTATGAGGATGGGGTCAGGTGTCCGATACAGTGACAGAAGAGCAGGTACCCAGGCACATATGGGCAGATTAACAAATGAACCGGGATTGAAGGGCCAGCCCAAAGTGCGCAGCAAATCAGAGGCGGGAGCCTGGGCCTGCAGCATAGGAATCTTCACCCACAGCTGCTGAAGCAGCCACGGCAGCTCCCTCTGCCCCTGACTAAGGGGTGTGCCCAGCGAAGCCACCTGCCCTCACCTACCCCCTTGGCTTCTGCCCCTGACTCCTGCAGTCTGGAATCCAGCAAGGCAAGGGAACTGACACAGCCCCCAGGGTCACGACGGCTTCCATTCTTTGACATTCACCAGTGTCACTGGCTGAGCTCGGGCTACATGGCCATCTCCTCTCTGAATCCTCCCAACCAGCTGGTGAAGTCAGTAGCACCCCTGTGGGTTTTTTATTTTGTTTTGTTTTGTTTTGTTTTGTTTATCAAGGTAACGTTCACATAACATAACGTGAAGCATTTTAAAGTGAACACTTCAGTGGAATTTAGTATATTTACAGGGTTGTGGAACCTCTGCCTCCGTCTAGTTCCAAAACATTTTTATCACCCCGAAAGGAAACCCGTACCCACTAAACAGTTGCTCTCCTTTCCCTCCTCCCCCTGGAAACCACCCTCTACTTCCTGTCGCTATGGGGTTGCCTATTCTGGACACTTCACCTAGTCCAGAGCTTTTGTGTCTGGCTTCTGTCACTTAGCATCATGTTTTTGAGGTTTATCCAGGTTGTAACATGTATTGTTATTGCACCTCGGTCTATGGCTAAATAATGTTCCATTGTCTGTAAGCACCCCCATCTTACAGATGAGGAAACAGTCCCAAGGTGCTGAGACTCCCAGCCTGAGTCCACGCCAGACAGACATGGTCCGTGCAAGCCTGCTCCCCAGATGGCCCCATCCTGGAACTGCCGTCTGGGAGGAGGCTGCCCTGGGGGTGATGCTGGTCCCTGAGTGGTGACCTGACCCCTTCTAAGGTTCACTTCTCAGTGCAGGTTCACAGGCATGGGTGCTCTGGCCTCCCAGTCACCCTGCTCCAGGCAAGACCATAGCCTGGCTGCAGGGGCCACCTCCTTGGGGGAATTCCAGCCCCTGGCCAACCACAGACCATAGCACTCCCGGGGTTGAACCATTTCTCACAAGTGGGTTGTGACAGCTGGGAGGTGCTCAACCCTGGGGGCCAGCCCGGTGGGCAGGCCATGTTGGGAACGCTGTTCCCCGCCAGCTTCCCTAGGCAACACGGCCAGCCCCGTCCAGCAAGTGGACCACTCAGGTGGCAGGCATGTACTGAGCACCCACTGTATACCAGCCAGGCACCACCAGGCTTCCAAGGAGCTCCCTTTCTGATGAGGATGAGCCACCCCAGAACAGAAACTGGGTGCTGAGGCTGGGGGCAGGACAGAGGGGTGCTCCAAGAACAAGCACCAGCACTGAGCACAGGGAGGTTCTGGCTGGCAGTGCCTGACATGGCCCACACCGGGGATCCCTGGCCTCAGGAAAGCAGGGCTGTCACATCAAGAAGGCCACGACATAAGGGCCTCTACCAACGTCCAGCTTTAGGTGGAGGGCACGGAGATGGCAATACACAGGACCCTAGAATGCCTGCCTGGGGATGCCCACCTTGGCCCACTCGATGGCTAGTTGATGGCCCAGTTGATGGCCAGTGTGCACTGTCCACGCACCTGTTCTGACACTGCCTAGTGTCTATTCTTCCATTTCACTCATTCAGTGCCAGTTACTCTACTGAACAATAAGGATATAAAGTTTTAAAAACAAAACAAACATGTTCCTGTCCTCTGGAAGCTTAAAATAGAGCGAACTGAGAAGGAAACTGATAATGACCACCTTGCCAGGGGCAAGGAGACCAGAGGCAGGGCCCTAACCCATGGGCAGCTGCAGCTGGAATGTATGAGAGTGTGTGTGTCTGTGCTCGCGAGTCCACAGCCGAGCTCACCTCCAGACAATTATGCACTCCTACCCACTCATCTCATCCCACCTCATCCCCACCAAGGCAGGTCTACTCAGTAAGTCAGGCTGAAAACATGAGCCTGGGGAGTTGGGACTCCTTGACTGCTACCCCTACCTGCAACCCATCCAGGATGAAGGAGGCATTATCCAGCAAGGACATGGCCACTGAAAGTGCCACCGAGGACTAGCCAAGGGGAGGGGAAGGGCTCCCTACAGCCCTTCCCCTGCTGGGCTGAGTTGAATGGCCGGGGACTTACCCAGGTTGGTACAAAGCCACTGGCCCCAGGGCCATCCCCTAGTAACACAGCACTTCCTGGGTGCCAGTGCATGCTGAGTATGTCACATGCATTTCTTAAACCACTAAGATTTTACCAATGACTTACCCAAAGTCACCGGGCCAGTGTGTAGAAAATGTGCATTCTTGTGCGAGCCACTCCAAAGTTCACACCCACAACTCTACACATCCCCTAACCAAAGCCAAGGGGCCCAAAACGCTCCCCTGTGCACCTCACACGGCTGCCTGTCTAGGGGAAATGAAGGAAATCCCTTCACACGGAACCCCTGCCCCAGCCGTGCTCCAGTCCCTCTCTCTTCCCCTCCCCTAGCTGACCCCACAGCTAAGCCCACCTTTTGGCATTCAGGGTGCACCTGCTGCCCCAGGGAACTCCTAGATGAGCTGGAGGGAACAGTCTGCACTGGGGCTGTGGGTGGAAGGGAAGAGGACGGGGGCTAACTAGGTCCTGGGCACACAGGGCCTCACGTGGGAAGGAAAATGCTCCCTCAGAGGGTCAGATGCTCTCAGCCAGTTCCCACCCCCTGGTGCTGTCACGGAGAACTTCCTTGGCAGAGAGGGGAGAGAGCAAGCTAGATCTTGCTCCAAGTGTCTTGGGTGACCTGAAAACCCCAGGGCATCCTGAGGGAAAGAAGGCCAGGGAAGGGATGCACAGGAAGCTGGGTGACTGTTGCCCTCCATTCCAGGGTTGGCGGAGGGGACCACCTGTCCAGGGAGCATAGCTTAGCTGAGGGGCAGGAATGGGCCCCTCCCTGTCCCAGGGTCCACCCAGGGTCATATGGGGCCAACTATAGTCCCTATGGCCAGGACATGGCTGCTGAGAGGCCCTGTGACTACAGCTGTGTTCTCTGGGCTCTGGCTGAAGCACTTTGCATGTATTAATCCTAAAGCCGATCTTTACAGCCTCCCTGAAAGGAAGGTGCATGAGGTCCCTGTTTTACAGATGAAGAAACTAAGGCTCAGAGATTGGAGAAATGTACCCATAGCCAGATGGCCAGGAAACAGTACAGTCAGGATTCACATCTTTCTGATTCCAAAGCCTTTGCCCTTGACAACTGCTTAGAGCTTTTTTGCTGGCTGTGCCTAGCACCAGGCTGGTACCTCAGACATTCAGGTATTCACTGGGATGAGGGAGGGAGTGGACAGGTAAGGGGATATGTGAGAGGATATGGGGATGAGTGGGAGGGCAAGTGAGTGTATAAGCCCGTGGGTTAGTGAGTGGTTTACTCACATACAGTGGTTTACTACTGAACCAGTCAGTGGACACGCAGACTAGTAAATGAATGTTGCGGTGGTTAAAGGGCTGAGCTAGAGAGAGGAGCAATCGCTGCTCTGTCAAATGGCCTCCGGGAGTGAAGAGGGAATGTGGCTTCTGAGAAACTGGGTGGCCCACTGGGATCTGGTTTACCATAAATAATAGCCCCCAAGTGGTCTCCCTCCCTGGAAAGAACCCTACCCAGAAAGGGACTCTGGAGGCCACAGGGCTTCTGCCTGCCAGGCACACGCACATTCCATGACCAAGTGATGGGCTGGCCAGGTCAATCATCTACAGGGCTTTGGGAGCTCCATTGCTTAAGAGGAACCTGAGCCACGTATCGATCTGCCCACCCCTGCTGGGAGGAAAAGAGGAAAAAGAGATCCATTGGTTCTGCCCAAGGTGGAGGTGGGGATGGGTGGCCAAGAGGCCCCAACTGCTGTCCTGGGAAGGCAGGTAGGCCTGACCAGGACAGCACTCCTTTGCACTGACTGTTGGGCCCTGGGGGTCACTGCCCGGTCCCTGTTTGCCCAAGGGGGTGGGTGCAAGGTGGTGCGGATGTGACTCAGCAAGGGGTCACTGCCATGGACAGGGAAGGCCAATGGGGTAAGGGGCAGGCTGGACTGGACCCAGGAGTCAGGATAACATGGCAAAAAGGGGTTGTGGATCTTGGGGCTGGAGGCAGGGAAACTTAGGGATCTATAGCCCACCAACACCTTCCATGAGGCTCAAGGGGAAGTAACTGGACCAGGTCAAAGGCAACTCCATGAGTTAAAGGGCACACAGGGGAACTCTCCCATCCAGCCCTCAGCCAGCTCTCCAAGGAAGACTGGAGTAAGCCAGGGGCAGGTGCTGGCCAGTGTGCTTCTGGAGAACAAGTACCAGATGCTGCTCAACTTGGGGTCAGAGGAAGCCAAGAGGGGACCCCAGAGCCATGCCTGGTCAGGCACAGTCCCTCCCCAGTCGTGAGTTTGTACCCACTGCCCACTTCAGGAGTGGGGGCTTGTCATGACATACAGTGAGCTAACAGAGGGTATGAAGGGCCTCCTGGAGGGGGTGGGGTGCACAGGAAACTGCTCAACACCTTGGTGCTCTCCCCTGTGCACTCACATCTTGCATGAGCTGCCTGTCCTGGAGGAATCCTTAAAGGGGACAGACAGCACCATCTTCCCTCACCTTTCTGCACAGGGTCCCAGGAATCTGAGCAGGGCAAATGCTTTCACCACCCTGTTCTGAGAACAAACTGAGCAGGCCTATTAGCCCCATATTCCCACATGGGATCCTGGAGACTAGGCTCCATCCTGGAAAATGCCATAGAGGTCACTTTGGGCATGCAGCACATCGGCTGTCCGAGGGGGTGTGTTTAGAGCCGGACACCTTCCGGTCCTGCACAGGCCCTGAGGAGCAGGCGAGTGCCCTCTAGTGGCCGCTCCCGGCACAGGTTGCATAGAGCCCCACTCCCTAAAGACAGCTGGTCTAGGAGCACAGGGACAACTCCAGCCTCCTGTAGGGTCTGGAAGCGCTGTGCAACTAACCCTCAATTTTTTCAAAAGAAAAAAGAAAGTGATAGATCTACATCAGAAGGTCATTGCAAGATGGCAGAACAACATATACAGCCCTTTAGCATGGCTTTCTCCAAATATTAGTGATAATGACAACACCAACGAGAGTAAAAGTTATCTTAATCCTCACAATTACCCATGAGGTAGGTGTTATTATTTCTAGTTCACAAATGAAAAAGGGGTGGCCAGGCATGGTGGCTCATGCCTGTAATCCCAGCACTTTGGGAGGCCGAGGTGGGTGCATCACTTGAGGCCAGGAGTTTGAGACCAGCCTGGTCAACATGGTGAAACCCTGGTCTCTGCTAAAAATACAAAAATTAGCCAGGCATGGTGGCAAGTGCCTGTAATCCCAGCTACTCGGGAGGCTGAGGCATGAGAATAGCTTGAACCTAGGAGCCAGAAGTTGCAGTGAGCCGAGATTGCCCCACTGCACTCCAGCCTGGTCAACAAAGCAAGACACTGTCTCAAATAAAAACAAAACAAAACAAACAAAAAACACAAATGAAAAAGATACAGAACTTGGATTTTTCAGCTGAGCTGTGATGACAAACTTGTGCTGGTGTTTAGGCACTCCACTTTAACTGCTCAGATTTTAACAAGAGGCTATTCCCAACCAAAAGTGTAGCCTTTTCTCTCCTGTCTCCTGCTCCCAAGAGAGACTGCACTGTTGAGGAGAAAGCAGGGAAATGGCTTTTTCTCCTCTCTATGGTAAAAAGGATCAATGATAAACTTTTCCTTATCTTGGTATACTTTACAAAGGACTTTCGCCTGCGTTATCTCATTTGCATGTCACACCAGCCCTATGAGGGAGGAAGTATTAGCCCCATACAATATGTAACTCCAAAAGTAGCTGTCCACTCAACTTCCAGCCCTGCATCTACACAAGCCCCATGGGACCAAACCCAAATGAAGTCTCAATAAATTTTAAAAGATAACTGGCATATAAATTATCTCCTCGAACCACAACAGGATGAAGTTAAAAATCAATAACAGAATCAATAACCGGTTGTGGTGGTTCACGCCTGTAATCCCAGCAATTTGGGAGGCTGAGGTGGGAAGATTACTTGAGCCCAGAGTTCAAGAACAGCCTGGGAAACATGCTGAAACCCCATCTCTACCAAAAAAAAAAAAAACAGGCATGGTGGTGCACACCTGTAGTCCCAGCTATACTTGGGGGCTGGGGTGGAAGTATCACCTGAGCCTGGAAAGGTCGGGGCTTCAGAGAGCTGTGATCACACCACTGCACTCCAGCCTGGGCGACAGAGTGAGACCCTGTCTACAAAAAAAGAAAAAGAAATATAACTGAAAAATTCACAAATTTGTGAAAAAAACAATGCACTCTTAACCAATGGATCAAAGAAGAAATCACAAAGGAAACTAGAAAATACCTAGAAATAAAAGAAAATGAAAATACAACAAAGCAAAATGTATGAGATACAGCAAAAGCAGGGCTAAGGTGCAAATTTATAGCTATAAGTAACACAATAAAGCAAAATGTATGAGATACAATAAAAGCAGTGCTAAGGTGAAAATGTATAGCTATAAGTGTTTACATTAAAAAACAAGAAAGATTTCAAATCAACAACCTAACTTTACAACTTAAGGAAGTATAAAGACAAGACCAAACAACCCAATATTTAAATAAATTTAAAAAGATAACTGTCATATAAAGTATCTCCTCAGACCACAACAGGATGAAGTTAAAAATCAATAACAGAAATATAACTGGAGGCTGGTCGTGGTGGCCGAAATAAATACTAGCAATAAATTAAACTGAGAATAGAAACACAATAGAAAAGGCTGGGCACAGTTGTTCATGCCTGTAATCCCAGCACTCTGGGAGGCTAAGGCAGGCAGATCACTTGAGCTCAGGAGTTCAAGACCAGCATGGGCAACATGACGAAACCCCACCTCTACCCAAAATACAAAAAATTAGCTGGGCATGGTGGTGTGTGCCTGTAGTCCCAGCTACTTGGGAGGCTGAGATGAGCGGATCACTTGAGCCTGGGAAGCAGAAGTTGCAGTAAGCCAAGATCATGCCACCACACTCCAGCCTGGGCAACAGAGCAAAACCCCCATCTCAAAAAAAAGGAAAAAAAGAAAAAGAAAAACAATAGAGATAAACCAACGAAACCGAAAGTTGGTTTTTTGAAATGATCAACAAAATTGAAAAACCTTTCACTAGATGGACTAATAAAAGAGAGAGAAGCCTCAAATTACTGTAATCAGAAATGAAAGTGGGGACATTTGGCCTGGCACGGTGGCTCACTCCTGTAATCCCAGCACTTTGGGAGGCCAAGGCGGGTGTTGTCACCTGAGGTCAGGTGTTCGAGACCAGCCTGGCCAACATGGTGAAACCCTGTATCTACTAAAAAAGTACAAAAATTAGCCAGGCGAGGTGGCACATGCGTGTAATCCCAGCTACTCAGGAGGCTGAGGCAGGAGAATATCTTGAACCTGGTAGGTGGAGGTTCCAGTGAGCCAAGATCGCACCAATGCACTCCAGTCTGAGCAACAAGAGTGAGACTCTGTCTCAAAAAAAAAGAAAAAAAAGAAAGTGGGAACATTTATTTCCAATTCTATGGAAATAAAAAGGATTCTAAGAGAGTACTACGAACAATTGTACACCAACAAATTGGATAGCCTAAGTGAAATAGACATATTCGTAAAACCTACTAAGACTAACTCAAGAAAAAATCGAAAATCTGAATAGACCTATAACTAGTAAGGAGATTGACTCAGTAATCAAAAACCTTCCAACAAAGAAAAGCTCTAGACTTGATGGATTCATCGGTGAATCCTATCAAATATCTAAAGAACTAACACCTATCTTTTTCAAACATTTTTAAAAATTGGAAAGGAGGGGTTGGGCAAAGTGGCTCATACCTGTAATCTCAGCACTTTGGGAGGCCGAGACAGGCAGATTGCTTGAGAGTTTGAGACCAGCCTGGGAAACATAGTGAGACCTTGTCTCTACAAGAAATACAAAAATTAGTCAAACATCATGGTGCACACCTGTGGTCCCAGCTACTCTGGAGGCTGAGGCGAGAGAATCACTTGAGCCCAGGAAGTTGAGGCTGCACTTAGCCATGATCTCGCTATGCACTCCAGCCTGGGGAACAGAGCAAGCCTCTATCTTAAAAAAAAAAAAAAAAAAGGAGAAAAATCACTTCCTAATTCATTCTATGAGGCCAGTATTACCCTGAAAGCAATGCCAGACAGACATGCCAAGAAAACAATAGATCAATATCCCTTAAGAACATTGATGCAAAAACCTCAACAAAATACTGGCAAACTAAATTCAGCAGCATATTAAAAAGATTACACACATGACCAAGTGAAATTTATTCCCGGAATTCAAGGATGGTTCAACACACAAAAAACAATCAGTGTACCACATTAACAGACAAAAGGGAAAAATGATAATCTCAATTGATGCAGAAAAAGCATTTGTCAAAATTCAATACTGTTTCATGATAAAAACACTCAACAAATTAGGAATAGAATTCTAGATGTTCAACAACAGATGATTGGACAAAGAAAATGTGGTATATATACACAATGGAATACTCGTTAGCTATTTAAAAAAGAATGAAATTCTGTCATTCTTGGCAACATGGGTGGAACTGGAGGACGTTATATTAAGTGAAATAAGCCAGGAATGGAACACTGCATGTCTCATTCATATGTGGAAGTAAAAAAATAAAAAAAGTTGATCTCATAGAAAAAGTAGAACAGAGGATACTGGAGGCTGAGAAGGATAAGGGGAAGAGAGAGTTAGAGAGAGATTTGTTAGAAGATATAAAATTATAGCTAGATAGGAGGAATAAGTTCTGTGTTCCGTACCACTGTAGGATGACTACAGTTAACAATAAAATATGTAGTTTCAAATAGCTAGAAGGAGGACACTGACTGTTCCCAATATAAGAAATGATGAATGTTTGAGATAAGGGATATGCTAGTTACCTTGATCTGATCACTACATATTATATGTGTAATCAAATCAGTAGGTAACCCATGAATATGTACAATTATTATCTGTTGATTTTTTAAAAATAAAACTTAAAAAAAAAAAACAAAAAAACAAAAAAAGAAAGAAGAAGGAAATTACCTCAACATTAAAAAGCCGTACACAAAAAACCCACTGCAAATATCATACTCAATGGTGAAAAGTTGAAAGCTTTCCCTCTATGATCAGGAACAAGGAAAGGATGCCTGCTTTCACCACTTCTATTCCACATAGTACTGGAAGTTCTCACTACAGCAAGGTGATCTACAGATTCAATGCAATCCCTATCAAATCCCATAGAAAAACTAATCCTAAAATGTATATTGAATTTCATGGTTCCGTAAATCACCAAAATGATCTTGAAAAAGAAGAATGAAGCTAAAGGACTCATGTTTTCTGATTTCAAAACTTAGTACAAAGCTACAGTATTCAAAATAATGTGCTACTGGCATAAAGACAGACATACAAACCAATGAAGTAGAAGACAGAACCCAGAAACAAACCCTCACATATATGGTCAAATGATTTTTTTCCTTTACACATTTTATTTTATTTTAAGATATCTTTATTTTTTATTGATGCATAATAGATGTACATATTTTCAGGGTACATGTAATACTTTAATACATTAATATCATGTGTAAATATCAAATCAGGATAATTGAGATATCCATCCCTTGAATATCTGTCTTTTCTTTATACTGGAAACATTCAAGTTTTCCCTTCTAGCTATTTTGAAATACATAATAGATTATTGTAAACTATTGCCACCCTACAGATCTATAGAACAATAGATCTCATTTTTTTCTGACTGTATATTTGTACCCATTAATCAACCTCTCTTCATCCCCTCACTTCTCTCTCCTTCCCAGCCTCTGAAAACCACAAATTTACTCTCTGTCTTCATGAGATCCAAGTTTTTAGCTCCCACATATGAGTGAGAACATGCAATATTTGTCTTTCTGTGCTTGACTTATTTCACTTAAAATGGTGACCTCCACTTGCATCCATGTTGCTACAAATGACATGATTTTATTTTATTGTGGCTGAATAATATTCCACTGGGTATATATGCCACATCTTCTTTATCCATTCATCCATTGATGGTCACTTAGGTTGATTCCATTTTTTGGCTATTGTGAATAGTGCTGCAATAAATATAGGAGTGCAGATATCTCTTTGATATATTGATTTCTTTTCTTTTGGATATATACCCAGTAGTGGAATTGCTGGATAAAATGGTGGTTCTCTTTTTAGTTTTTTGTGCCAAAAATAGCTCAAAAAGTGCTATTCATAGTGGTTTTACTAATTTACACTCCCATCAACAGTCTATGAGGGTTCCCCTTTCTCCATATCCTCAGCAGCATCCCTTTTTGATAAAAGCCATTTTAACTGGAGTGAGATAATCTCACTGTTGTTTTGATTTGTATTTCTTTGATGATTAGTGATGGGGAGCATTTTTTCCTACACCATTTGTGTGTCTTCTTTTGAGAAAAACCTGTTCAGATGTTTTGCCCATTTTTAAATAAGATTTTTTTTGGGGGGGGGCTATTAAGTTGTTTGAACTCCTTATATATTCAGTTACTAATCCCTTGTTGGATGAGTAGTTTGCAAATATTTTCTCTCATTCTGGGGGTTGCCTCTTTATTTCTTTGATTATTTCTTTTGCTGTGCAGAAGCTTTTTAGCTTGCTGTAATCCCCTTTGTCTATTTTTGCTTTTGTTGACTGTGCTTTTGAGTCTTACACAAAAAATCTTTGCCCAGACCAATATCCTGAAGTGTTTCCCAATGTTTTCTTTTAGTAGTTTCATAGTTTCAGGTCATAGACTTAAGTAATTAATCCATTTTTATTTGATTTTTATATACGGTAAGAAATAGGGGTCTAGTTTTATTATTTTGCATATGGTTATCCAGTTTCCCCAGCACCATTTATTGAAAAGACTCTTCTTTCCCTAGTGTATATTCATGGTGCCTTCATTGAAAATTAGTTGGCTGTAAATGCATGGATTTTATATCTGGGTTCTCTGTTGTGTTCCCATTGATCTATGTATCTGTTTTATGGCAGTACCATGCTGATTTGGTTATTACAACTTTGTAGTATATTTTGAAATCAGATAGTGGGATGTGATGGCACCAGCTTTGTGCTTTTTGCTTAGTATTGCTTTGGCTATTTGGGGTCTTTTGTGGTTCCATATAAATTTTAGAATTTTTTTTTCCTATTACTGTGAATAATATCATTAGTATTTTGAAAGGGCTTGTGTTCAAGCTGTAAATTGCTTTGGGTAGTATCGCCATTTTAACAATGTTAGTTCTTCCAATCCATGAGCAGGGACTATCTTTTCCTTTTTTGTGTGTCCTCTTCAATTTCTTTTATCAAAGTTTTATAGTTTTCCTTGTATAGATCTTTCACTTCTTTGGTTAAATTGATTCCTAGGGGCCGGGCACAGTGGTCCATGCTTTTAATCCCAGCACTTTGGTAGGCCGATGCAGGCGGATCACGAGGTCAGAAGTTCAATACCAGCCTGGCCAATATGGTGAAACCGCATCTCTACTAAAAATACAAGCAACAACAAAAAATTAGCCGGGCATGGTGGCATGTGCCTGTAGTCCTAGCTACTCGGGAGGCTGAGGCAGAAGAATCGCTTGAACCTGGGAGGCAGAGGTTGCAGTGAGACAAGATCGCGCCACTGCACTCCAGCCTGGAAGACAGAGCAAGACTCTGTCTCAAAAAAAAAAAAAAAAAAAAAAAAATTGATTCTTAGGTATTTTATATTCTTTGTAGCTATTATAAATAGGATTGCTTTCTTGATTTCCTTTTCAGATTGTTTGCTGTTAATGTATATAAATGCTACTGATTTTTGTACATTGATTTTGCAACTTTACTGAATTCGTTTATCAGTTCTAACAGTTTTTGGGTGGAATCCATAGATTTTTCTAAGTATAAAATCATGTCATCTGTGAACAAAGCTAATTTGATTTCTTTCATTCCAATTTGGATGCCCTTTATTTCTTTCTCTTGCCTGCTTGCTCTGGCCAGTACTTCCAATATTATGTTGATTAAAAGGTTGAGAGTGGGCATTCTCGTCATGTTCCACATCTTAAAGAAAAGGCTTTCCATTTTTCCCTGTTCAGTATGATGTTCGCTGACAGTTTGTCAGATATGGCCTGTATTATTTTGAGATATGTTCCTTCTCTACCCAATTTGTTGAGAGTTTTTATCATAAAGGGATGTTGAATTTTATTAAATGCTTTTTCAGCCTTGATTGAAATTGTCATATGGTTCTGTTAATGTGATGTATCACATTTATTGATTTGCAAATGTTGAACCATCCTTATGTCTCTAGGATGAATCCCACTTGGCCATGGCAAATGGTTTTTTTCTTTTTTTGAGATGATGCCTCGCTCTGTGGCCCAGGCTGGAGTGCAGTGGCGCAATCTCAGCTCACTGAAACCTCTGCCTCCCAGGTTCAAGCAATTCTTCTGCCTCAGCCTCCCAAGTAACTGGAACTACAGGCATGTGCCACCACGCCTAGCTAATTTTTGTATTTGTAGTAGAAATGGGGTTTCACCATGTTGGCCAGGATGGTCTTGATGTCTTGACCTCATGATCCGCCCACCTCGGCCTCCCAAAGTGCTGGGATTACAGGCGTAAGCCACCGTGCCCAGACGCCAAATGGTCTTTTTAATGTGTTATTGAATTCAGTTTGCTAATATTTTGTTGAGGGGCTTTGCATCTATTTTTATCAGTGATATTAGCCTGTTATTTCTTTTCTAGTCATGTCCTTGTCTAGTTTTGGTATCAGGGTAATGACAACCTTGTAGAACAAGTTTGGAAGTATTCCCTCTTCTTCAGTTTTATTGAAGAGTTTGCATGGAATTGGTATTAGTTCTTTAAATGTTTGGTAGAATTCAGCAGTGAAGGTATCATGTCCTGGGCTTTTCTTGATGGGAGACTCTGTTACAGCTTCAATTTCATTAGTCACTATTGACTTGTTCAGAATTTCTATTTTCTTCATAGTTCAGTCTTGATAGGTGTATATGTTCAGGAATTTATCCATTTCTTCTAGGTTTTCCAATCTTTTGGCACAAAGTTTTTTGTAATAGTCTCTAATGATTCATTGAACTTCTGT
Organism: Macaca nemestrina; assembly: GCF_043159975.1. Lineage (NCBI taxonomy): Eukaryota > Metazoa > Chordata > Mammalia > Primates > Cercopithecidae > Macaca > Macaca nemestrina. Next base: position 39,133,985 of record NC_092131.1, on the reverse strand, counting down.
AGTCTCACTTATGTCTCCTTTTCAGTTTCTGATCTTGTTTACTTGGGTCTTTTCTCTTTTTTTCTTAGATAGTCTAGCTAAATGTCTGTTGATTTTATTTTTTCAAAAGAACCAACTTTTTGTTTCATTGATCTTCTGTATTATTTTAAATCTCAATTTCATTTATTTCTGCTTATTTCCTTCTACTAATTTAGGGTTTGGTTTGTTACTGCTTTTCTAGTTTCTTCAGGTTATTTATTTGAAACCTTTATACTTTTTTGATATAGTTATTTATTGTATAAACTTCCTTCCTTCTTAGTATTGCCTTTGATGTATCCCATAGATTCTGGTGTATTTCCTTTTGTTTTGAGAGACTTCTTACATTTTTTTCTTAATTTATTCATTGTCCCATTCATCATTCAGGAGCATGTTGCTTAGTTTCTATGTATTTGTGTAGTTTCTGAGGTTCTTCTTGTTATTGATTTCTAGTTTTATTCCATTGTAGCCAGAAAGGATGCTTGATATTATTTCTTCTTTTCTGAATTTGTTGAGACTTGTTTTGTGGCCTAAGACATGGTCTACTCTGGAGAATATTCCATTTGCTGATGAAAAGAATGTGTACTCCACAGCAGTTGGGTGAAATATTCTGTAAATATTAGTTAGGTCTACTTTGTCTAGTGTAATGTGTAGTTTAATGTTTCTTTGTTGATATTCTGTATGGATGTTCTGTGCATTACTGAGAGTAGAGTGTTGACATTCCCTACTATTATTATATCGTAGTCTATCTCTCCCTTAAGATAGATTTATGTTTGATTTATATATTTGGAAGCTCTAATGTTAGGTGCATAGATATTTATAATTGTTGTATCATCTTGCTGAATTGACCCCTTTATCATCATATAGTGACCTTCTTTGTCTCTTTTTATAGTCTTTGACTTGTAGTCTATTTTATCTGATACAATCATATCTACTTCCCTTTTTTGGTTTCCAGTTGCATAATATATCTTATTTTAACACAACACACTTCCAGTCTATGTGTATCTTTTTTTTTTTTTTTTTTTTTTGAGACAGAGTCTCACTCTGTCGGCCAGGCTGCAGTGACATAATCTCAGCTCACTGCAATCTCTGCCTCCCAGGCTCAAGCAATTCTCCTGCCTCAGCCTCCTGAGTAGCTGGGATTACAGGTGTGTGCCACCATGCCTGGCTAATTTTTGTGTTTTCAGTAGAGACAGGGTTTCACCATGTTGGCCAGGCTGGTCTCGAACTCCTGACCTCAGGTAATCCACTTACCTTGGCCTCCCAAAGTGCTGGGATTATAGGCATGAGCCACCGTGTCCAACCCACTCTATGTGTATCTCAAAAAAAAAAAAAAGCAAGGTATCATTCTGTCTTCTAAGCTGAAGTGCAGTGATACGATCATAGCTCACAGCAGCCTCAATCTCCTGGGCTCTATGTGTGTCTTTATAGGTGAAATGAGTTTTTTTGTAGGCAACATATAGTTGGGTCTTGTTTCTTTATCCATTTAGCCATTCTATGTCTTTTAATTGGAGAATTTAATTCATTTGCATTCAGTGTTATTTTGATAAGAACTTACCACTGCCATTTTGTTGCTTGTTTTTTGGTTGTTTTGTAACTCCTCTCTTCCTTTCTCTCTTTCTTACTGTCTTCCTTTGTGATTAAGTGGTTTTCCCTGGTAGTATGTTTTAATTCATTGCTTTTTATTTTCAGTGAATCTATTATAGGTTTTTACATTGTGGTTACTATGAGGCTTACAGAAAACATCTTATAAATATAACCAGTCATTTTACAGAGGTGGCAACTTATCACAAAGTTCTAGATCACAAACAAAATAATAGAAACAAAAACTGAAAAAAATTCTACCCTTGAACTCCATCCCCCTCACATTTTGTCTTTTTATTGTCTCAATTTAATGTTTTTATACTGCCTATCTCTTAATAGGCTGCTGTAGCTATATTGTTTTTGATAGATTTACTCTTTAGGTTTCATACTAGAGGTATGCATGACTTGCACATCACATTTTCAATATTAGAATATTCTGGATTTGTCCATGTATTTAATTTTACCAGTGGATTTTATACCTTCAAATGTTTTCTTTTTGCATGTTAGTGGGTTGGTTTTTTCCTTCTGGCTGAAGAACTGTCTTTAGCATTTCTTGTAAGATGAGTCTGGTGGTGGTGAATTCTCTCTGCTTTTGTTTGTCTGAAAAAGATTCCATCTCTCCTTAATATTTGAAGGACAACTTTGCTGGATACAGTATTCTTGGATGGCAGGGTTATTTTGTTTTGTTTTGTTTTTTCCAGCACTTTGAAAATGTCATCCTACTCCCTCCTGGCTGATGTGGTTTCCACTGAGCAGTCTATTGCCAGACAAATTGATGCTCCTTTATATGTTATTTGCTTTTCTCTTGCTGCTTTTAGGATCCTTTATTTATCTTAGACTTTTGAGAGAAAATTATTATATGCCTTGGGGTGCTCTTATTTTGGTAAAATCTGTTTGATGTTCTCTGACCTTCCTGTACTGGATATTTACATATTTCTCAAGTTTTGGAAAGTTTTCTGGTATTATTTCTTTGAATAGGGTTTCTGCCCCTTGCTCTTGTACATATCCCTCTTGAATACCAATAATTCTTAGATTTGGTGTTTAGAGGCAATTTTCTATACCTTGTAGATAATTTTCACTCCTTTTATTCTTCTTTTTTCTCCTATGGCTGTATTTTCTATTAGCCTGTCTTCAAGTTCACTAATTATTTCCTCTACTTAATCCATTCTGCTGTTAAGAGCCTCTAGTGCATTTTTCTGTTTGGCAAATGCATTTCTCAGTTCCAAGATTTCTGTTTGTTTGATTTTTTTTTAATGATTTCAATCTCCTTGTTAAATTTTTCTTGGCTGGGCACAGTGGCTCATGCCTGTAATCCCAGCACTTTGGGAGGCTGAGGTGGGTGGATCACCTGAGGTCAGAAATTCAAGACCAGCCTGACCAAGGTGGAGAAACCCTGTCTCTACTAAAAATACAAAAATTAGTCTGGCATGGTGGCAGGCACCTGTAATCTCAGCTACTCAGAGGCTGAGGCAGGAGAATCACTTGAACCTGGGAGGCGAAGGTTCAATGAACTGAGATCACACCACTGCACTCCAGCCTGGGCAAAAGAGCGAAACTCCGTCTCAAAAAAAAAAAAAAATTCTCAAACATTTCTGAATTGATTTTGTGTGTTGTCTTGGAGATCACTGCGTTTCCTTAAAACTGCTCTTTTGAACTATTGGTCAAAGGACTCATGTATCATTGTCTCATTAGAGTCAGTCACTGGTTCCTTGCTTTGTCCATTACAGAAGGTCATGGTTCCCTGTTTGCTGTTGTTCCTTGTGGATGTCTCCTTTGTTTTTGCATTGAAGGATCAGTTATTTACTCTAGTCTTCTAGGTTGGAAGAATTTGGAGGGCTCAGAAGAAGACAGGATGATGAGGGAAAATTTGGAACTTTTTAGATACTGGTTTAAATGGTCATGACCAAAATACTGAGAGATATAGCCAGTGAAGGCCAGGCTGATGAGGTTCACATGGAAATGAGTAAGTTATTGAAAACTGGATTAAAGTCATTTGTGTTATGCCCTAGCATATAACTTGGCTGCATTGTGTTCATTTCCTTAGAATCTATGAAAGTTTGAACATAAGAGTAATGACCTAGGGTATCAAATGGAAGAAATTTTTAAGCAGCAAAGCATTCAAGAAGTGGCATGTAGCCAGGCATTATAGCTCACATCTGTAATTGCAGCACTTTGGGAGGCCAAGGCTGAAGTATTGCTTGAGCCCAGGAGTTCAGCCTGGGTAAATAGTGAGACCTCCATCTCTACAAAAGATAAAACTTAGCCAGACCTGGCAGTGCATGCCTGTGGTCCTAGTCACTCAGGAGACTGAGTGAGACAGGAGCATCACTTGAGCCTGGGAGGTCAAGGCTGCAATGAGCCATGATCATTCCACTGCACTCCAGACTGGGTGACAGAGAAAGACCCTGTCTTAAAAAAAATTTTTTTTTAGGAAAAAATAAATACAGGAGTGATGTGGCTGCTTCTAACAGTCTACAATCAGATGCAGGAGAAAAGGAATGACTTAAAGTTGGAACTTATATTTAAAAGGGAAGCAGAGCATAGAAGTTTGGAAAATTTGCAACCTGGCCCTGTGGCAGGTAAATAAAAATCATTTTCAGGCAAGAAATATAAGCAGGCTGCAGAGCAACCACTTGCTAGACAGATTGGCACAACTAAAAGGGAGCCAAGTGCTAATATCCAAGACAATGGGGAAAAGGCCTTGAAGGTATTTCAGAAATCTTGGAGAAAGCCTCTCCTATTATAGACCCAGAGGCCTAGGAGGAAAGAATGGTTTTAGGGGGCAGGCCCAGAATGCAGCTGCCCTGCTCTGCCTCAAGAGGCTGCTCCCCACATTCCAGCTGCTTCAGCTCCAGCCTCAAGTCAGAGGAGCCCAGGTACAGCTTGGGCTACCACTCCAGAGGGTGCAAGCTACAAGCCTTGGTGCTTCCACACAGTGTTAAGCCTGCAGGGTCACAGATTGCAAAAGTAAAGGAGGCTGCCAGCTTCCTGCTGGATTTCAAAGGATGTTTCAAAAAGCCTGAGCGTCCAGGCAAAAGCCTCCTGCAGGGGCAGAGCCCTTATGGAGAACCTCTACTAGGGCAGCACTAAGGGGAAAGGTGGGGTTGGAGCCCCATGCAGAGTCCCTACCAGGGCACTAGCTAGTGGAGCTGTGGGAAGGGGTTTGCTCCCCTCCAGACCCCAGGATAGTAGAGCCATGGGCAGCTTGCATCCTGAGTCTGGAAAAGCCACAGGCACTCAGCCTCAATCTGTGAGAGCAGACACAGAGGCTGCACCCTGCAAAGCCACAGAAGCAAGGGTGCTTGAGGCCTTGGGAGCCCACCCCTTGTACCAGTGTGTTCTGGATACAGGATATGGAGTCAAGGATCATTTGGGATCTTTGAGGTTTAATGTCTGCCCTGCTGAGTTTCAGACATGCATGGAGCCTTCAGCCTCTTTCTTTTGGCCAATTTCTCCCTTTTGGAATGACAATGCTTACCCAATGCCTGTACTGCCATTTTATCTTGGGAGTAAATAACTTGATTTGATTGCACAGCCAATGAGATGGAAGGAGATGAGACTCAGATAAGACAGGACTTTGGACTTGATGCTGGAATGAGTTAAGACTTTTGAAGACTACTGGTAGGGATGGAATAATATGGTTTGGATGTCTATCTCCTCCAAATCTCATGTTGAAATGTAACCCCCAGTGTTGGAGGTGGGGCCTGGTGGGTGGCCCCACCACTGTGTTGGGGTGGATCCCTCATAAGTGGCTTAGTGCCATCTCCTTGGTGATAAGTGAGTTCTTGCTCTGAGTTCCTGTGAAATCTGGTTGTTTGAAAGTGTGTGACACCTCCACCCTCTCTCTCTTGCTTCACTTTCATCATGGAACATGCCTGCTCCCCCTTTACCTTCACCATGGTTGAAAGCTTCCTGAGGCCTCACTAGAAACTGAGCAGATGCCCATGCCATGCTTCCTGTACAGCCTGCAGAACAGTGAGCCAAATCAACCTCTTTCCTTTATAAATTGCCCAGGCTCAGGTATTTCTTTATAACAATGCAGGAACGGATGAACACACTAATTAGGGACATACAAATCAAAACTATAATGAGATAATACTCACACACATTAGGATGGTCACTATTAAACAAACAAAACAAAACAACAAAACAGAAAATAACAAGTGTTGCTGAAAATGTGGAGAAACTGGAACCTTTGTTCAATGTTGGTGGAAATGCAAAATGATGCATCTACTGTTTCTGAAAAAATTAAAAATAGAATTACTATATGATCCAGCAATTTCATTTCTGGGTATATACCCAAAAGAATTGAAAGAAGGGTCTCAGATAAACAATACCATGTTTATAGCATCGTTATTCACAATAGCTAAAATGTGGAGGTAACCCAAATGTCCATCACTGGATGAGTGGGTAAGCATAATGTGGTATATACACGTAATAGAATAGTATTTAGCCTTGGCCGGGAGTGGCAGCTCACACCTGTAATTCCAGCACTTTGGGAGGCCAAGGCAGATGGATCATTTGATGTCAGGAGTTTGAGACCAGCCTGACCAACATAGAGAAACCCCGTCTCTACTAAAAATACAAAATTAGCCGGGCGTGGTGGCACATGCCTATAATCCCAGCTACTCGGGAGCTGAGGCAGGAGAATCGCTTGAACCCAGGAGGTGGAAGTTGCAGTGAGCCAAGATTGTGCCATTGCACTCCAGCCTGGGCAACAAGAGCAAAACTCCATCTCGAGAAAAAAAAGAAAAGAAAAAAGAAAAGAAAAAAAGGAATATTATTTATTATTTAGCCTTGAAAATTTAAAAAAGAAAAAAAAACCCTCTGACATGCCACAACATGAATGAGCCTTGAGGACATTTTGCTACATGAAATTGGCCAGTCACAGAAGGACAAATAATGTATAAGTCTATGAAGTACCTAGAGTAGTCAAAACCATGGAAACAGAAAGTAGAATGTTGGTTTCCAGGGCTAGGACATGGAGGTATGGGGAATTATTGGTTAGTGAGTATAGAGTTTCAGGTTTGTTTGTTTGTTTGTTTGTTTGTTTGTTTGTTTTTTGAGACGGAGTCTCACTCTTTCGCCCAGGCCGGAGTGCAGTGGCCGGATCTCGGCTCACTGCAAGCTCCGCCTCCTGGGTTCACGCCATTCTCCTGCCTCAGCTTCCCGAGTAGCTGGGACTACAGGCGCCCGCCACCTTGCCCGGCTAGTTTTTTTGTATTTTTTTAGTAGAGATGGGGTTTCACCGTGTTAGCCAGGATGGTCTCGATCTCCTGATCTCGTGATTCACCCGTCTCGGCCTCCCAAAGTGCTGGGATTACAGGCTTGAGCCACCGCGCCTGGCCAGAGTTTCAGTTTTATAAGACAAAAAGTGTTCTAGAGATAGATGGTGGTGATTGATTGCACAACATTATGAATGCACTTAATACCACTAAACTGTACACTTAAAAATGATTAAGATGAAGCGAGGCATGGTGGCCTCCTCTTAACCTGTGATCCCAACACTTTGAGAGGCTGAGGCAAGAGGATCAGTTGAGCTGGGAGTTCAAGACCAGCCTGGGCAACATAAGGAGACCCTGCCTCTACAAAAAAAAATAAAGATAATTAGCCAGGTGTGGTAGTGCACACCTGTGTCGCAGCTGCTCAGCTACTTGGGAGGCTGGGCAGGAGGACTGCTTGAGTCCTGGAGGTCAAGGCTGCAGTGAGCCATGATCGTACCACTGCACTCCAGCCTGGGCAACAGAGTGAGATCCTGTTCCAAAAAAAAAAAAAAAATTGGTTAAGTTGGTACATTTTATGTTATGTGTACAGTACCACAATTTTTAAAATGGAAAAAATAAGATCATCAGCATCATTAGTCATCAGGGAAATAAAACCACAATGAAATATCCTGTACACCCACAGGAGTGGCTAAAATTAAAATACCTGACAAAACTGGAACTTTCACACATTGTTGGTGTTACAGACTGATGGTTTGTGTTCCTCCAAAATTCTTATCTTGAAACCCCCCGTGTGACAGTATTTGGTGATAGGACCATTAAGGTTAAGATTCAGGTCAAATAAAGTCATAAAGGCTGGGCCCTGATTCAATAGGATTAATGTCCTTACAAGAAAAGACACTAAAGAGTTCTCTCTCTCTCTCTCTTTCTCTCTCTCCACTCACACTTACAAAAAGGTCATGTAAGCACACAGCAAGATGGCAGCGGCCTTCTTGGCTAGAAGAAAACCCTCACCCTGGCACCCTGACCTGGGGCTTCCTGCTTCCAGAACTGTGAGAAAGCAAATGTCTGTTGTTTAAGCCATCCTGCCTACGGTATTTTGTTATGGCAGCTTGAGCTGATTAATACAGTTGGTAAAAGCATAAAATAGTACAGCCACTCTGGAATAGGGCTAGTGGTTTCTTATAAAACTAAACATAACCTACCCTATGACCTAGCACTTCCACTTCTAGGTATTTGTCCAAGAGAAATAGAAATGTATGTTCACAAAAAGACATACAGAAATTTTCCTAGCAGCCTAATTTACAAGAACCAAAAATCAGAAACAGCATAGTGATAAACAAACTGTGACGTACCTATACAACGGAATACCACACAGCAATACAAAGGGACAGATGACTGATACAGTGACACAGATGTGTCTAAAAACATTATGCTGCATAAACGAAGGGTTACGCAACAGCACCTATCATGTGATTCCATGGATATGGAGTTCTAAAACTGGCAAAGTAATTTATGTTGCAGAAAATAAGTCAAAACAACTGCTGCCTCTAGGGACTGGTGTAGGGATCGATTAGGAAGAGGTATGAGGGAACTTTCTGGGTGGCTGGTCAGGTTTTATATCTTGACTGGAGTCCAAGTTTACATTGGTAGATGTGCACTTGTTAAAACTCAGACGTACAGTTCATATATATATTTCATTGTATGTAGGTTTTGCCTCAAAGGGAAAAAATTGTAACAAATATTGAATCCTGGGCAGTAACTTGCATGTGGAACTATTTCAGGGACAGGTACTGATTAGCCCCCATCCCCCTGCAGCCTTCTCTCTGCTGCTCCCACTGTGGCACCAGCATGGTTCACTCCCATGAGTTATGGCTGAGAGCTGTACTTCTCAAACTCCCCCACGCGAACAAATCACCTGAACAGCTTGAAAAGATGCAGATTATGGGTGAGTAGACCTGGGCTGGGGTCCGAGATTCTGCACGGCTCACAAGCACCCAGGTGCAACTGCTGCTGATGAGTCCTCAGACCACACTTAGAGGAGGACTTAGAATCTCACCCTCCTACCTCTTCACCTTTGTTCCCACGAGTTCTTTCCTTTCCAGCTTGAATTGCCTTCCCCATCCTGTGCATTTGTCTTGGCTGTTCCCATCCATATCCCACCTTTTCTTGTCCCTCCTTTTCTAGCAGATGACAACTGATATGAATGATCATGATGAATGACAGCAACAACAGTCACTTGTGAGACCTTACTAGCTGCCAGGGACTATGCTCCATGCTTCACAAGCATTATTGTGTTTAATCCTCTTAACAGCCCTATGAGGTCAATACTAATATTGCTCCCAGTTTACAGATGAAGAAACTGAGGTATAGGGAAGTTAAGTATTTGCCCAAGGTCATATAGGCTTGGTCATCTGGATGCTTCCCTTGGCTCCAGTTGCTGACAATCTTATGATAACAGTCTTTGTGTGTGTGTGTGTGTGTGTGTGTGTGTGTGCGCGCGCGCACGCGCGCACACTTGTACACTGGCACATTTTCACTTTCCACCGAAATTACGCTGTCCCTGAGGGTAGAGACAAAATAATTCTCTCTTTGTCTCTCTTCCCTTTGTCTTTATTTCCCTGCCTCTTTCTCTCTCTCTCTCACTCTTCCCAACCACAGCCTTTGCCGAGCAAGGCCTCTTCTTCAAAATAGGACACACCCCTCCCAGCCTCATCTGTGACCAGGGCACAGGGCACCACTCTCCCCTCCCACAGGCTTAGGCTGGGCATCCCCCAGCTCGAAGCTCCCTGCTCTTGCCCTGTGACCCCCAGTAGCTGCTCTCTCCCCTTGCCCTGGTTCAGCAGATCCCTATTCCCCAATGGCTCCTTCCAGTCTAGTCTCCCCATCCCAGGGAGTCTGGAGTCTGGGCAGTGGCCTGACACCCCTGAGAAAGCAAAGCTGCCCTACTTCCTCCCCAAACACACCTCAACAACCCCCTTAGATCCTGGTGGCTGCTATTTCCCGTTCCCGCTCCCCCACGCCCTGCAGGCTCTGTGAGGGCAGGGACCAGGCCTGTCTTTTCATGGTTGTGTCACCAGTGCCTGGCATTTAGTCACAGTAGGTAGGCGAAGGAGGGGGTCTCCCAGCCCGGCGAGTTGGGCAGAGCATCTTCAGCCCACCCAAGTAATCTTGCACCCATTGGGTCTCTCTGTTACCCTCCAGCCTAAGCCCAGAAGCCCACAGGCCTGGGACTTGCTGTCCTCAGACCTAGGATACTTCCCACTCCAAGCCCCAAATCCTACCCTGCAGTTCCCAGCCCTTCTCCAGCACCCCTCCCTCTTCCCACAGGCTGCTTGGCGGTTTCTCTGCGCCCTCCCCAAGACTGCTCTTGGGAGGGTATGTTACTTTCCCAGACAAGCTCAGAGATGCAATTTCTCCTCCTAAGAGGTTAGGCTAATTGCTCTTCCCAGAAGAAAATCCTCAGAGGTTTTCCTTGTGGTGGACTGGAAGGTTTGAAAATTATATGTTCAGGGCAACATCGGGTTACTATATTAAATCCAGTTTCACGGATCGCGGTCACGGGGAGCACAAGCGCCACCTGCTGGCCCACAGCGAGATTCCAAGAGAGGAAGAGACCTGAGCACAACCTGTTCAAGACACACAGTCCCCGGTCGCCGTCAATCAAGTGTCCCGTCCTCCATTTTTCTTTGGTTTTTCTCATTGTTGGAGTTTTTTTTTTATTGATACATCATAGTTGTACATATTTTGGGGGTACATGTGATTTTTTAAATTTAATTTATTTCTTATTCTCTTTCTTCCCTCCTACCCCTCTTCTTTTGGGACAGGATCTCCATCTGTGGCCCAAGCTGGTCTCAAACTCCCAGCCTCAAGCTATCGTCCCACCTCAGCCTCCTAAAGTGCTGGGGTCACAGGCGTGAGCTCCATGCCCAGCCTCAGGTGATATTTTTATTACATGTATACAACATGTAAAGAGAAAATCAGGGCCATCAGAACACCCATCACCTCAAACATTTATCTCTACTTTGTGTTAGGAACATTATAAGTCTTCTAGCTATTTTGAAATATACAATAAAGTATTGTTAACTATAATTCCCCTTCAGTACTATCAACTACTAGATCTTATTCCTTCTGTCTAGCTGTATGTTTCTACCCATTAGTAAACCTCTCTTCATCTTCCCCAGCCCCCTTCCCAGCCTCCGTTAACTATCATTCTACCCTCTAGCTCCATGAGATCCACCTTTGTTTTTAGCTTCCACATGAATGAAAATATGTGGCATTTGTCTTTCTGTGCCTGGCTTATTTCATGTAACATGATGACCTCCATTCCATCCATGTTGTTGTAAATGACAGGATTTTATCATTTTTTATAGCTGAATAATATTCCATTGTGTATACGTGTCACATTTTCTTTCTTCATCTATCAGTGGACACTGATGTTGATTCTGTATCTTGGCCATCACGAATAGTGCTGCGGTAAACAGGAGGGCAAACATCTCTTCAATATGCTTATTTCCATTGTTTTGGATATACGTGTGTGTGTGTGTGTGTGTGTGTGTGTATCTAGCAGGTTTTTCTCATTTTAAAAGCTCCATAGAAATAGTGATGTCTAATGTATTAACTCCCACATATGTAAATTGTGTGGCTTCCAGGGACATAGAGGCTTAACAAATAGCAGACACGGCCGGGCGCGGTGGTTCACGCCTGTAATCCCAGCACTTGAAGAAGCCGAGGCGGGTGGATCCACCTGAGGTCAGGAGTTTGAGAACAGCCTGACCAACACAGTGAAACCCCGTCTCTACTAAAAATACAAAAATTAGCTGGGCATGGTGGCAGGCACCTGTAATTCCAGCAATTCAGGAGGCTGAGGCAGGAGAATTGCTTGAACCCAGGAGGCGGAGGTTGCAGTGAGCCAAGATCACGCCATTGCACTCCAGCTGGGTGGCAAGAACAAAACTCCATCTGAAAAAAAAAAACAAAACAACACAGACATATACTTTATAAACATTAGGAAAAAATTGTGTTTGTATACATACACATACATACATACAAATGCACAAAGATATCTCTACCACTTCTTCTCTTATCATTATTATTCATCTTTTTTTTTTTTTTTTAAGACAGGGTCTCATTCTGTCACCCAGGGTGGAATGCAGTGATACAATCTTGGTTCACTGGAGCCTTGACCTCCTGGGCTCAAGGAATTCTCCTGCCTCAGCCTCTTGAGTAGCTGGAACTACAGGTGTGTGCCATGACATCCGGCTAACTTTTAAGAAAATTTTTTTAGAGATGGGGGAGGTCTCACTATGTTGCCCAGGCTGGTCTTGAACTCCTGACCTCAAGCAATCCTCCCACCTTAGCCTCCCAAAGTGGTGGGATTACAGGCATGAGCCACCATGCCTGGCCTCACTGTCACTTCTTATATCAAATTAGGTTATGCAGTTTTTATCTTATTAGATTGATTTAAAGTCCTAGTTGAACAAATGGCCTTTTTCAAATACTAATATAGGAATGTTAATTAGAAGTAATTTTCAGTCTCTTAAATTATAAAAGCACATATTCATTAATGCAGCAATTCCTTCACTGGTAATGAACCCTACAGGTACATTCATGTTCATGGGTGTAAAGATGTATGTACAGGGATTTCCTCTGAAGCGCAGTTAATAGCAGCAAAAAATCTGGGACTCACCAGTGGGGCACTGGTTAAATAAACAATGGTGCATCCATGTGATGGAAAACCAGCAAACCACTGAAAACAGTGAGAGAGATCCATACTCACTTATGCGAAGCCATCTCCAAGAGGCAGTGTTGAGTGAGAAAGCACCATGGTGAGTGTCTGGACTGTGGTGATGGTTGCACAACTCTATAAAGTTACCTTGAAAATCACTGAACTGAATTGGGTAAGGCAACTCACATCTGTAATCTCAGCACTTTGGGAGGCTGAGGCAAGCAGATCACTTGAGGCCAGGAGTTTGAGACCAGTCTGGGAAACATAGTGAAACCCCGTCTCTACAAAAATTACAAAGGTTAGCCAGGCGTGGTGGCACATAGCTGTAGTCCCAGGTGCTAGGGAGGCTGAGGTGGGAGGATTGCTTGAACCCAGGAGGTCGAGGCTGCAGTGACCTGAGGTCGTGCCACTGCATTTGAGCCTGGGCAACAGAGTGAGACCCCATCTCACACACAAAAAAAGAAAAACAAAAATCACTGAACTATGCTCTTTAAATGAGGGAATTTTATATTATGTGAATTATACATTAATAAAATGTTTTTTAAAGATCACAAAAAAGTATATAACTTATTCCCTTCTATAAAACTAAATAAAAATACTCATATAGGTTGGTATATGCATGGTAACATTCTGGAAAAATGTATAGTGATTATTTGTTGGGGAGGGGAAAGGTTTATTACATATACTGTACAATATAGTTTTTTTACCATAGCAGGTACACTATTTCAATAATTTTTAATAGTTGCATTTATCCTTTCGTAAAATATCCATTACAATAGTTTCCACAGCAGCAATTGACCCAGAGGTTTAAATAGAATAAGAAATGCCTTTAACATTTTAACAACTTGAAGAAACGAGGAATTTTTTCTTCACCAAAAGGCATAGGTTTTACACACAAGGAACTTACGTCTTTAAAAATATAATTTAAAGAAAACATTTCTTCCATGATGCTAAGACCTGGAATAAACACACAAACGGTGGGGGTTTTTACTGCTGATAAAAATAATAACTGTTTGTTATGGAAATTTTAAAATAGAGAAAAGTATAAAAAGAAGAAAACAACAGTCACCTATAACCCCACCCAATTATAGCAACTGCGAACATGTTGGTGTATTTTCAGCCAATTCTTATGTGTACATAGTTTTCTGTTTTACAATGTCATGAACCCACTACAAATAATTACGTATTCTCTTTTTTTCCCATCAATTCCCATATCATGCAAATTTTCCCATGTTCTTAAAATATTATTCAAGAACATGATAGTACATCCTATGGTTTATTTATTTATTTATTTATTGAGCCTGTCACCCAGGCTTGAGTGCAATGGCGTAATCTCGGCTCATTGCAACCTCCGTCTCCTGGGTTCAAGCTATTCTCCTGCCTCAGCCTCCTGAGTAGCTGGGGTTACAGTCACCCGCCACCACACCTGGCTAATTTTTGTATTTTTAGTAGAGAAGGGGTTTCGCCACATTGGCCAGGCTGGTCTTGAACTCCTGACCTCAGGTGATCTGCCCGCCTTGGCCTCCCAAAGTGCTGGGATTACAGGTGTAAGGCACCGCGCTCAGCCTGTAGTCATATTTATTGAATGCACTACCTGCTAAGCACAAAGCACTCTACTAGGCACTTTATACATAATATTTCACTTATTTTTCACAACGAGACAGGTATTCTTTCTATTTTACCTATAGGAAGCTGAAGTTAGGACCCTTGCTCATCGACTGTCTCCCAGAGAGTTCGTGCCAAAGCAAGAGCTGAAAATCAGGTCTGTCTGATTCCAAAAACCCACACTCTTCCATTAACAAGGAGAAAAGAAGGGCTGCGGTACATTTGCCAAAGAAAACCACTTTTCTAGTTGTCCAAGTGCCAAGGGCCACAGCCCACAGTCAGGGTTTCAGAATAAACTGAGAGTCCTTGAATGGATCAATAGGTTTTGAAATGCAAATATAACTTTTTAATTTTTTTATTTTTTAGAGACAGGATCTCACTCTGTCACTCAGGCTAGAGTGCAGTGGCGCAGTTATGGCTCACTGCAGTCTTGACCTCCTAGGTTCAAGGGATCCTCTCACCTCAGCCTCTCAAGTAGCTAGGACGGCAGGTGCTGCCACCACACCCAGCTAATTTTTATTTTTAGTAGAGACAGGGTCTCACTATGTTGACCAGGCTGGTCTTAAACTCCTGGCCTCAAACAATTCTCTCACTTCAGCCTCCCAAAGTGCTGAGATTGCAGGCATGAGCCACTGCACCCAATCTGAAATGTAAACATAGCTTCCATACAGAAAAAAAAAAAAAAAAAAAAACAGCTATCAACCATTTAACCAGAATATCTCAAAACGACAGCGACAGCAACAACAACTTTTTGGAAACAGATTTCGGATTCATAGCTATCAGCCTTACTTTAAAAGTGTGGCCAAAAGCAAGCACATATGTGTGTTGTATATTGAAGGAAAACACAGCCAGGCATGGTGGCTCATGCCTATAATCCCAGCACTTTGGGAAACTGAGGTGGGAGGGCCACTTTATGCCAGGAGTTTGAGACCAGCTTGGGAAACATAGCAAGATGCCCATCTCTACAAAACTTTTTTTGTAATGGTGGCCTGCATCTACAGTCCCAGCTACTGGAGAGGCTGAGACAGGAGGCTCTCTTGAGCCCAAGAAGTTAAGGCTGCAGTAAGCTCTGATCACCATTACACTCAGAGTGATCACCATTGCACTCTAGCCTGGGCAACACAGGATAGGACAAAACTGATGAGAAAGCCCTAACGCAGGCCATAGCTGGGTGGGCAAAAAGGTCGGAGACCCCCACGTGCCTTAACTAGTGCCTAGGGCACACATGGTCAGGACTGCAGCTCAACCACGGCGGAGGGAGCCTGCTTCGCTCTATCCTGAACCTCTACAGGCAGTAGCCAGGTAAGGTGAAATAGGCCCGCAGGCCTCTGGAGAGCTGGGAGACCAGGAAGGCCAACAGCCATGGCTCAGAGCTCCCAGAAGCCCTCGGACACCCGAGCCACTGCAGACCCAGACTTTCCCAGGGCCTCACTGTGATAGTGGAAAGCAACCAACAGGCCATCACTCCACTGTTTAGGGACAGGGAAGTCTCAGAGACTGGGCTGGAGAAAAGCAGGGGATGGGATGGTGGGGGACACTGTGGGGGCTGAAATGTATATACTACAAGGCATGCATATAATTTGAAATTTTCTAGCAGTAACATCAAACAAGGTAAAAGAAACAGGTGAAATTATTTTTATTTGTATTTTTTTTTGAGACAGGGTCTTGCTCTGTCTGGAGTGCAGACAGAGGGCTGGAGTGCAGTGGTGCCATCGTGGCTCACTACAACCTCCACCTCCCAGGTTCAAGCGATTCTCCTGACTCAGCCTTCCGAGTAGCAGGGATTACAGGCATATGCCACCATGCCCAGCTAATTTTTGTATTTTTAGTAGAGATGGAGGTTTTGCCATGTTGGCCAGTCTGGTCTCAAACTCCTGACCTCAAGTGATCTACCTGCCTTGGCCTCCCAAAGTGCTGGGATTGCAGGCATAAGCCACCACATCCAGCCAGGTGAAATTAAGTTTGAAATATGTTATTTAACCCAATATATAAAATTTTTATTATTTTTTTCACGAAGTATTTTTAAATTACTTTCCACAGAATATTTAAATATATACACTAGTGCAGGTCTAGGCTTTCCCAACCTGTCAGCATCCCTAGAACATGCTCAGCACTGTGTTCTGGTCCCTGCCTCACCTGCACAGCATCATTGTGTCTTTCTTACACCCAGCGACTGCTCATTAACCAGGAGAAGCAGCCCCTAAGATAGACCTGGGATCTAGTCAGGCACTTATTAGGCAGGTAATGCTCTCAAATCACTTAACCTGTACTAACTCCATTTCCTCATCTGCAGCACAGGGAGCCCAAGGGTTGCCCTGCTTCCCTCCCAGGTCCTGGGGTGGAGAGAATTCACTTGGAAAGCTGCCAGCATGTAACAGGCCTCGTGGCAAGGTGAGGAATGGGCACATTTGTCCTCATGCATGGCCTGTCCACTTTCACCTCCCACCTTCTAAGAACAGAGGGCTAGTGGCAGGCTCTGCGCATCTACTGTAGCTCAGCTCTGCCCCCAGGAACTGCGGAGAGATCAAAAATGGCTTCCCTGGGCCAGGTGCAGTGGCTCAGGCCTGTAATCCCAGCACTTTGGGAGGCTGAGGCAGGCGGATCACTTGAGGTCAGGAATTCAAGACCAGTCTGGGCAACATGGTGAAACCCTGTCTCTATTAAAAATACAAAAATTAGCCAGGCATGGTGGTGGGCACCTGTAATCCCAGCTACTCAGGAGGCTGAGGCAGGAGAATTGCTTGAACCCGGGAGGCCGAGGTTGCAGTGAGCTGAGATTGCCACTTTACTCCAGCCTGGGCAACAGAGCGAGGCTCTGTCTCAAAAAAAAAACAAGAAAGAAAAGAAAAGAAGAAAGGGAGGGGAGGGGAGGGGAGGGGAGGGGAGGAGAGGAAAAAGAAAATGGCTTCCCTGGCCTCAGAAAGGCTGAGCAGCCTCATGGACTCAAACAGGCCTTGACAGAAGCCAGAAACCACAGGCAAAGCTCAGACCCTCACACACAAGCCACCCAGGGGCAGCAGCACAGGCAAAAGGAGCAAGCGGCAGTGCCTGGGCAGAGGCGACTTCCGGAGTGGGGCTGCCTCAGTCAATCATTATACCCTGCTATCTTCCAGAGACAGAAGCCCCAGAAGCACAAAAACCGCGGATCAGAAGAAAAAGAACTACTGCATTTCATCGATTGTAAGATGCACATTTTTTGGTATTACATTTTGTTATCTCTGAAATCTGGGTGCATCTTACAACGGATGGCAGGTCAGTTTATTTGGCAGCTGTTTTCCTTTCTTAGAGGAGCTAAAGTAAAGGTGCCTCTTCAAATGAGTGGCATGTCAGATTCAATGAAATATAGGATGACTTATGGAGCCCTAATTATGCTGCAGGCATCATTTTGGCCAGTTAGCACACACCATCACATGCCTCCAAGAGACCTGCATTACAAACTAGGAAAGCGGCTCAGAGGGGTTCAGAAAATTTCCCAAAGTCACACAGCTAGTAAACAGCAAAAGCAGCATTCAAACCCAAGTGTGCTGGGGCCCAATGCGTCTATCCTTCTCACTATGTTGTCCTAGTCTCCTTTCCTTCTAGGTGAAGTGATGGGGACAAGGCCAAAGTCACTTTGTCATTTCGGTCCTCAGGTCTGTGGATCCTGGATAATTCTCCAGGCACTCCTCTGGCACCTCTATTTGGGCCCTTATTGCAATAGACTGAATGTTTGTGTCCCCCCACAAAACTCATATGTTGAAACGTAACCCCCAGTGTGATGGTATTTGGAGATGGGGCCTTTGGGGGTGATTAGGTGATGGGATTCATGTCCTTTTATTTATTTATTATTAATTTATACATATATATTTTTTGAGATAGGATTTCACTGTGTCGCCCAGGCTGGAGGGCAGTGGTGTGATCTTGGCTCACTGCAGCCTCTGCCTCCCAGGCTCAAGTGATCCTCCCATCTCAGCCTTCCGAGTTGCCGGGGACTATAGGCACATGCCACCACATCCGGCTAATTTTTGTATTTTTTGTAGCGATGGGGTTGGTCTCTGTAGAAAGTAAAAAGTTTCTCTTCAAAGTTTCCCTTCTTATTAAAGAATAAATCATAAGTGTTAGAAATAATAGTTTCTTTTAAAAACTAACTTTATGCTAGACATACAGGTACATGGTACATTCTATGTCCTTGTACTTTAACCAGGGTCTCTGTGCTAGACATGCTCACAGGCATGTCCCAGCTCGCAGCCTATGCCCCTTCCTTATTTGGGAATGTTATCACTTTCTAAGTCCTTTCATAAGCAACTTCCTCTTTTCCTTTGTCTTTCTATTGCCATTACCTATTTAGAAAAGTTTTCAACTGTTAGCCAATCAGGTTTTAGTTTAGATTGTGACATCTGGCTCCAGCCAATGGAGACAAGACACAGTAGCAGGGACAAACTGCCTAATGGAGGGATAAAAATTGCTTCCCTTCCTTTGTTCAGGTGTGCTCTCACCATTGTTCCATCTGCGATGAGCACCCTTTCTGCAGAAAGTAAAAATGGCCTTGCTGAGAGAATTAAATTTATGTTCAAGTGCTGTTTCTTTGCAGCACCGGGGAACAAGCATTCCATTTCTAAATAAACATTTTTACATATAACAGTCTCAAACTCCTGGGCTCAAGCCTTCCACCTCTCTTGGCCTCCCCAAATTCTGGGATTACAAGCACAAGTCACTGTGCCCTGCCCAAGTGTCCTTTTAGAAGAGAGTTTAGGCCGGGCGCAGTGGCTCACACCTGTAATCCCAGCACTTTGGGAGGCTAAGGTGGGTGGATCACCTGAGGTCGGGAATTGAGACGAGCCTGACCAACATGGAGAAACCCCATCTCTACTAAAAATAAAAAATTAGCTGGGCGTGGTGGCACATGCCTGTAATCCCAGCTACTCAGGAGGCTGATGCAGGAGAATCGCTTGAACCCAGGGAGGTGGAAGTTGTGGTGAGCTGAGATCATGCCATTGCACTTCAGCCTAGGCAACAAGAGCAAGACTCTGTCTAATAAATAAATAAATGAATAAATAAATAAATAAAAGACAGCTTAGGCTGGGTGTGGTGGCTCATGCCTGTAATCCCAGCACTTTGGGAGGCCGAGGCAGGCAAATCACCTGAGGTCAGGAGTTCGAGACCAGCCTGACCAATATTGAGAAACCCCATCTCTACTAAAAATACAAAAAATTAGCCGAGCATGGTGGCGCATGCCTGTCATCTCAGCTACTTGGGAGGCTGAGGCAGGAGAATCACTTGAACCTGGGAGGTGGTGGTTGCAGTGAGCCGAGATCGCGCCATTGCACTCCAGCCTGGGCAACAAGAGCAAAACTCTGTCTTTAAAAAAAGAGAGAGAGAGAGCTTAGAGAACCCTCTTACCCCTTCTGCCCTGTGAGGGCACAGTGAGAAAACAGCCATCTATGGAATAGGAAGTGAGACTTCATCATACCGCATGTGCCAGTGCCCTGATCTTTACCTTTCCAGCCTCTGGCACTGGGAGAAATAAGTTTGTGTTGTTTAAGCCACGCGGTCTACAGTGTTCTGTTGCAGTAGCCTAAACAGTCTGAGGCGCTTATATTCAGCTCCAAACTGAGAAACTTCTAGGGAGCCCTGGCTCTGTGCTTACATGTCACCTGGATCTGGAGCAGCTCTGTAAATCCGGCCTCCCGTGCCTGACTCCACCCCGCACCTTGCCCGGTTCTAGCTGTGGGTTTCCTGTGATCTTCCCAGGCCCACTGGGCTCCTTACTGGCTGAACCGACTCCTCCACCCACACCAGGCCCTGGGTAAAGAGGTCGAAGTTTCTCCTCCAGGTGGCAGCTTTGGGAAGGACACTAATTGCAAGTTCTCCAATCAGGCTGGAACTGGCAGGCTCTGTGGCCAGGCCAGGGCTCCTGTTTTCATGTCAGCACTGACGGAAGGGGCCACTGGGAAGGCCTGCCTGGGTTCTGGTCTCAGGGGTACCAGGGGACCAAACCAGGCCAAACCAGGGTCACTGTCCCCCACAGAGGCAGAAGGTCACCTTTCTCTTCCTCTATGCTGCAGCCCTCGAAACCTCCAGGACCAAATATTCTCCACACACGCCCTCCCTGGCTCTGGCTTTGCCCTTGCAGACCCCTGCATGTTCAGTCTCTCCCTGCCAGGGCTGGGGGACCCCCAAGTTGATGCTTCCAGTCTCAGCTGGGAGGTGGCCTCTGTACAGCCTCTTCACCTCTCCCCTAGCCCAGGACCCGCTTCCCTGACAGCAGCTCTCCAACACCACTGTGGCTTTTACTTACTCATGGCTCCATGAGTATTAGTACCCATGATGAGTGGACACTGCGACAGTGCTAAGGTCTCCTTGTAGAGGGGACACAGAGAGATAATGACATTACAGGGTGGTGAGGGTTACAGCAGTGACCCAGGCTGCAGCCAGCCCAAACCACTTCGTGACAGCCAACAGTGTGCACCTCTCCTCAACTCTGTGGTCAGTGACGTCAACTCCATAGATGGAAACCAGCCATGGGGGCAGTATTTACACCGCGGAAAGCAGCAAACTGCAAACCAGGGCTTTTTTCCCCATTCAGCAAGTTGTTAAATGTTTCCTAGCACCCCACTGCAGAAGCAGCATTACAGGGGACTGTGAGCCCCGAAAAGGCTGCTAGCTTCATTTGAGTTCTCCCTAAAAACAGATCCTGAGACGAGCACTTGAAAGTAGGTTTTTTGGAAGGTGACATAGAGGAGAAAAAGTCTTGTCTTTTCCTCACCCATCACAAGGCTCATGGGTTGCCAGCCATGAACCCCTACAACAAAAGACAGATTTACAAAAGAAAAGCACACACATTTAATTCATGTAAGTTTTACATGACATGGGAGTCTTTAGAAAATACAGACCCAAAGAAACAGGGAAATTTGTACATTCTTAAGGACAGTCATGAAAAAGTATGTTGGACCAGGGCTGTACAGTCCAATGGTAGAAATCTGGGGAAACTTAGCAAACAGAACAACAAACAGAACAAACAAAAGTCCTGCTTGTTCGGGTTCTTCTTGGCCTCTCTCTGTGTCTTCTGAGATAAGGATGTTAATGCAGATGACCTACTTCAGGGTAGAAGGGAATGAGATCACAAAGTGACCCTTTTGCTTCTGTGGTTTTCTCAGTTTCCTGCATCTTCAAATACTCACTATGTCAAGGTGCCTTATCTTGGGGTGTCTGAGCCCTGTCAGTGATCATAGAGAGCAACAGTGAGGCAGGGGAGGGAAAGGGCTTGTTTAGACAGGGATTATCAAACCATTTTGCCAGCATGGCCAGTCGGAACTCCATCCTACCGGGCCTGGTAGAGGTACAGCAGACCTCAGCGGTCACACGGAGCTGTGAGCAAGCCAGTATTTACTCACCAACCCCGTCACCGTCACCGTTTGACCCGCATTGACTCCCTGGCGCTTCCAGCGGGCTCTGTGCTTAGACCCAGCTTGCTCCTGTTTCCAGGAAAAACGCTGCACCTGAGGCGCTCAGTGCAGGCAGTTATCCTCAAATAGAGGTGACCCGGGTAGGACACCACCATATCTGGTAAGGGAGTCCACCCAGGCTGGAGGCTCAGCATCCCCGGACTATACCTGTCCTGCCTGCAGAGACTCTGCTGTTCTGCCCCTGGGCGTCCTTGAGACCTGTCAATAAAGTCATAAGATTGTTGTGGCTTAGAAATCCTACCCCAAGCCGGTGTGATGGCTCACACCTGTAATCTCAGCACTTTGGGAGGCCAAGGCAGGTGTATCACCTGAGGTCAGGAGTTCGAGACCAGCTTGGCCAATATGGTGAAACCCCATCTCTACTAAAAATACGAAAATAAAAAAATTAGCTGGGTGTAGTGGTGCGCTGTTGTAATCCCAGCTACTTGGGAGGCTGAGGCGGGAGAATTGCTTGAACCCCGGAGGCAGAGGTTTCAGTGAGCTGAGATTGTGCCATCACACTGTAGCCTGGGCCACAGAGCGAGACTCCATCTCGGAGAAAGGAAGAAAGAAAGGAAGAAAGGAAGAAAGGAAGAAAAGAAAGAAAGAAAGAAAGAAAGAAAGAAAGAAAGAAAGAAAGAAAGAAAGAAAGAAAGAAAGAGAGAAAGAGAGAAAGAGAGAAAGAGAGAAAGAGAGAAAGAGAGAAAGAGAGAAAGAGAGAAAGAGAGAAAGAGAGAAAGAGAGAAAGAGAGAAAGAGAGAAAGAGAGAAAGAGAGAAAGAGAGAAAGAGAGAAAGAGAGAAAGAAAGAAAGAAAGAAAGAAAAAGAAAGAAAGAGAGAGAGAGAGAGAAAGAAAGAAAGAAAGAAAGAAAGAAAGAAAGAAAGAAAGAAAGAAAGAAAGAAAGAAAGAAAGAAAGAAAGAGAGAAGGAGGGAGGCAGGGAGGGAGGGAGGAAGGAAGGAAGGGGAGAGGAGGGAGGGAGGGAGGGAAGGAGGAAGGAAGGAAAGAAAGAAAAATATGGCACTCAGACATTTGAGAAAACAGCAAAACCTAGAAAGGTCATTCTCTGACCTTCTCCCTCCCTTCTCCGTGAAGACCCTCATGTGAGAGGTGTCCTGCACCATACAGAGAAAAGAAATGTCACACGGGAATGCCATTAAGAATCTGAGCAAACAGGACTTGCTGACTTCCCCTGGTTTTTAAATTTTAGATCCTCCCTCCCTGTGCTCCGAGCCTACTTCTGCACCACTGTCTATAAAAACACAGGTTACCCGAGGGCTGTGAGTCTTCATTTTCTGAAGGTTCCCAAGTTATGTAAAACTGATATTGAATACATTTGTTATGCTTTCCTCTTATTAATCTGTCTTTTGTTATAGGGGTTTCAGTCACTATTATTGCGACGGGTGAGGAAAAGATATTACTTTTTCTCCCCCACAAGATCAAAACTATTTTTATAACAACACTAAGACATTAGTATTTTGCCCTCTCATTCTCTTGTGCCCTCTCATTCTCTTGTGTGTACAGAATTTTCCAGAGGCTGCATGGTATGTGATATTGCAGTAGATTGAAGGCAGAAGCAAATATGAGTGTCCAGCTGGTTTCTATTAAGCCAGACATTAAAAAGATTTGAAAAAAATGTATTAAAAAGACTGATTTGGGGCCAGGCATGGTGGCTCATGCCTGTAATCCCAGCACTTTGGGAAGCTGAGGCGGATGGATCACCTGAGGTCAGGAGTTGGAGATTAGCTTGGCCAACATGGTAAAATCCTGGCTCTACTAAAAATACAAAAATTAGCCAGGTGTGGTGGCACCAAAAAAAAAACCCAAAAATCTGGGATGGTTCCCAGAGGATGGGAAGGGTAGTAAGAGGGTGGGGAGGAGGTGGGGACAGTCAATGGGTACAAAAAAAAATAGAAAGAATGGATAAGACCTAGTATCTGATAGCACCACAGGGTGACTATAGTCAATAATAACTTAATTGTACATTTTAAAGTAATTAAAAGAGTAGAATTAGATTCTTCGTAAGACAAAGGATAAATGCTTGAGGGGATGGGTGCCGCGTTCTATATGATATGATTATTATGCATCGCATGCCTTACCAAAACATCCCATGTTCCCCATAAATGCATACACCAGCTGTGTACCCACAAAACTTAACAGCATTTCTAAAATCATACTGATTTTCTCACTTTTTTGTTTTGGAAGATAAAATTTTTAAAAAACATTTTATTATAAATATAACAATATTTACATTCATTATTTTTAATTAATAAATACTACTTTAACTTCTGCTTAATTTTCATTTCTCTTTTTTTTTTTTTTGAGTCAGAGTCTCACTCTGTTGCCCAGGCTGGAGTGCAGTGGCCGGATCTCAGCTCACTGCAAGCTCCGCCTCCCGAGTTTACGCCATTCTCCTGCCTCAGCCTCCTGAGTAGCTGGAACTACAGGCGCCCGCCACCTCACCCAGCTAGTTTTTTGTAGCTTTTAGTAGAGACGGGGTTTCACCATGTTAGCCAGGATGGTCTCGATCTCCTGACCTTGTGATTCGCCCGTCTCGGCCTCTCAAAGTGCTGGGATTACAGGCTTGAGCCACCACGCCCGGCAATTTTCATTTCTCACATGGTAAACAGTGATGGTGTTGGGGCTCAGAAAACGATGTCCTCAAGTCTGGAGCTTGGGCAGGCTGAGTACTTTGAACTAAAGGAGATAGAAGGCCTCAGAAGCCAAGTTTCTCTCTGACCTTCTCCTGCCCTCATTTCTCCTTTCCCCATTTCTCCCCGAAGCAGGTAATAGAAACTAGAATTTTTCTTCCCCAAGGCGTGTCATAAAAACTAGAACTCCTCTCCCCCAAAACAAGCCATAAAACCTAGACACTTCTGACCCACCTTACCCTCGAGGTGGCCACAGGACCCTCATCGCAAAAGGGTCCCACCCCATACTGGGGCAAGGACATGCCTCATAGAGAGGCCAGAAAGAATCTGAACAAACAGGCTTTGCCAAGATCCCCCCAGTTCATTACCATTGAGTCATACCCCCGGGTCTTTGTATCTTCATCATGTAAAACTTACACTGAATACCTTTGTTATGTCTCTCTCTGGTTAATCTGTCTTTTGTAATAAGGGTATGGGGTGGGCCTTGCAACACCTTTTCCTCATACAGAAGGCTTGCTACAGGTGCCAGGTGCCAGTATTCTAGAAAAATGCTTTGCCTTTTCTTCCCCTCTCATTCAGCCCTCCAAAGAGACTTAAAACAGAAGTCATTTTTAACTCCATGAGGAAATCAAGGTTTAGAGAATTCAAGCTGCTTAAGGACACAAAGTTGGCAAGGGACAGAGCTAGGATTTGAGCACAAGCAATCGGACCCTGGGGCCGGAACCTTCAAGCCTACAATTTCCTTTATCTCCTACTACTTCAGTTCGAAGCATTCCTCCACACCATCATACAGTCTTCATCTGCACCTGCATGGTCATACCTGGGGGCCACGGGGGCTTCTTAGCATCAACTTGACATCCGTATGTATCATATGTAAGTGTATCTCAAATGGGAGCACTTAGACCTACCCATGTTCAGGAACTAAAATTCTATGAGAATTTTTAAGTATTGTGTTTTTTAATAAATAATCTTAAGGGGTTTTTTGGCAAGTTTTTAAGGATGACGTTTTTATATTAATATTTCACAACTGAAAGACATTTTAATAGAATAAGACCTTAAATTTCCAAGTAAGAATTTTCCAGACTGGGTCCTGAGACGTTTTCTTTGAAATAAAATGATCCCTCTTAGCCTTGCCGGGGTTAAGAACACAATACTGCAGGAGTCCAGAATGTGCCGCCCCAAAATATGAAGGATCCTTGAGCAGATGCAGGAAAGTTCCCTGCTCTCCCTCTATTTGCCTAAATGTAGGACATAGACTTGCAACAACAAAAGATGTCCCAACTCCCCGCTTCTTTTTTTTGAGGTGGAGTTTTGCTTTTGTCGCCCAGGCTGGAGTGCAGTGGTGCAATCTCAGCTCACTGCAACCTCGGCCTCCCGGGTTCAAGTGATTCTCCTGCCTCAGTCCCCCGAGTAGCTAGGATTACATGCCTCTGCCACCATGCCCAGCTAATTTTTGTATTTTTAGTAGAGATAGAGTTTCACCATGTTGGTCAGGCTGGTCTTGAACTCCTGACCTCAGGTGATCTGCCTGCCTTGGCCTCCCAAAGTGCTGGGATTACAGGCGTGAGCCACTTTACCCAGCCCCAACCCTCTTTCTAACCAGGGAGAACAAAGGTTAACTACTGAAGACCGACTTAGACCCTATCAGCCTGGAGATGGTACCAGAGGAATCCACATTAATAAGCTTTACTAACTAGCCTTTGTCTGCCATTTATTTGCCTTCCCCACAAGCTGCTGCCCCTAGAGACTCAAAGCCCTTTTCCTTTGTCTTGTCACTGCTCTAAAAATGGATTGTTCTTTGTTCTTTGTTGAAGATGCTATGTAAGCTAGAATTCAAAGCTACCTCTTTGAGAACTATTCATTCTCTGAGTGTCTCCCATGTATACATAAAATATACATGTTAATAAACTTCTGTTTGTTTTTCTCTTGTTCATGTGTCTTTCATAACAGGGGCGCTTTTCTAACTACAAACCCATGGGAGCTATTATTTTTCCCCTGCGATACTCCAAAAGAGCGCCTTGACATCTGAGGATTTTTTTTCTTTTTTTTTTTTTTTGAGACGGGGTCTCACTCTGTTGCTCAGTCTGGGGTGCAGTGGTGCGATCCTAGCTCACTGCAGCCTCTAACTCCTGGGCTCAAGCGATCCTCCCACCTCAGCCTACTGAGTTGCTGGGATTACAGGCATGAGCCACCACTCCCCACCAGCTGAGGATTTTGAGCTGCAGGGGATTGGGAGGGCCACAGACGCAGAAAGGTCTCTGTGACCTTTTCTCCTCCAAAGCAGATCATGGAAACTAGAATTCCTCTCCCCGAAAGCAAGCCATAAAACTTAGGAAGCCATAAAACTTAGGTTAAGTGACCTTAACAAGGTCACTCTTTGACCTCCTCCCTTTTCCCCTGAAGACCTTTCTGCCACGGGTGTCCTGTCCCATACCTGGAGGCCCGGCCACACTTTCCTCTTTATACCATGTTGTATTCGCTGATTTTTTCTTTTTTGCATGAATCAAGTGTCACTTTTATAATCATTTGGAGAAAACTACAAATGGAATCATCTCCAGGAAAGCAGGGTGTAGGGGAGAAAAACTAAGATCTTTCCTTCACCCACAGAGAGGTTCATGGTTGACACCCCTGTAACAAAAGACAGATTAACAAGAGGAAAGCTTAACACATTCGTTTAACCAAAGTTTTATGTCACATGGGAGGCTTCAGAAATAAAGACCCAAAGACCCAGGGAAAACAGTATTTTTATGCTTAGGTTTGATGAAGGATGGACAGTTTTGGCTGGGTGCTGTGGTTCACGTGTGTTATCCCAGCACTTTGGGAGGCCAAGGCAGGAGGATCACCTGAGGTTGGGAGTTCAAGACCAGCCTGGCCAACATGGAGAAACCCCCATCTCTACTAAAAATACAAGAAAATTAGCCAGGCATGGTGGTGTGCGCCTGTAATCCCAGCACTTTGGGAGGCTGAAGCAGGGGTGGGTCACGAGGTCAAGAGTTCAAGACTGGCCTGGCCAATATGGTGAAATCCCATCTCTACTAAAAATACAAAACACAATTAGCCGGGCATGGTGGCACATGCCTGTAATCCCAGCTACTCAGGAGGCTGAGGCAGGAGAATTGCTTGAACCCAGGAGGCAGAGGTTGCAGTGAGCCAAGATCACACCACTCCACTCCAGCCTGGGTAACAGAACAAGACTCTGTCTCAAAAAAAAAAAAAAAAAGAGGGAAGTGTGAGGAGCAGAATGTAAGGAGAGGAGTACCTTCATGGGTGGAAGTGAGGGGCGTCCTACCAATCCTGGGGAGGAGCTGGGAGTGACAGGGACCAGACTGTGAAACAGCTGGCCTCACCATGCTCCCAGCCTTCCTCAGAGCTTTCATACTGCCCTGGTTCCTGGGACCCTATCACAACCCTGGGCTTGCCTTCATGGGATCTTTTCCTTGCGGAGGACGTGTTCTGATTTGACAGCACTTGGCGGGTTCCCCTGAGAAGCAGCCCCAAAGGTGACCAGGACTTGGCTCCCAAATGTCCAGTTATAGCTCTGTCTCTCTTCCACAGGACCTTCCCCCAGGGATTAGCGGCTCCAGACACCAAGATTGATGTCACTTTAGTGACACCTGGGGCAGTTGCTCCATAGGTCCCCCAGTTCCTCATCGCACAAAGCTGTTCACAGCAGATGGGACATTTCAGCTCAACAGATACGATCTGTGACCTTCGCCAGACAACATTCAAAGGCCCTCAACAACATCAAGGTGCACAATTTCCATAGGGAGACCCACCATAAGCACATAATGGAATGCCAGATGAAGCAGGTGCAGGGTCCCAAATTAGAAGAAAGAAGGGAGAGATTAGTTCTGTCTTGAAGGTATCAGAGCCTGGTATCCTCATCTGTAAACTGCAGGCACCTACTCAAAGAGCCACCAAGAGGAGATGAGATTGTGTATATGAAAGCACGATCCCAATGCTGGCATGCAGCATTTGTTGGATCAGAATATAGATATGACTATTAGAAAGTTCTCTCTTCTATCCATACAAAATCTCCCTCTTGGTAATGATGACGTTTTAATCTAGCACTTCTCAAAGGTGGTCCATGAACTTGTTTCCGTTACTGGACCCCACCCAGAATGTCCTAGGGACAAATTCCCGGTTGTCTTTGCTCCTCTTAGAAGTAATCAGAATCTCTAGTGACAGAGTCCTACATGCTGCCTCTTTACCAATCTCCCTAAACAATTCTTGGGCATAGCAAATTTGGAGAACCACTGGTGAAGTGGATAAAACATTGCTTCTGGGGATGAGAGAAACATAGTTTCAAGTCCCAGCTCTGTCACTCACTGGAGATCTCAGGCCGTGGCCTCCTGTTTTTGTTTGTTTTTTAAGACAGGGTCTCTTGGTTGTCTGGGTTTTCAGCGGGCTTCCTGGGGACAAAAATGGCTATGGCTAGTGATTTATACCTGCGCTACTACATAGAACACAAGGGCAAGTTTGGGCACGAGCTTCTGGAGTCTGAATTTCAGCCAGATGGAAAGCTTAGATATGCCAACAACAACTACAAAAATGATGTCATGATCAGAAAAGAGGTTTATATGCACAAGAGTTTAATGGAAGAACTGAAGAGAATTATTGATGACAGTGAAATCACAAAAGAACACGATGCTTTGTGGCCTCCCCCTGACAGGGCTGGCCAACATGAGCTTGGAGATAAGCGCATATCTTTTTTTTTTTTTTTTTTTTTTTGAGACAGAGTCTTGCCCTGGCACCCAGGCTGAAGCACAATGGCACAATCTCAGCACACTGCATCCTCAGCCTCCTGGGTTCAAGTGATTCTCCTGCCTCAGCCGCCCGAGTAGCTGGGATTACAGGCACACACCACAGCACCCGACTAATTTTGTATTTTTAGTAGAGATGGGGTTTCTCCATGTTGGCCAGGCTGGTCTCAAACTCCTGACCTCATGATCCACCCGCCTCGGCCTCCAAAAGTGCTGGGATTACAGGCGTGAGCCACCATGCCTGGTCCACATATCTTTTGCCACATCAAAAATAGGTTCTCTTATTGACATAAATCAGTCAAAGGATCCTGAAGGCCTTCGAGTATTTTACCATTTGGTACAAGACTTGAAATGTTTAGTTTTCAGTCTCACTGGATTATACTTCAAGATTAAACCAATTTAAATTGTACGTTTTTCAAGCTGTTTGTATATTTAATTAAGGGATGGGAGGGGTTATTTGTCATTTATAATATTGGTTTTTAAATAAATGTAAAGCAAACAAAAAAATTGTATGTAAACTGAAAATAAGAAAATACATTAGCAGGCTTAATGGTTATCCTTACTTCAGTCTATGTGGGTTGGACAGTTCCCACATACTTTAAATTCTGTAAATAAAAGCCACCTTTTGTTAAAAATTCACTCAAATAAAACATAGCAAATCCTGAAAAAAAAAAAAAAAAAACCAGACAGGGTCTCTCTCTGTGACCCAGGCAGGAGTACAGTGGTGTGATCATAGCTCACTGCAGCCTCGACCTCCTGGGCTCAAGGGATCTCCCCTTTCAGCCTTCCAAGTAGGCAGCTGGGACTACAGACACGTGCCACCATGCCTGGCCACTTTTTGTGTTTTTTTTGTGGAGACAGGGTCTCACTATGTTGCCCAGGCTGGTCTTGAACTCCCAGCCTCAAGCAGTCTGCCCACCTCAGCCTCCGAAAGTGCTAGGATTACAGGCATTAGCCACATAGCTTGGCCTTGTTTTTTCAGTTGAGATAATAATGGTATGTGTGATGACTAAAGGCATGTCAATCATTTCAGATTTAGGCCAATGCAAAGTAAGTGCTCAGCAAATGTTAGGTATTATTTTTCTCCTGCTAAATGCACCTTGTTGCTTCTGCTGTCCCTTTGTGGCACAGATCCAAGCCCCGTCAGCACTCCAGGAATACCCCAGCGGTATTCCCACTAGGAGCAGTCTGTGGAGCCCTAGGAGGAAGCAGGGGGAAGGGTTTGATTTTGCTTCTGACATGCTTTAAGGGCACACTTGGCCACTGGAGGGCAGCATCCACTTGCTCGTTTTTAGGAAGGACATTCTAAAAAAGGATTTTCCAGCTGCAGAGGTGCAGAAGATGGAAGGAAGCCTTCATGGGGGCTTACTGGACACTGGGTTAGTTGTTTTATCCTAGTGGTTCATTTTATGCATCCTATTCCAGGCAGCCCTTAGTAAACAGATATAGCCTATCACAGAATACACAAAATAGGTTCTATAATTTTTTCTTTTCTTTTCTTTTCTTTTTTTTTTTGAGACAGAGTGCTGCTCTGTTGCCCAGGCTGGAGTTCAATGGTACAATCTCGGCTCACTACACCCTCTGCCTCCTGGCTTCAAGCAGTTCTCTCCTGCCTCAGCCTCCTGAGTAGCTGGGACTACAGGCGCATGCAACCACGCCCAGCTAATTTTTGTATTTTTAGTAGAGGTGGGGTTTCACCATATTGGTCAGCCTGGTCTCGAACTCCTGACCTCAGGCAACAGACCTGCTTCAGTCTCCCGCAGTGCTGAGATTACAGGCATGAGCCACTGCACCCAGCCTAAGTTCTACAAAATATTAGTACAACCTATAAAATATAACCTATATAACCTATAGAGAGATGTTTTCCTTAAAGAACTGTTTTCTCATTGTCTTGAATCATAAAATGAGAATTTTGTTTCTAAACCTGGGGTCTCCTACAGGCACCGAGGTCTCCACAGGTGACCCCTGCTGTGCCACATGCCTGCATGCCTGGACCCCCACTCCTGCAGGCACACAGGAGCTTCCTATTCTCCTGCCCTGTTGTGGGGGCTGCCCATGAAGAACAGGGGGGCAGCTGAAGGAGAGGTGGCAAGCCCTTCCCAAGCCCTTGGTGCCGCCTCCTTACAGCAGCAGGCATGGTTTCTCCACCTGTGGGTCTAAGTGTTCCAGTGCTGTCTGAGGACCTGGTGTGGGGCTCCTTCCCAGCCCATCTCAAGGGTCTAGAGCGAGACTTCCAGGTGAAGTCGCTGTCCCCAAGTAGGTCCCAGAGAGTGGGCTGGGTCCTAGTTTGGGACACCCCAAAGCATTCACTAGATGAGGGTTCTAGCACCAGTGGTTTACGTGGGAGGTGCAGGGGATGGAAATGAGGAAGAGGCTCAGGGAAGGGGGGCTGCCAGTGAGGCTGTGCTATGAGCTCAGCACCGCATGGTCATCTGCGCTGAATCGTGGGAGAAAGAAGCGCCGAGAAACAGCCTAAAACGCGTGCCTCAGAATCATCCCATCCAAGTGGTGAGGGAGCTGAGGGCCTCAGACACCCACTCTGAGGGCTGAGGGCTGCTCTTGGTGGCTGCTTCCTCAGTAGCCTGCTCCATCCACAGAGCGGTCTTCTGCAGTTCTGGGAGGAAAGGCCCAGGCACCCAGATGCAGGTACACAGAGATAGAAGTTTGCTGGAGCAAACTGAAGGGTGGGATGGGCACGGGCAGAGTGGTGACAGCTGCCGCTAGAGGCTGCCTTCACCTCTGACTCAGGTGCCGGCTGCCCACTGTCCCAACAGCGCTTCTCCTGGATCTGGGCTGGGAGCCCACTCCTCCCCATGCTCATGGATGTCTGTGCTGCCTATTGACCAGCATCCGCCTCTGGAGAAGCCCATGCCCTATATGAGTTTTGGGGGCAGGCAGAATGGGTTTCTGTTGCTTGTGATAAGGATCCCTGACACGCATTCTGAATTCAGGTGGCCTGCGTGGGGCTGCACTGTCCACCCTAGGGTAAGCACGACCCAATTTAGGCCTCAAACAGTAAGTGTAGAAAGTAAAAAGTTTGTTGCAGGAAGTCAGGGACCCCAAACGGAGGGACCAGCTGAAGCCATGGCAGAAGAATATAAATAGTGAAGATTTCATGGACATTTATTAGTTCCCCAAATTAATACTTTCATAATTTCTTACGTCTGTCTTTACTGCAATCTCTGAACAAAAATTGTGAAGATTTCATGGACACTTATCACTTTCTCAATCAATACCCTTGTGATTTCCTATGCCTGTCTTTACTTTAATCTCTTAATCCCATCATCTTTGTAAACTGAGAAGGATGTATGTTGCCTCAGGACCCTGTGATGATTGCGTTTTAACTGCAGAAATTGTTTGTAGAGCATGTGTGCTTGAACAATATGAAATCTGGGCACCTTGAAAAAAAAGAACAGGATAACAGCAATGTTCAAGGGATAACAAGCGAGATAACCTTAAACTCTGACTGCCAGTGAGCTGGATGGAACAGAGCCATATTTCTCTTCTTTCAAAAGCAAATAGGAGAACTATCGCTGAATTATTTTTCTCAGCAAGGAACATCCTGAGAAAGAGAATGTGCCCCTGAGGGTAGGCCTCTAAAGTGGCCACTTTAGGGATGGCTGTCTTTTACGGTCGAAGACAAAGGAATGAAATAAGTCCCAGTCTCCTGTAGCGCTCCCAGGCTTATTAGGACGAGGAAATTCCCACCTAATAAATTTTGGTCAGACCAGTTGTCTGCTCTCAAGCCCTGTCTCCTGATAAGATGTTATCAATGACAATGCGTGCCCGAAACTTCATTAGCAATTTTAATTTCACCCTGTCCTGTGGTCCTGTGATCTCGCCCTGCCTCCATTTGCTTTGTAATATTTTATTACCTTGTGAAGCATGTGATCTCTGTGACCCAAACCCTATTTGTGCACTCCCTCCCCTTTTGAAAATCGCTAATAAAAACTTGCTGGTTTTACGGCTCAGGGGGCATCATGGAACCTACCGACATGTGATGTCTCCCTTGGACACCCAGCTTTAAAATTTTCCTCTTTTGTACTATTTCCCTTTATTTCTCAGACCAGCCGATGCTTAGGGAAATAGAAAAGAACCCATGTTGACTATCGGGGGTGGGTTCCCCTGATAAAATTTTCCTCTTCAAAGCTTCCCTTCTTGTTAAAGAATAAGTTGTAAGTGTTAGAAATAATAGTTTCTTTTAAAGACCAACTTCCTTCAAGCCTCCTTGCTTTGTGCTATTAACTCTTTACTAAGCCCTATCCTATGTAGCTGTTAGATACATAGGAATAAGTGCATTCTATGTCCTTACACTTTAACGAAAATACTTGTGCTAGACATGCTCACAAACACGTAGTACATTCTATGTTCTTGTACTTTAACCAAGATAATTGTGCTGGACGTGCTCACAGGCATGCCCCAGCTTGCAGCCTATGCACCTTCCCTATTAGGCATAAGCAACTTCCTCTTTTCCTTTGTTCTCCCTTGCCTTCACCTGTTTAGAAAAGTTTTAAATTATTAGCCAGTCAGGTTTTAGTTTAGATTGTGAGGTCTGGCTCCAGCCAATGGAGACAGGGCACAGTAGCAGGGACAAGCTATGTAAAGGATAAAAATTGTTTCCCTCCTTTGTTCAGGTGTGTTTTCACCATTGTTCCATCTTCAAGGAGCACCCTTTCTGCAGAAAGTAAAATTGCCTTGCTGAGAAAACTTTTTGTCTGAATGCTAATTTTTCCTTGTGGTGCTGAGGAACAAGCATTCTATTTCTGAATAAACATTTTACATATAACAATAAGCAAAACCTAGTGTCCTGGCTGGGGCCACCATGTTGCCTGCCTCTAGCTGGGGCTGCTCCTTTTTCAAGAGTGTCTCTCTGCCAGACTTGCAATCACAAGGTGGGAAAACTGGAGCTGCTGGAAGTCATTTTGCCACCTCAGAGAGAGACGCTTTTGAGAATAGGGTCCAGCCAGAGAATCCAGGCCCTGCTGGCATTTCAGTCTCTGCCTCAGCCACCTGGAAAGTCAGCATTACCTCTGGACATTTTGGTTATTTGAGCCAGTAACTTATCCTTTTTTTTTTCCAAGACAGAGTCTTACTCTGCTGTTGCCCAGGCTGGAGTGCAGTGGTGGGATCTCAGCTCACTGCAACCTCCACCTCCTGGGCTCAATCAATTCTTGTGCCTCAGCCTCCCTGAGTAGCTGGGACTACAGGCATGTGCCAACATGCCCAGCTAATTTTTTGTATTTTAGTAGAGATGGGGTTTCGCCATATTGCGCAGGCTGGTCTCAAACTCGTGAGCTCAGTCAATCCACCCACCTTGGCTTCCCAAAGTGCTGGGATTACAGGCATGAGCCATCACACCCGGCTTATCCTTCTGTCTTTACCAGCTTAGATTGGGTTTTATGTTTCCTGCACCCAGAAGGGTCCTAACCACTATACAATCTAATGGTTACTGTCACCCACAAATGACACTGGGCTGGGTACATTGATGACTTACTACATTTATTATCTCATGCTGATTGTACATAAAACCAAATTATTCCCACCTCCATTTCTCTTTCTCCTCCTGACCATCATGGCCCCAAACTTTGCTGTCCTGTACAGAGCACTGGGATATGAGTCGGGAGACCTGGGTTCTCATCTTAGCTCTGCCTCAGCCCCTGTGACTTACAGCAAGGCAATCCATGCTCCCAGGCCTTGGTTTTCTCCTACAATAAATGGGAAGGTTGGACTCCATGACCTCAAAGGTGTTTCCAACACTAACATTCTATGGACATTCTTCTCCTTCTTCAACTGCATTTAGCCAGTCACTGAGGACCACAGAAGTTCCTTTGGAAATCTCTAACCCATTCCTTCTGCATTCCCCACTTCCATTACCTATATAATAAGAATGGGTTTCTCTCTTTCTTTTTTAAATGCTGCTTTCACCATGGAGTGCAAATTTGGAACTAAAAAGACTCCTGCAGTGAGTACAGCCCAGGAAGCCTCCTCTCTCCCTCACCACCAGAAGATGCTGGAAGAGTAAGCAGAGATCTCCATTCATTCTGATCCTTGAAGTCCCAAATGAGCCTCAACCACTTGATCTTACCAAACCACTCAGTGTTAGCGGTCATGTCCTGCCCATCTCTCACAGTCCTTATAACATTTGCTTTGAGTAGGACTTGGATTACAAATCCAATCCCAAATCCACCTGCACTAACTCAAATTAGAGAAGGGAAATAAATGCACCTGTAATCCCAGCTATTCAGGAGGCTGAGCCAGGAAGACAGCTTGAGCCCAGGAGGTCAAGGATGCAGTGAGCTATGATTGCACCACTGCACTTCAGCCTGGGTGACAGAGTGAGATCCCATCTCTTAAAAAAAAAAAGAAAAAATTAAGTCTTGCTTAAAAAAAGAAAGAAAGAAAAGGAAAATGTGTCATGAGGGACCAGGATACAATTCATGTCACTCACCCATGGGCTCGGGCTGACACGTGGCAGGGTCTCTTCTCCACTGTGGAGCATTGTTTCATTCTTCTCTCATCAGAGACCAGCTTTCTGTGCTTCACAGCTACGTTGGCAGAAAACGTAGGCACCACCAGCTTCTGAGCTCCCAAGTTATCTGTCCAGCCCGAGATTGAAGTAACTCTTTTCAGCTGCTTCACCACGCTGTTGACTCACATTTCGAGTCTTCTCGGCCTCTTTTCCATGTGATCCCAATCTTCCCACCTTGGAGACAGGTTTTGGTGTTTTAGACCCAATTTCAGGGTTTTATGTTTATGACTATGAAATGTAGCCTTGTAAGATTACATCATGACTGCCTATTAAGGTCTTTTTGAACCCCAAATCTCCCATTTACCTTATTGGCTTCATAATGGCCAATCCCATAAAACCCAATCCCATGGGTTTGATGAGTCCAAGTCATTAAGAAAAATGACTGACTGGGAATAATCACTGGTCCTCACAGCATGCAGAAATGTCCCTGCAAGTTGTCAGATGCATAAGCCAGCACATTCTGGCATGTTCGTTTCCACAGCACTTAGTCCTCTAGTGGGACTCTCCATCCACTCCCCTTTCCCCATCATTCCCACCAGGATTAGAGGAGACGCTGCTTGTCTGAATTTCAGCAAGGACAGAGACATCTTTATATTGCTCTCTGTAAAGCCCAGTATCCAGCCCCAAAAGAAGAGTTGATCAAGCAGAGCCTCTTCTACCTGGAACTAGGCTGGGCCCAGGGATCCCTGTATCTTTTTTTTTTTTTTTTTTTTTTTGGTGGGGGACAGAATCTCACTCTGTTGCCCAGGCTGGAGTGCAGTGGCACGGTCTTGGCTCACTGCAACCTCTGCCTCCTGGGTTCAAGCAATTCTCCTGCCTTAACCTCCCAAGTAGCTAGGATTACAGGTACCTGCCACCACGCCCGGCTAATTTTTTGTATTTTTAGTAGAGATGGGGTTTCACCATGTTGGCTAGGCTGGTCTTGAACTCCTGACCTTGTGATCCACCTGCCTCAGCCTCCCAAAGCGCTGGGATTACAGGCGTGAGCCACTGTGCCCAGCCCCCCCGTATCCTTTTACAAGTGTTCACAAGCCATCTTTTAAATAGCTTGTTTCCAGAAGCCAGCTTCCCCAGGTATTGGAGTTTGCAAAATTTCTCTTGCATTGTTGGTTGGAAAAGTAGGACTTAAGGAGATTTCTAGACAAGAAAGCATGATTAGAAATGGAAGATGCTAAAGAGTGCAATCAGAAAGTATATCTTAAGGTAATCTGTGATAAGAGGGGATGTTTTATATTGCCTTTGTTTTTAAGTTGACGTTAAAATATATTATTATTTGACGAGATTTGTCCTTTGAAGACTTCTCTACTGATAGGCACTTCTGCAACAAATTTGCATAATTTGATATAAATATTTTGTAATTATTCCTAAAGGCCAATCAATGGGCATTTATGATGGCTCATAATAAATATACAATAGTATATATTACATAATATACGTTAATTGATGGTTTGCATTTTTTTTCTTTGAGCTTACACAATGTTTTAGAAACAGTCTACTTTTTATAAACATCAAGTTGGATATTCTTCTGTGTTGCATTTGCTAAAAAGAGTCAATAGTTAAGAATCTGTTTCTTTTATATATGTCAGATTGTGTCCATTCAGAATACACAATCCCCTGCATAAAACTAACACGTTTTGCTGACATACTTGTTAATTTGGCTCTAAAATATTTATTCTTTTTCTAATTTATAGCATTTATTTTAAAAAGATTAATCCCTTCATCCATTTCTCCAAGGCTCTTTTGTAGCTCAAAAAATTACCATAAAGATCCTCTGGTCCTCTACTACAATTACTTTAGAGTGGGGGTCAGAAAACTTTTTCTGTAATGGATCAAACAGTAAATACCGTAGGCTTTGCAAGCCATACATGCCCTGCTGCATCTACTCAACTCTGCAGCTACAGTGCAAAAACAACCTAGACAATAGTGAATGAATGGGTATGGCCATATTTGACTCATGGTTGTAGTTTGCCTACCCTTGCTTTAGTGTACCTACATGAACACTGTTCATATAAACTATCCAGTAAGATAAATAATAATTTAGTGCTTAAAAGAAAGTTATAGAACCTTTTTCTTTTAGAGTCCTTTAGGAAAAGCATCATGTATTGCTTGGAAAGTATTCTCTATTTTAAATATTAAATACAGTTTAACACACAAGAATATCCAACTTGATATTTATAAAAAGTAGACTGTTTCTAAAACATTGTATAAGCTCAAAGAGAAAAATGCAACTGCATTTAAATTTTAAATACAGTTTCATTCTTTTATTATGCTGAGATATTAATTAAGAAGGAGTAATCTGGCGTCTAGTACATAAAACATCTTTGGGTATATACATTTTGTAAATAGGAAGTGCTATTACTTCTAGCATTGTAAGAACCCCAGCTCCCAAATAATAATGACTCTTGGATAATAAGCAAATACCTGTAGCATGCCTCCAATATATTGACTGTTAAAGGGCAGAAAGTTCTCCCTGGCAGTGATCGCAACAATTGAAAGCTGTATTTTCATATCTAGCATAGGGATCAAATCATCCACAATTTTTCTTTGTAGCAAGTAAGGTGGTCAGTGAAAACTCAAAACATGGATTATCAGGCGAGCTCTCTGCTTAGGTAGTTGGAGCTAAAATTTGTAGAACCATTTCAGCCATTTTCTCCACTGGGGTGCTGCAGAATTCAACTGTCGATGGAATCTTTTTTTGATTGTTAATGCCAACATTTCCCAGAAGATGAGAATTTACTGCTTTTGCCAACTTGTGATTTGTTAATGCCAGCTCTGCTGTGCTGTGGGGTTGTATGCTAGGAGAGTAAGGTTGCCCTCTTCCCTACTGCAAAGAGATTAAGAGCTCCTCCAGTAATTTCTGGGTAGCTATCATTTCCTGATGAAACTGTTGCTGTTCACTTAGGAGATCCTGTATGGAACCACGTGCATCACGTTTTTGACGCTGTGAAATTGCTTTTGAGGTGGGGCATGGTGGTTCATGCCTGTCATCCCAGTACTTTGGGAGGCTGAAGCAGGAGGATCACTTGAGGCCAGGAGTTCAGGACCAGCCTGGCCAACATGGCAAAACCCCAACTCTACTAAAAATACAAAAATTAGCCAGGCGTGGTGATGGGTGCCTGTAATCCCAGCTACTTGGGAGGCTGAGGCACAAGAATCACTTGAACCCGGGAGGCAGAGGTTGCAGTGAGCCAAGATTGCACCACTGCACTCCAGCCTGGGCAACAAAGCGAGACTCCATCTCAAAAAACAGAAAAACAAAACTGCTCTTGATGCTCTTGAGTTAGTTAACTCATCTGCCATTACTCTGCTTGCAAGGAATTTACTTCGCCATACATCACACTGTATTAACAACATACATTCTAACTGTTTGGAATAAGCTGATTTTTTCTCACAGGCTAGACATTCAAAGTGATACTGAAGATCATCCACAACAGAAGCCACCAGCAACTTTTTAAGCTCATGACTTACCTCCGTCTGCATACGGAGCTGGTTTCAAAGACCTTCTTTGTCCTGTAGTAACCTTCTTTCATAATTCTTGAGCTTTTCCTTTTTTTTTTTTTTTTGATGGAGTCTCGCTCTGTTGCCTACGCTGGAGTGTAATGGCATGATCTCGACTCACTGCAACCTCCGCCTCCTGGGTTCAAGTGATTCTTCTGCCTCAGCCTCCCCATTAGCTGGGACTACAGGCGCACACCACCATGCCCAGCTATTTTTTGTATTTTAGTAGAGACGGAGTTTCACCATGTTGGCCAGGCTGGTCTCGAACTCCTGACCTTGTGATCCGCCCACCTTGGCCTCCCAAAGTGCCGGGGTTACAGGCGTGAGCCACCATGCCCAGTCTCTAATTAATACATTCTTTACTCTGAGAGTTCCTTATTAGGTTCTATAACTCTCTCTGACTGACCAAGGAATTCTCCTTTATGATATCCCAGAGACATCATAATTTTGTTGGAGCTATCATGAGTTATTGTATTTTTGTTGGAGCTATCATGAGTTATAGCAACTTTGTGACCTAATATTCTTTTTTTTTTTTTGAGACAGAATTTCGCTCTTGTTGCCCAGGCTGGAGTGCAGTGGCATGATCTAGGATCTCTACAACCGCTGCCTCCCAGGTTCAAGCAATTCCCCTGCCTCAACCTCCCAAGTAGCTGGGATTACAGGTGCCCACCACCACGCCCAGCTAATTTTGTATTTTTAGTAGAGACTGGGTTTCTCCATGTTCGTCAGGCTGGTCTCAAACTCCCAGCCTCAGGTGATCCGCCCGCCTCGGCCTCACCAAAGTGCTGGGATTGCAGGTGTGAGCCACCCCACCCGGCGGGACCTAATATTCTTACAGCTTCCACTTCTACTGCTTTTCAGTGAGCATTTTCCCTGGCTGAACTCGTGGGCTCTCTGTGATGGAACTGCTTTCTTCCATGGACCCCAAAGGCTATGATGCCTTCTGGATTGGACCCCACAGGGAACTTCAACAGATTTAGGCTCCTCAGTGTCCATTCCATCTCCTGCTCCTCAGTTTGGGGATGAAGTAAGGGTGACTTTGGTTTTTAAACTTTTAAGAGTAGTCATTTTTTTTTTCCCCTTAACTACTGAAAATGCACTCCAAGACTTCTACTGAACAACCTCTAAGATTCTTATTCTCCCCATTTCAGGGGGCTTCACTCGGCAGGCTCTTTGAATCGGTATCGCCAGGTTAACTTCTCACAGACCTCTTCCATTCCGAAGCCGACCCGCCCAGGCCCTCCAGACATCCCTTCCATTGCCTTTGGATTAAGTTTAGGATGGATCTTTCTTTTCCTCTTCCATCAAAAATAGAATCCAGATTTGGGGGATTTGACAGGCAATAGGGCCCATAGGCCATAGTATACTCAACTAAGATATGATCAGATTTATAGATGCTCCATTATTTTATGAGCTATAAAATGTAACCAATTAAACCATTAACACAATGCTTTCTTTAGAATTTTATTATGTTCTTTACGTACTCATATATGTTTACATTATTATATACTTATTGAAAGAGCTCAGACTTTTTTAGACATGTATCATGTACAATATGAGGAAAGCAAATTTGCTAAAACTCTCTTCTGAATCCCTTGTCAGTGTTTTTTTGTTTTGTTTTGTTTTTGTTTTAAGATGAAGTCTCACTCTATCGCCCAGGCTGGAGTGTAGTGGCGCGATCTCGGCTCACTGCAATCTCTGCCTCCCGGGTTCAAGCAATTCTCCTGCCTCAGCCTCCCAAGTAGCTGGGATTATAGGCACCCGCCACCACACCCAGCTAATTTTGTGTATTTTTACAAATACAAAAAAACAGGGTTTCACTATGTGGTCAGGCTGGTCTCAAACTCCTGACCTCATGATTCGCCCGCCTCAGCCTCCCAAAGTGCTGAGATTACAGGCGTGAGCCACTGCACCCGGCTCAGAGTCTTTAAGTGCCTGTTTTTCACACACCATTGCCTGCTGTGCCATCAATAGAACTAAAAATGCAGCATTTCTTTTTCTTTTTCTCTCTCCCCTCCCTCCTTCCCTTCCTCCCTTCCTTCCTTCAGGATGATCTCGGCTCACTGCAACCTCCATCTCCCAGGTTCAAGTGATTCTCCTGCCTCAGCCACCCAAGTAGCTGGGATTACAGGCACGCACCACCACACCCAGGTAATTTTGTATTTTTAGTAGAGATGGGGTTTCACCACGTTGCCCAGGCTGGTCTTGAGCTTCTAGGCTTGAAACACCTGCCCACCTCAGCCTGCCAAAGTGCTGGGATTATAGGTGTAAGCCATTGCACCCTGGCTAGCATTTCTTAAGCCAGTACTACACCATGATCACCAGCATTTTCTTTCTGGGGACCCACTATGCAAGTGTTGATACTGGAGCTTGATCTTACCGGGAGATAAGATTAATGGAAGTTTTTGAGACAACAGACAGGACTCACATTCCTGTCTCAAATAGGCAGGCAATGACACTAAGTCATGACTGCTGTCTGGCCAACAGCAATTGTAAGACACCATTAATCCTAAAGTGAGATCGATTGTATGCTGTATCTCAATATCAGAGATGCTACAATGTGAAAATTGATGAATTGAGACAGTTCTTATGAGACTACCTTTTGGGTTATCCTAAAGGTGATACCCAATCTAGCCCATGAGCAATGGCCCCAGCTTCAGCCACTGACAGGCATCATTTTATCAGACCAGGTCAGTCTGGGCCAAGTGTGTCCTGGACATTTGGAATTGGAACTAGTCTCTTGTGTTAAGAAAATGTCAACAC
Source organism: Macaca nemestrina (assembly GCF_043159975.1). NCBI lineage: Eukaryota > Metazoa > Chordata > Mammalia > Primates > Cercopithecidae > Macaca > Macaca nemestrina. Next base: position 39,092,205 of record NC_092131.1, on the reverse strand, counting down.
TAGGCACTGCGGAATTGGCCTCTGCCACCATGGGGAGGTGTGCACCCAAAGCTGGACTGCAGGGAGAGGAGGGAGGCTGACACACAGAGGGGCCAAGAAAAGCTAGAGAGAAGGCAGGACCTCAGCCTCCCAAGGGCTTTCCAGTTCTGTGGCTGGTGCCTACCTGGAGCTGGACTGCCCTCTGGCTCCTTCATCTGAGACAACAGGAAGCCTTACAATAATTTCCCCTGTGTCTTTAAGCTGGCTAGTTGGCCCATGTCGCTGACAAATGTCACCACCTTCGCTGTGCTTGCTCAGGTATCAACTGCATTTCAGATAGCAGCTTCTCCACCCCTTTTGGGGCTGTGAAAGCCATGATGATCACAAAACAACTCACAAAGCAACTTCTAGAGCTACTGCTCAGATGAGGATCCTATAAGGCAGTGTTTGAGTGTCCTGTAAAGCTCAGGTCCAGCTACTGCCCAGTTACCTATGTTCTGTCCCCCTAAGCCTGGCCTCATCTGTAGGGGGCACTGAGGGAGGGGCAGCCTGTGACCTTAGAGACCTCCAAGTGAGGTGACTTGCCCCATTCTTGGATTAAGCCCACAGCTGTCAGCCTTAGCCCTTTGCCACTAACCAGTTGAGCTAAGCAGCCCACCCATCTCCTGCTGGGCCCAGCTATTCTGGCCTTTTGGGGCTCTCAAAGCTTGGAAGCTTCCTTCTGCCCTCTCCATGGATGGCACTTTTAGGGCTCAGGAAGTCAAGTCCAGCAGCTAAGGCAGTCTCCCAAGGGCCAGTGTTGCACACTCAGGCCTTTGAACCTAGGGCAGTTTCTCCAGCAGGTCATGCCTATGCCACGGGTCACTGACATCAGGAAGGCAGCCAGCTCCCCAGGGCATGAACGATGGAGCACATATTAGCTTCCTATGGTTGCTGTAACAAATTATCACAAATGAAGTGGCTTAAAACAATACCACCATATTATCTCACAGTTCTGGAGAACAGAGACCCAAAATGGGTCTGTAGACCTGCATTCTATCTGGAGGCTCTCAGGGAGAATCTATTTCCCTGGCTTTTCTAGCTTCTAGAGGCTGTCCACATTCATTGGCTTGTGGCCTCACATCACTCCAACCCCTGCTTCTGTTGTCACATTTCCTCTGATGCTGACACGCCTGCTCCCTGAGCACCCACCCAGATAATCCAGAACAATCTCCCCACCTCAAGATTCTTAATCACATCTGCAAAGTCTTATTTGTCATATAAATTAACAATCATGGGTTCCAGGGACTAGGACATGGACATCTTGGGGGACCATTACTCAGCCTACTACAGAGCACAGAGACTGAAGGACGGCTTCCCTTAATGGTATTTTTCCGTAATCAGGCCTTTTTCTTTAAGAATATTTTAAACAGCATAACAAAGTACAGCTGACTTTTTCCCCCTTTTACAGACAGGGTCTTGTTATGTTGTTCAGGCTGGACTCAAAACTCCTGGGCTCAAGCGATCCTCACCTCAGCCTCCCAAGTAGCTAGTACTACGGACATGCACCACCATGCCCTGCTACAGCAGTTTTTTAATACAACTCTAGGGACAATACCCATTGCCACTTATTACATGCCTACTGTGTGCCAGAGAGAGAAGGAAAGCAACATTATTGGCCCCATTTAAGGAGGTCACTTGCCCAAGGTAAGCCAACTGGCCGGTGGCAGGCAGATTTGAGCTCACATCTGCCTCCATTGACAGGCACTGATGTTGAGGTTGTATTTCTTCCCTTGGCGCCCATAATGCAGACCCTCGTCTAAAGTCTTGTTTTTGTCGGAGAACTTTGGAGCCTTAAATTCAGAGGCGCTTCACACAGCTCATGCCACCTGCAGAAGTACCAGAGAGCCTGGCATAGGCCAAGGAACTGGCAGAGGCTTCAGCCTCTCCTCACCACATCAGGAAATTGAATCTGTTCTCTCTTCTAGTAACTTACTTCACCAAATGACTACACTTGTTGGGCACTAACCTCATGTCCAAGGGACAAACTATGAGCTGGTCCAGTGATGGAAGAGGTGGGTAGAAGCTAGGTCACACTCCTGCCACAGATTTGGTACCAGAACGGTCATTAGGGTTTTGTTAAGGAATGGACAGGCCAGAGAGAGGAGAGGTGGGCCTTCATGAGGCTATCAACAAAGTCCCTACAAAAAAGTCAGAGGTAGATAAAAATGTAAGAGCTACACATCCACATAGGCAGGAAAGAGATGTAATGAGTTCATCCCACTGACGCATGAACAATTAATTGCTACCTGTCAGTTGTCAATGGGGAGAATTTCATCCACCCGATCATTTAAAGTAAGCTGGAACAGGGTACAATGAGAATTGGCCAAGGATGAAATTCAAAGGATGCCCGGGGGCAAGTGATGTAACGGGTTGCAAAACAAAGGTCAGAAAAAAGGCATGGGCTAAGGGGCCCTGGTGCCAGAGCAGACGGCGTCCTATAAAGACTGTCTTTTACTCTGGAGAAACTAGAGCAGTACACACAGTATTCGGCATTCAGGGATGGGGCCTGAGATTCTGTATTTCCAATGAGCTCCCAGGTGATGCCGAACAGCTGCCATCTGTGGGTCATCTTGAATAGCAAGGGATGAGATGACTCTTAAGAGACAACTCAAGCTGTTCCCTGCAGCAAAAATAAAACGAGTGGGGGGAATGCAGATGTCACAGAGCTGTTTGATGCCGTGGAAAAATGAAGGTGGGGCTTATCATCAAGAAGTCCTTTACGCATCCATGACTTTCTGTCCAACTCATAGGAGACTGGAGAAATTACCTTTTCCTTTTTAAAATGAAGAAACTGAAGTGTAAGACGATTGAACACAGCAGGGTCAAAAACATTAGGGGTAGATACAGGTGCCCCACGCCATCCTTGACCCCACACACACTTCCAGAAAACATCAAGCAAGGAGCAGGCAAAGAGCTGTCATAGGAGTGTGGTTGTTTTAATACCGTTCTTGCCAAGCAATATCAAAGTTGTCCATATTCTCCAAGTTTGTCCTATTTTTTATAGACAATATTAAAATTTTTTAAGTGTGTGCTGATAAAGAGACTAGTCACACCTCTGGGGATTTAAAAATGAGAAGCCACATAAATTCTCTTCCTTAAAAAACAGCCATTTCAAAAGATTTTCTTTAATATCATAAAATATTTTCATGGACAAGTGAGCTAGCAAACACACATGCACCAATGTGCCTTTTGACAAGAGTACCCCCTACCCCGACTCCCACACCAAAGTGGACATGAGATTGAAGAAATGAATACAGCAGATGGAACAGATAGAAGAAAAAAAAATCAGTAAAAAGGATGGAAGATAACTTTGTGCTTGGTTATTTTCCTATGTCACAACAAAACAAGACATTTCGGTGCAAATAGTTAATCTTTCCTCTTTTTTTCCATTTGGTGGAGAAAAAAATACTTTTTCTATAATAAAATATGTAGTTTTTTGGTTTTTAACGTAACTTTTTTTTTTCTTTTTTGCAGAAAATAATTTTGTAAACTGTCACTTCGCGGGCAGGGAGGCTCGATGCCACGTGGGCCCCAGCTCGCCCCGGTGGAGGCTGGGAGCTGAAACCGAACCTAGGCAGGAGATGGGCGACGGCGGAGGTGCAAGGCAGGGCACGGCGCACGGGACGAGGGCGGCCGGGCAGGGTGGATTAGAGGTCACTCTCGCCGTACAGTGCCGTGGAGAAGGACATGTAGTCCAGAGCACCTGGCACGGAGTCGGGGCCGGTGTAGGGGGCCATCCGCGCGATGCAGTACTCGGCCTGGTCAGGCGGCAGCTCGCGGCGCAGCTCGTCCACGGTAATGTAGTTCTGCGGGGAGAGAGTGGTCAGGGCGGCCGCAAAGTCCAGCAGCCGTAAAGCGGGGTGGCCCAACACAGCCGCAAAGCCTGGCCGCGTGAAGGCAGCGCATGCCGTTTGCATTATGCCTCCCTCCTGGAACTAGAGGATGTATGGACATAAATATCCACACATGTACATACCGCATACACATGTATTTTTAAAACTGTCTCAGGTTTTCCACTTCAGTACCTACTTTTTAAGCCACTTTCCAATCTAATTCCATGTGCCAATTAGACCTATAACCATCTTCTGAATCACACTAGTCTGCAATAATTGCGTGCTGGAGCAGTATCCGCAGATACTCTGGTGGAGCGTATAGGTTTCTGGGGGGACCCCACACGTACTCAGCTGAGCTCTCTGGAGGCTTTGGACAGAGAGTCTAATTTTAATGAGCCCTCCAGCAGATTAAGAACACCATCCACGTTTGGGCATCATTGCTTCCCAAATATGGTCAGGCTATCTTAAGCTCCTTTGCAGAAAGGTGGGCCTTGCCCCATCCAAGCAGCTCCAGCCTGGGTATCTGCCTTCTCCCAGGTTTTGCAAATGCTAGGTCTATTTGAAAGCTGTGTCTTTTAGGAGCTTCAAGATCCAGGAGAGCTCATTTGGGGGCTCTGACCCACAAGGTAGTCCCCCTGCACCATGCCCTACCTCTGCCAGAGCGCCCTGGGAACCAGTTTGAGGGAGGGTGGAGCTGCCACTGTCAATCCCAAAGTTGGGAGACGAGGCCCCTATCTCGGCCCCAGTTTTCCTCTTCTACAAAATTAGCAACTAAAACTAAATGGTTTGAGGATCCTTCCAGCTCCAAGGTGCTATGATGCAAATAAGGTTGTTCTTGTACTTAAATCAGACCTTTAGGGACTTCTTTGTAGGTTCAGCCTTTATTCCCTTGTAGACAGACATTTCAGAAATTATACTCCCTCCCTACTGGCTTTTGCTTTTGGTAACTGAATCTTTTCCGTTTAAGATGGAGTCTCACTCTGTCACCCAAACTGGAGTGCAGTGGTGCGATCTCAGCTCACCGCAACCTCCACCTCCCAGGTTCAAGCAATTCTCAGGTCTCAGCCTCCCGAGTAGTTGGAATGACAGGTGCATGCCACCACACTCGGCTAATTTTTTGTATTTTTAGTAGAGATGGGGTTTTGCCATGTTGGCCAGGCTGGTCTTGAACTCCTGACCTCAGGTGATCCACCCACCTCGGCCTCCCAAAGGGCTGGAATTACAGGCATGAGCCATCATGCCTGGCCTGAATCTTTTCAGTTTTGAAGGAAGGATGGCATAAGGATTTACTGTGACTTTACAGAACAGAACACAGACCCTAGCCCCTCATCCCACCCCCACCATTTCTTCTGGCTGCTCTGTGAGTCTTTACTATAATATTTGAGGGATCTGTGGCTTCTATAGATCCCCTCAGGTCCCTGGGCTGGAGATGGCTGTGGTTCTGGGTGATATCCAGGTCTACCAATGACCATCTCAGAACAGTGGAGACTTGGACTGAGCCTCTGGCATCCATGGAGACAATCCCCTGCATCCCTCCACTGCCAGGTGGACTGTTGCAGGGTACTTGGGAGATTGGGAAACCCAGAGTGGATCACTGCTCAAGGTAGAAAACACGAGAGACGTGCTTCCTTCTTGTGTCCCACAGTCCCTCTTCCTGCTCCCACTATAGTCCGTGCCAATGCACAGGATGATACCAAGGGTGAAGTCCCAGGGGTTGTCAGATGGACTCCAAGAGTCCAATCACATATCCACACCACTCTACTCCCCTCTGCCACCCGTCATTTCATCCCAGCTATGGAGTCCCTCACTGGCAAGCAGTGATCCTGGGAGGGTCACTTATACTAATCCTGTGTCCTGACATGAGCCCAAGGCATTACACAAATGGGTAGAAGTGGCAAACAAGGAGAGGCCAAAGGACCCTGGAAGAAGGGGCGGTTCCAGCTCTCACCCCTCTAGATCACAGTCCAGCCAGTGCCTGCCACCCCAGCACAATGCCCATGCCATAGAACACCCACCTTGTCCCCAGCCAGGATCTTGAAGGAAGCCATGACTTGGTCTGCTGTATCTGTATCGGCTGTCTCACGGGACATGAAGTCAATGAAGGCCTGGAATGTCACTACCCCCAGGCGGTTAGGGTCCACAATGCTCATGATGCGGGCAAATTCTGCTTCTCCCTGGAGGAAACAGCCAACCCCAGGCCTGTCAGCCCATGGCCTGCTGAGAATATCTCATAGGGACTGAAGACCCTGGGGGCTCAGATCAGCCTGTGGCTGGAAGAGGAGGGCACATCCCCCTGACCTAACCTGGGTTGTCCTAAGGGTATGATGGGGACATAACACCCAAGAGGAGAGACCCAGCTCAGGGTTTCCCATGCCCTGCAGATGCCTGGGTTCCTCTTACAGCAAATAATCATATTGATAATAACTACAGTGATCACAACGATTAACAATGGCTGACACCTATGCAGCATATCTTATATGCCAAGTATTAACCTAAAAGCTTTATTTCAATTCATTTAATCCTCACTACAACCATAAAGGTAGGTATTTTATTATCTTCATTGTACAGATGAGAAATCTGAAGCCCAGACAGGCTAAGTGACTTGCCCAGGGTCACACAGCCAGGAAGCAGCAGAACTGGGATTTGAACTCAGGCAGTCTGGTTCTAGAATCTGTTCTCTCCCCACCACACTGTATTTTCTATGTGCCAGATACATGCACAGACTTAAATTCCTTCATTTAACCCTTGCAACAGTCCTGTAGGGTTCCCCCACTTCACCTGAGGCTACACGCTAATGATGGCAGGGCTGGGATTTACTCCCAGGTTCACTGCTCCTAGCCCCATGCCCATGCCCTGCACTGGGCAGCTTGTGAGCTCTTCACTTGGCACCATGGCCCAGGAGCCACCAGACTGCCCTGCTCAGAATGTCTGTGTGAGGGGGGACAGAATAGGAAGGTTGGGGAGTGGGGAACGGCCTGGGACAATCCAGAGGGGCAGCAGGCCCGACCAGAGCCACCGCCAGGACAGAGGTGGAAGGTCTCAATTTCCATGCTCCATGTGAGGTGACGCAGGCCAACCCCCAACCTGGGATGTCCCACACCACCAGTCCTTCCTGCCAGTCTCAGGGTCAGCCCAGCTGTCCACAGTGGGAGTGAGGAAGTACCAGAAGATGAAGTAGCACAGAGACTGAGACGAGGAGGCCAGGGCTCCTGGATACACACAGGCCGGTGGCCGGGCCGGCTTTCAGGGAGCCATCTTCCCCAAGGACATGGGCCTTGTGGCTCCTCCAGGGAGGGCAATCCCTAGCCTGAGGGCCTCCAGCCTGCCACTCCTGGGACTTGGCCGCTCCCGCCAGCTGGCTGCCTCCTCACCAGGGCAGACAGAGGGTGGGGTTTACGTTACCATGTTGTAACCCATGGAGATCAGGCAGGCGCGGAAATCATCCGTGTCCATCATGCCTGTCTTCTTCTGTGGGGGGCAGTGGTACCAAGACACAAGGAGGGTCGGGAAGGCAGGAAGAGGAAGGGCCGGCCCGGGGCCAGGAAGACAGAAACAGATGGCCAGAGCGGGGATGAGGTTTATGGTTTGGGGGATCAGGACGGGGAAAGGAACATAGGAGGAGAAGATGCGAACACACATAGGTGGCAATGTCCAAAGACAGGAGGAAGACAGAGCAGGGAGATGCAAAAATCCACCCATGGGATGAAGAGCGGTGAGGATGGAAGACAGTGGGCACCCAGCAGGTTGCCACGAAAGACAGCAGAGGGCAGAGGGTGGACCAGTGACAGGGCAGACAGAAACAGCAGGAGAGGACAAGCCCCATGGCCCATAGGAGGGGGACAGGAGATCCAGACAGAGAGAAGAGAAAAAGGAAAAACGCATTATTTCTCGCCCCAGACGCCACCCCTGAGCGTGCTCCATGCAGGAGGCGAGTACCTGGGGGTCGTTGCCAATATCATAACCCAAGCTGATGAGGCAGGCTTTGAACTCCTCGGGACCCAGTGTGCCGGAGTGATCCTGGGGCCGCGGTGCGCCAGGCAGCGAGCCATGCGGTGTCAGGGAGGTGGAGCCGTGAGGGGGGCATGCCCCGGGGGAGGGTGGCGTGTGTGGGGAGACACAGGGACAGGCATGCGGAGGGAGGGTGGGGGCGGGGGAGGAGGGGAAATAAAAGTGCACACGGTTAGACACACCAACGAGGCTCCAGGGGGTGCCCTCCCCCCAGCACACACAGCCCTGCTCCAAGAAGCAGGACCAGAGTGGGGTGTGATGAGCCACAAGGGTGAGAAGCTCCCCCAGAAGTGACCCAGCCCCCCAGTTTCCCCAGGGACTTCCCCCCAGGTGCCTAGAGAGCCATGAAGCAGGCAGGGGTGGTGGGCAGCACCCAAGAACATGCTCCCACGCCTTGGGACCGCCCGCAAGCCCCAGGGCACTGGGAAGGGGCAGCCCACTAAAACCCGGCCTGACCCAGAGCTGGGATGGGAACCCAGGACCAAGGCCTCTGACATCCCCAGCGGAGTCCCAGAGGCCGCTGGAGGTCGGGGTAGGGGTGGGAGCCAGCAAGGGCAGGAGGAGTCTCTCTTCTGCTCCTCTGTCTCCACAGCCAGGGAGCAGCAAGCCTTCACTGTGGGTGACTCTTCATGGTAGGAGAGCAAGGGTCAGGGGTCAAAGGTCCTCTTTCTACCCACAGTATGAACACTCTCTCCCAGAAAGCAGGGAAGCTTATGAGGCACCAACACAGGTTTTCCAAGGTTGGTTTTGTGGGGTGCATCGAGTCAGGGCAGGCTGATGGCAGTTTCCCCTTTCTCTCCCTCTTCACTTGCATGGCAGCCCACATCCCGGGGAAGTGCCCTCCAGGGCCCTGGGGCAGGGGTTGGGGGCTGCACTAAGAAAATACAGGGTGGGGCTCTCACCCGGTCAAAGTGGTTGAAGGAGGCCCGGAACTCATTCATCTGCTCCTGGCTAATGCCCTTGGCATCCCGGGTCAGGATCTGGTTCTCCACCTCGTTGATGGTCCTGGCGATGGTGGTGAGCAGCTGCTCCCAGCCCACACGGATGTGCTGCAGGCAGGCAAGCAGCCTGTCAGCAAAGGGGTCCCAGGCCTGGGATCCTGGCGGCCCCTATCCACCCTACTCCCCAACTATCAAAATGGCTAAAGCCATCAAACTTGGCCTTCCGTGTGGCTGAGTGTCACCAGAGGGAGGGGAACCAGGACAAGGACAACCTACTAGGGCAGGGACCCTAGATGATCAAGGGGGCAGGGTGGCAGCCTCTGCCTGGGAGAGCAAAGAGACTGGGACTTGCCAATGGGGGTCAGGTCAGGAAGGAGGGCAGATTTTGGGGTAGGAAAGATTGAGACAAAAAAATGTGTGATTCCCTGAACCTCCAACCCCACAACCCCAGCCCACACACACTTTCACAGTTAAAACAACTAGCCATCTTACAAGCAGGTGCCTGAGCCAGTGTTTGGAGCCCGCCAGCACCCGGAACCACCAGAAGTGCTTATTCTGAACTCCACCCCCGAACTAGTGAAGCAAATTCTAGAGATGGGGCCTAGAAATATGTATTCTCAACACGTTCCTCGGGAAAGCAGAAGGTACTAAAAGTTGAAGATGTGAGGCTTCAGAGGTGAAGTGAATTTATCCTCCAACTATGACCTGTTTCCTTGGAGACTTCCCCACCCAGCAGGAAGGACAGAAGGGGACATGTGCTCCCCGAGAGGAACAAGGCCAGGCCCACCCACCTCCATGGTGTAGTTGGTGTGCTTGTTGTCGAAGATGAGCGCCTCCTGGATGAGCTGGTGGTCGCCCTCCAGCTGATCAATCTTTGGCTTGTAGTTGACAATGCTCTTCTCATACTGCCGCAGGTGGCTGAGCTGGTCCTCCAGGGTCCCGTGCATCTCAATGGAGATCCTCCCAATCTCCTGCTCACCGGCAAAGAGGCACCTTGTCAGACCACCTCACTCTGCTCCCATAGGGTGGGGACTGGGGCCTCCAAAATCATTTGTTAAGCCTTCAAATGATTCTCAGTTCCTATCCCAGCCCTAAGGAGGCCATCACTGGTAATTAGTAAGACACTTTTAGCATGGGTGCTCCTAGGTATGGAAACAGCACCACAGAGGTATATAACAAGCACTGTTATCACTGGATGAAATACCTACCAGCTCTCAGGTACCTGTCAGCCTCAGGAAGGGAATGCAGGGTCAGTTCTAACCTAAACATTCACTCCTCTGCTTGCCATTCAAATGCCCCTTTCCCAAGTCTTGTCCATCTCAGGGACCCACTGAGCCAGGATCCTTGTAGCCTCGGCAGACCTCACTCACCTCCCTCAGTGCCCATGCTCTTGCTCCTGCTGTTCCGCCTCCTGGGATGCCTGCCCTGGCTCACCTGAATCCCATCCATCCCTGCAGGCCAGGCCTAATGCCCATTTCTCTCTGTTATTCATCCATGTAAACAACCCTTGTTTGTGAAAGCACTTTCTGTCCACTCAATTCAATCCAGTAGCTATTTCCTGCCTGTCTACTAAGGACAATGTGCTGGCAGGGGGGCGGGGGGCGACACACACAAATGTGAACTCAACATGGTCTCTGCCCTTAAGGAACTCAGAGGCCACGCTCTAGCCAAGCAGGGCCCCTTTCCTGATCTGCTAAAGCACCCCACTATCTACCCCACACAATTCAGCAAAACATTCTGTGCTCCACTGGGTTCAGTTCTCTTTCTGGGATGATCAGTCATCTTCTTTGGCCAGGCTCATTGCTCAGGAGGAGGAGGAGAGGAAGGGGAGGCCTGGTCAACAAGAGACACCAAAGGAATTAAGCTGGATCAGGTGCTCAGGAGCTGACTCTCCTATGGGACTTTCACAGGCAGCTTCTTCTTTTTTTTTTTTTGGCGATGGAGTCTCGCTCCGTTGCCCAGGCTGCAGTGCAATGGCACAATCTTGGCTCACTGCAACCTCTGCCTACCAGGTTCAAGTGATTTTCCTGCCTCAGGCTCCCAAGTAGCTGGGATTACAGGCACACATCACCACACCTGGCTGATTTTTGTATTTTTAGTAGAGACGGTGTTTCACCATGTTGGCCAGGCTGCTCTGGAACTCCTGACCTCAGGTGATCCACCTGCCTTGGCCTCCCAAAGTGCTGGGATTACAGGCGTGAGCCCATAGGCAGCTTCTTAGTGGTGTGCTCATATGTCTTTGCTCCCAAATCAGATAGTGCCAGCAGGGCTTCCTCACATAGACCCCCACAGCCTTCTACAGGAGAGCAGACCCATGGTGCGCTCAGGGCCTCAGTCCTCCATGGGTCCCACCGAGGGAGACAGGCAGCCTGGCTGGCTGGGATAGTGTGGGGAGGGGTGGGAGCCCCAGCACTGCTTCCCAGCACGGGACCCACCTCCATCTTGGTCTGGATCCAGGGCCCGATGACATTGGCCTGTGCCCCAAACTGCTTGCGTAGCCTCTCATTGTGCTGCTGTCGGGCGTGCTCCTCCGTCAGAGCTTGGTCCCTCCGAGGCACCAGCTGCCGCACCTGGGGCAGGAATAACAAGGCAACTTTGGGGACAGGTCAGCCATCTGCCCATGTGCCAGATGAGGAAATGGAGGACCCAGGAGGGGAAGGGCCGGTCAGTAACAGAACAGGAGTGAAGGCGTCAACCTGTTCTGGAAATCCAGTCATTTGACATTTGGACAAACAATGAGTGTTTACTATATGACAATTTTAAATGAAATTGATAAAAATCAATTAAAATGGACAAAAATCCCTGCCTTTATGAAACTTACAATGGCTCGGCCCATGCCCTTCAACTCACGTGGTCCCATTTGCCATTGATCTCCTGAGGCGTGATGGTTGTGTAGGGGTTGGTGCCCGCCATATTGACGTGGTACGTCTGGACAATCTTGGACACCTCGTTGTGGATGCCCAGGATAGCCAGACGCTCCTTATCAGCATCAGGGAGGGTGGCCTTGAACTGCTCATGGGCTGTGGTCAGTCCCTGGACAGAGATGGGAATATATGGGTAAGAGGAACAAAGGGAGCGCTAGAAGTGAGTGGAAGGGCCATGGAAGTTGAGTTCCACACCAGCTGGGAGACCAGGAGGCATCAATTCAAAGATTCTTGTGGCTGAGAACTGGGATGGTAGGTATGGCCACAGGAAGGAGAAGCCACAGTCATCAAAAGCAACAGTTTCATCCTTGGGGCTGGTGAAATTAACAGCAACCCCTCTGGCGTGTTCACCACCTGACAGGTCAAGGAGAAGGGCTGCTCCCGAGGCTCACTCCCCAGATGACCTCCCACAACGTGGACTTCCTTAGCTCCTGGCAATACCTTTTAAATCCAGTACTCTGCAGCTGCATGAAAGATTGAGGAAGCTGCTAATTGATGTGAAATGAGCTCCAAATAAATGTTACATTAAAAATCAAGGTTCACGGCTGAGCACAGTGACTCATGCCTGTAATCCCAGCACTTTGGAAGGCTGAAATGGGAGGATCTCTTGAAGCCAGGAGTTCGAGACCAGCCTGGGCAACAAAGAAAAACCCCATTTCCACAAAAATAAAAATTAAAAAATTAGCCAGGCATAGTGATGTGAGCCTGTAGTCCCAGCTACTAGGGAGGCTGCAGCAGGAGGATCCCTTAAGCCCAGGAGTTGGAGGCTGTAGTGAGCTATGATCCCACCACTGCATTCCAGCCTGGGTGACAGAGTGAGACCTTGTCTCTAAAAAAATAAAATAAATAAGGCCGGGTGCAGTGGCTCAAGCCTGTAATCCCAGCACTTTGGGAGGCCGAGACGGGCAGATCACGAGGTCAGGAGATCGAGACCATCCTGGCTAACCCGGTGAAACCCCGTCTCTACTAAAAAAAACAAAAAACTAGCCGGGCGAGGTGGCGGGCGCCTATAGTCCCACCTACTCGGGAGGCTGAGGCAGGAGAATGGCGTAAACCCGGGAGGCGGAGCTTGCAGTGAGCTGAGATCCGGCCACTGCACTCCAGCCTGGGTGACAGAGTGAGACTCTGTCTCAAAAAAAATATAAATAAATAAAAATAAAATAAAATAAAATAAATAAAAATCAAGGTTTAGAATATGGTATATAATAAAAGCTACTTTTTGTTTTATACAAAAAGGGTGCAAAGCATGGAAACAAACATACTTGCTTGTATGCAGAGACTGTAGTCAAATTCTTACCTTTGGGGAGAGAACTAGGGACTGGAGGATAAGGAGTCAGAGGGAGACCCTATCATACACCCTTTTTAATTTTTTTATTATTTTAGACCATGCACATATATTATCTTTTCAAAATAAGTCAAATGCAAAGGTTTTTCGTCTATAAAATCCTTGGGATGCTCTTCCTCAGGGACAGTCCTGCAAAAGTGACCCACAGAGCATGGGCCAGGGGCCCCAAGGGATCCAGCCTCTGGGGAGTGGGGTGGGGCTCACCTGGATCTCCTCAATGGTGTGCACAATGAAGGTGTCCTGCAGGTCCTCCATGGCCCCCTCCATCCAGTTGTTGAAGGGTGCGGCCCTCTTGGCATACTCCAAGTACAGCTGGTCAATGGTCTCCAGCAGTTTCTCGGTCCGCTGGGAGTACCAAATAGGGTGGGGGTTAGTACAGTGATGTCCAGAATCATCCCCCACTCCTATCGAGATCCTTCTGGTGAGCCCCAGGTCTAGAAGCACTGCCTGAATCAGGCAGAAAGAACAAGCTCTTCCTGCCAGGTGTCTGAACCATCTCACATCGCAGTCACCTGGCCTGGCTCCCAGAGTCTGGTGTATAGAATAGGAGGGTTCTCAAATGGCTGGGGTTGGGCTGTAAAGCACACTAAACTGGGAGGATGAGACAAGTGAGGGCAAGAGAGGAGGCATCGCCATGAGGGCAAAGTCCAAATCCTGTGCCAAAGTAAATCTTCCACATTTAGGCCAGGGTTGGGGGAGGTCTGGGGAACCCATAGTCTTTTAGCCCAAAGCAAAGAGAGTCAAAAAGCAGGAAGGGGCACCTCAGGACTGCTGGATATGGGCCTAGTTCTCCCTCTGGGACCCCTCACCTCCAGAGCTTCCCTTCGCTTCTGAGTTAAGGCCCCCAGATTGTCCCACTGGTCACAGATCTTTTGGCAACGGGCGTTGACACTGGGTGAGTCATAATAGTCCAGCTCACTGGGGAGGGAAGAGACAAGGAAGTTGGGGGACCCAGGTTAATTTCATGGCCCATCTCCCTCTCCCTGAGGCTGCCAGTGGGGTAGCTGGTGGTGCTGGGAAGAGCCAGGGGCACTCCCTTCAAGAGACCTTCCAGGTACTCCTTCCACCCCCTCCCGTCTTTCAGGAGACTCGCAGAGAGGAGACCAAAGAAGACCCCTTCCCCAATCATGGCTGGAGGTGACACCAGCCTTCACCACAATGGCCAATGGCAGGGAGCCCTCAAGGCCCAACCAGAAAGCTCGGAACCAAGGCTTGGTCACCCTCTGCTCCTGTACTAGCTACAGGTGAGAACTGGTGGCCTTTAACAGGAAGGCAGTGGTCCCGGGCTTCTTCCCCACCAGGAGAGATATTTATTTTCTGCGTTGACTCCCTTCCCACCTGGGCACCCACCTGTGCCCACCCTCCCCACCTTCCATGGCCGCCCCCCCACCTCCCCCAGCAGCTGAGAAAGCCCAGCCTTGGCCCCTCACCACAGGGCACTACAGGGTAGGGGTATCTGGGGCCACCTACTTGAGTTCCTGTGCGATGGCGGCAATCTGCTCCACGCGGTCCTGGTGGGCAGCCAGGTCACTCTCGAAGGCCTCATGCTTCTTGAGCAGGGCCTTGATCTCCGAGAGGGTGGCCGTCTCATAGTCCTTCTGTCGCAGCATGGCCTCTTTGCCTGGATTGAGAGAGGGCCACACGGCTGAGCAAGAGTGAGAAGCATCTCCTTGGTCCCAACCGCCCACCCCTCAGGGCCCCAGGAGCTCCACTTCCGGGGGTGCTTCCCACAGAGATGCCCATCATGTAGGGATCTGCAGTGTACAAAAGCAGATGTGCAACTAGAACATCCAACCACGGGTGCAACGGGGAAAAGCACTGCTCTCCTCAGAGCACTTCCAAGGCCATGAAAGTGTCTACGTAGGAAGGCTATGCAGAAGTCTGTGGGAACGCATAGGGCATGACACTATACACACAACAGGAAACACAGCCATCCACACCCTCTGGTATAACCAGGAAAAAAACAACCCAAGCACCTCAGGGGCACCCTGCCTTTAGAATGTCCCCAGTTACTGTCACTGGCTGCCGGCAGCCCTGCAGGGGCCCCTTCCCTGGGTCGGTGTGTCCAGTGCACTCTGCACAGAATTCGACAGTGGCTAGTGCCTTCTCTGACCCTCAGACACACTGTCCTCTCTTTACAGGGCATGAGCAGGTCTTGCGTTTCTTAAATTTGTTTCCACAGGAGGAAAGCAGGAACAAGAAATGACCTCCCACAGTCATTGTTAGACGATGCTCACCAGCTGCCTTGTGAAGTTGACAGGTACCGGACGGGGGCTGGCCCGGCCTCCCTCACTCACACACCCAACCCTCTGCTGCTGGGATGCTCAGCCTGTCTCAAAAAATAAGGCTGAGCTGGGAGCCAAGGCTGTGTCCCCAGGCGGCATTTCTTTCCTGCCCCCTGCTCTTTCTTCTTTAAAACAGAATGGTAATACATCAAGTTTTGAAAAAATTATAGGTAAGCCTACTTATCCACTCCTATTCAGTCGTTCCTTATGTGGATATTCTGTGAACACTTTGGGCATATATAAATTATGTTTCCTGCTTTTAAAATATTTAGCAGCACATTGGTCGGGCGTGGTGGCTCACGCCTGTAATCCCAGCACTTTGGGAGGCTGAGGCGGGCAGATCACGAGGTCATCAGGAGATCGAGACCATCCTGACCAACATGGTGAAACCCTGTGTCTATTAAAAATACAAAAATTAGGCTGGGCGCGGTGGCTCAAGCCTGTAATCCCAGCACTTTGGGAGGCCGAGACGGGCGGATCACTAGGTCAGGAGATGGAGACCATCCTGGCTAACACGGTGAAACCCCGTCTCTACTAAAAAATACAAAAAACTAGCCGGGCGAGGTGGCGGACGCCTGTAATCCCAGCTACTCAGGAGGCTGAGGCAGGAGAATGGTGTGAACCCGGGAGGCGGAGCTTGCAGTGAGCTGAGATCCGGCCACTGCACTCCAGCCTGGGTGACAGAGCGAGACTCCGTCTCAAAAAAAAAAAAAAAAAAAATTAGCTGGGCATGGTGGCACACGCCTGTAATCCCAGCTACCTGGGAGGCTGAGGCAGGAGAATCGCTTGAACCAGGGAGTTGGAGGTTGCAGTGAGCCAAGATGGTGCCACTGCACTCCAGCCTGGGTGACAGAGCGAGACTCTGTCTCAAAAAAAAAAAAAAAATTAGCAGCACATTATTGGAATTTCTACCCTGGCTCCACAGTCTTCTCATGCAGACGTCTGCTGAAAGGCTGCACGTCCACTGCCCTAACCCTTCACTGTCCTACTGTGGGGTGCTGGGCCCCTCGGCTTGCCCTAGTGTGGATGTCTCCATGTTCAGGATGGATTCTTCAGACAGTCTCAAGAAATGGAATTCCCAGGTTAGAGTGTAGTAAACTTGGTAGACGTGAATACATGTGGCCAAACTGCTTTCCCCAGAGGCTGTGCCAGCATGCCAGCACTTCTCGTGCCCCTGCTGGTGGCTGGCAAGCCGACAAGGTCAATCTTTGCTCTGTACCTTGGCTGTGAGCTGGACCCGATAGAAGCAGGTGATGAATCAGTGCAATCCCCACTATCCCTCCTCCATTCTGCCCTGTCCACGCCTGGATAAATAACTCCAGGCACACACAGTGGAAGTGGGGGCAGCAACCTCTTACCATTGTGTGCAAAGCCCAGCATTTTACTTACAAAGGGGAACTAGACCCAACCCCCCTTAGCCAGTCAAGCACACTCCATCCCTACACCAGGGGTCCCCACCCGCCGGGCCATAGACTGGTACCAGTTCATGGCCTGTTACGAACTGGGCCAAACAGCAGGAGGTGAGCCAGCAGGTGGGTGAGCATTACCACCTGAGCTCCGCCTCCTGTTGAGTCAGGGGCGGCATTAGATTCTCACAGGAGCTCAAACTCTATTGTGAACTGCGCATACGAGGGATCTAGGTTGTGTGCTCCTTATGAGAATCTAATGCCTGATGATCTGAAGTAGAACAGCCATCCTGAAAGCATCTGCCTCCTCCCCACTCCGTGGAAAAACTGTCTTCCATGAAACTGGTCCCTGGTGCCAACAAGGCTGGGGACCGCTGCCCTACACCAAGCCAAGCCACTCCCAAATGGCCTTGGGGTATGGTTCTTCCTTCTCATCTCCAACCTAAGGTCTGAGGAGTACAAAACAGGGCTGAATGGGGGAGTCTTAGGGCACTGAGCTCCGCCGGCCAATGGGTCTGCCCCAGACTCCAGCTGAAATGGCCGGAGGGGCCCCAGCAGATGGGCAGCCTGTTCCCCACCTCCAGCCATGGTCCAGGTTCTGGGGAAACACTATCCTAGGTATGATCCTCTCTCTTCAGAGTTCACCTTAGCTGCCAATAAGCAGACACCAGACACGTCCCCAAGAGCCTCAAGGTTGGAGTAACAGGGACACACATGTGCTATGGCAAAGGCCAGTTCATTGTAATTGGAGGCCAGGAAATACAGGAAAAAGAACTGAACAGATGAAAACCATAAACATGACATGTACTATAATACTGAAGCCTCACAACAACCCTATGAGGAGGCTGAATTAGGTTGAATGGGGTCCCCCATAAAACTCATGTCAACCCAGAACCTCAAGATGGAACCTTATTTGGAAATAGGGTCTTTGCAGACACAATTCCTTAAGATGACATTATACGGCTGGGCGCAGTGGCTCACGTCTGTAATCCCAACACTTCAGGAGGCAGAAGCAGGTGGATCACCTGAGATCAGGAGTTCAAAACCAGCCTGACCAACATGGTGAAACTAAAAACACAAAAATTAGCTGGGCATGGTGGCGGGCCCTGTAGTCCCAGCTACTAGGGAGGCTGGGGCAGGAGAACTGCTTGAACCTGGGAAGCAGAGGTTGCAGTGAGCCAAGATTCCGCCATTGTACTCGATCCTGGGCAACAAGAGCAAAATTCCGTCTCAAAAAACCCCCCCAAAAAACAAAAAACCAAAGTGAACACTCAGGTGGTAGAGCATTTGGCTGCAAGGTGAACATTCACACAGCACTGCACTATGCAGGAACTCCCCTCAGAACTTTGTTATGTATTAACTGATTAAATTCTTATAAGCCAGTGAGGTTGGTACTATTATTATCCCCACTTTACAGATGAGGAAGCTGAGGCAACCAGAAGGCTAATGAACTTGCCTAATGCCATGGAACTAGTAAGAGACCAAATGAAACAAACAAAAAGCAAAGAATAGCGTAGTGGCTGCCGGCTGGGCTGGAGAGTACGAAAGTGAAGCCCTGGGGAGGCAGGAGGCTGGGTTGGCCTCACCGTCAGTCCAGGCCTCGTGGATGGAGGCCTTCTGCCGGAACTTCTCTGCCAGGTGGTCCAGTCGCTCCAGCCTCCGGATCTCGTTCAGCAACCACTCCTCATAGCCCTTCTCCACCTGCTCCAGGCAGCCCCAGGCATTGTTGATGTCCTGTGGGGATGGGAGGTACAGGGTCAGGATCTGCCTCGGGCCTAGGCTTCAGGTCCCCTGGCCCCCTAGACCCCTGAAGGTGCCCCATGCCTTCCAGGAAGAGCCCCTTCCCTATCTCTGCCCCATATCCACCCCAGCCAGGCGGCCCCACCCTACCTCCCATCTCCCACTGGTATTTTCTGGGCTCCCAGGAGCCAGGCCTCCTGGGCAAGGCATGGGACCTGCGTCTACATTGGTCACCCAGCTATGGGACTTTGAGAATAGAGCCCTGTGGGGAAACAGCCCCAGGCTCTCCCTGACTAGGATTGGTTTCCCACAGGACTCTATCCAATCACAGGGGCCACACATGTGCTAAGGCAAAGGGCCCCCCCAGGTAAACAGACCAACAATGAATGAGGCAAGCAGGCACTGGAGCTGCCCAGCCTCCCCATGGTCCTGGATCCATTCATGGACTCAGGCCTCTGGGCAGTAGCCTGGGGCCTACAGAGACCCTGGCCTGGGTGAGCCGGCCAGAATTCTGGGAGGACAGATGCCAAGTGCCAACCCACACCCCCCTTCAGACAGGGCCATGCCTCCAGTTTGTGCAAGGGTACCCAGCTGGGCAGTCGCTGGGGTTGCACCCTGCAAGCCACCCTCCCCATCACATGTCCCCAGGCCAAGCTACATCTGTCCCCCAGAAAGGGTACTTTGTCTAATTCTCATAGAGCACCCTTAGGCTAGCAGTGGCTCTGGCCACCTAAAAGCCACTGATTCAGCCTTGGAGCCCCGAAATGACGGCAACTTTCCAAACTGCAGACACACTTGCAATGTATTCTCCCTCCACCACCCCCTGGGTTGCTCTGCCCACAATGCTGTTTGCCTTTCACCCTCCCCTTCTAGACCTGTCGTGTGCCCGGGACGCTCCTATTACTTTTCACTTAAGGACAAAAAGCTCCGTCATGGCAAATTTCTTATTTTCTTCTGGGTGTTTCTCTGGCTATACAATTTTTCCCTAAGTTGTGGGGACAATGTCAAGGGGGATGAATAACAAAAATAACCTAAAAGAAGAGTATTTTATGACATGGAAAGCTGGTCAGAATATAATGTAAGATTGGAGTTTTTTTTTTTTTTTTAAAGCAGCTTATTATATAAAACATGCTTTAGTTATCTGTCAGTGCACACTTGAGTACAAAAATGGGGAAAAATGTTTAATTTCAAATACATACGCTTTAGGATTCCCTCAAATATTTACATGAAAAAACCAAAAAGATTAAAATCATTTTTTTAAAGTTGATACTAGGTAGTAAGATCTTCAGTAATTTCTATGTTCTGTATTTTGCTTATTTGTATCTTTGAAATATACTACCCAAAAAACCCATGAAACTATTACTTAAGTAATAATATTTTTTAACTACTTAAGATTCCATGTAAGTAGAAATCAACTTGACTGTGATTCAATTATGCCCTGTTTTGTTCAGGGTATCAAAAAGCATTGTGTTCACAGGGATGATTTTTTGTGAGAGGGAGGTCTGGAGTAGATGCTCAGGGGTCTGGAAGGGCAAGCCTGACCCAGAATGGTGTGGGCAGAGGGGGCCGCCCCCCATGGCCGAGTTCGGGCTTGTGCCTGGGTGATAAGGGGAAGGGGGATGTGACTTCTGGAGCAGTGTATGTAGGCAGAAGCACACACACCCATCCCCACCCCCATAAAGCTGACTTTGACCACGACTAGGAGCAGCTCAGAGGTGGAGGCAGTCCAGTTTAGCGGCCCAGGCTCACCCCCAGTGCTCACCGAGACCATCCTGCCCTCGGAGGGCATGAAGGCGGGCCGGTTGCTGAGCCGCAGCTTGGTCTGCAGCGTGTTGAAGTTGATCTCCAGCTGGCACTTCTCCTGCACCTTGGGCGGCTTGTGCAGGCGCCGGTAGTCCCGGAAGTCCTCCAGCTTCTGCTGCATGGCATGCATGGTGTTCTCGGGCACCCGGTTCTCCAGCCACGGGATGGTGCGGCGGATCCACTCCAACAGCTAGGGCAGGAAGGCGGTGGGGGCAGGAGGTGAGGACGCGGGGAGGGAGTGTGCTAGAGCCAGCCTCCCTCTCCTTCCAGTCCTTCCCGCAAGGGGAAGGGGTCTCTCCTGGTAGCACACTCCTTCCCAATTACCGACATTCCCAGGCCATGAAGCCAGCTTCCAGGGTGTTCCCTTTGAGAACCACAGGCTTCGTGAAGCCTGGCTACTAGAGTACATCGACTCACAGTCACATCACTCAACCTCCCTGCTTTGCTAAGGGAAGACCCATAGACCTGGTGTGAAAATAGTGCAACTAAAAGGCAGGAAGGAAACCTGGGTTTTAGTACCAGGTTCTAACTGGCTTGGCCTCAGTTTCCTCATCTATACCATGGAGGGGGTTAATAGCTGTTTCCAGAAGTTCTTGCCATCTGACTTCCTAGGAATCTAGAATGTGGGTCTCTGACTTAAAAGGGAAGAGGCTGGCTTCTGGGCAGAGAGCTGGCCTGGAGCACAAGCAGGCACGGCCTGGACTGTTTTCCTTGAGCCAAGATGATGGTGGTGGAGAAGGTGGAGGGGTGCACATGACAATAGGAGTACACTGAACACCTGCAGGGGGCCAGGCACATCACACACATGGACTCATCTGAATCATCACAGAAACACTACGAAGCTAAGGGCTGTGGTCATCTGCATGTTACAGAGGAGGCACTCAAGGCCCTACCAGGTCCTGGAACTTGCCAAGGTGACCTGGCTGGAATGGCAGAAATTTAAACCCAGGTACTTGGGCTCCAGAACCTGGGTTCTTACTATGCTGGGCAGCAGATCCCCCAAGAGCCTGGGCTGAGCAGCTCAAAGGGCTGAATTCTTTCAAGAAGAGGAGGCTTAACCCAAATGTAGCCAATGGCAGAACAGGAAACCCAGCACTGCGTGATCCTGTCCCCTGAAAAGTAGGGGACAGCCGCTATGTTTGGTAGCTGCTATGCTAGCCTAAGCCAGCACTAATTTACCAAAAGCCCTACCCTCACCCTCTTACAACGAGATGCGCTCCTTCTCTCATTGAAGAAAAACTCACAGACTAAAAGTACACCAGGCTGGAAAGGGCTCTGACATCCCCTGGCTCAACTCTCACTTGACAAGTGAAAAAAACAAGACCCTGAGAGGCAAAGGGATATCCTAGGCTCATGATGACTCAGGGACCGGCCTCTGCCCCCACCTCACTACTTTCTGGGAGAGCCACAACAGAGCTCAGGCTGCCCTGGACTAGCTATATTGGGATCAGAGACTATACCAGCCTGGGACTATGCTCCAAGGAAAGATTTGGAGGTACACGTTCTAGGGGACTGACTCTTGCTAGAGACAGGCCAGGTGAACCCAGGGGGTACCCACATCACTGGCCAGCTTCTCGTAGTCTTCCATAAGCTGCTCGTTCTCCTGGTTGACGGCCAACACCTTGCAGATGCGATTGGCTGCTGTCTCCGCCTGGCAACAAGACAGAGAGAGTCACGACCAGCCAGCCCCAGCAGCAGGGGCACCTGGTACACACCTGTGCTGACAAAGCCCCTCCCATCCCTGCAGCTCCCTGTGATTGGAAGGGGGTTAAGAAGGCTGTGAGGCCACATTCCTC
Organism: Macaca nemestrina; assembly: GCF_043159975.1. Taxonomy (NCBI): domain Eukaryota; kingdom Metazoa; phylum Chordata; class Mammalia; order Primates; family Cercopithecidae; genus Macaca; species Macaca nemestrina. The sequence continues at coordinate 39,070,103 of NC_092131.1, read as the reverse complement.
CTCTCTCCTTACCATCCTCCTTGCCAGCCCATGGCCAGGTCCCATGGGTCAGGTGAGCCTGGACAGAGGTCTTGGTGGCTGAACTGGGACCCTGGAGAACAGCCTGAGTTTAAGGCCCAACCTGCAGGTTGGGAAGAAACTAATCCAATGACTGATACAATCAAAATGCTCAGGTCAGGCGGAGAGGTGAGAAAATTCATGCCCATCCTGGAATTCCAAGTGGAGGCACTGGAATTCCAAGGCTTAGGGCCTCTGGCTGGATTTTCCAGGATCTTAGAGATGTGGGAATTCAAATCTGGGAGTCCTGGGATAAAGTGCTGACTGAGAAATCGTGGGACCTCTCGGGATCCCTGCAGAATCTCCCAAGACTCTTGGCCCAAAGCCTGAAGCACTTTAGAGAAAACTGAGGGACCCCTCTACTGCACCCAAGTCCAGACTTCCAGATCAACCAAGTATGGACCCAATGCCCAGCAAGCCCAGCGCAGGCCCCTCTGGGACAGCTAAGCACACATCATGCGCTGTGTGCTGGGCTCGCAGGGACCCAAGACAGGCCTCAGCAGCAAAGGGAAGCGAAGGGAAAGGGACTGAATGGCAACCCAGGCAAAGACCAAGAAACCTTAGTGGGAGAGCGCCTTCTGCAGCTGTGGGGGCTACTGTACCCCTAACACCAGCAGGCACCCAGCATTCCTGAGTCCACTTCAAACAGGTGGTTTTAAAATCCAGCGGTGTTCTTGCATACATTCCAACCTTACGCCAAGGGAGAAGTGAACTCAAAGCCTTTTGGGGGCCAGAGGGTAGAAAGGAAGACAGGTGGGGGTGGGAGAAGCTAGTATCTCCTGGGACCCTGGAGAAGGGTATCCTGCAGATGAAAAATGATCCCTGGATTAACGGGTTGAAAGACAGGACCTCACAACTGGTTGATGAACACAACAAAACAGGTTTCAACTGTAGCAAGATGAACTGAGGCTGGTCGTAAGGAAGAACTTCCTGAGAATGAGTGTGCTTAGAATTGGAAGGAATGACTAAGATGGAAGATGGAAATGTTTTTTCCTTGAAGAACTTCTCGAATAAGACATCCACCCACCAAATCATGTGCTTTGTGGATGACTGTGCCGGGGTGTGTGGGGCAGGGGGTAAGAGGCAAAATGAGATCATCCTAAAGGCCCTGTCAGAAACAGTCAGGGAGGTCAAGGCAGGCATGCCCTGCAGAGTAAGGTGTCAGAGTGGGTTGGGAGAAGCAATAAGGAGAAGGTGGGAGTGGCCAGAGAGTGGTCTAAGAGTCCCCTGAGGTGGCGACTTTGAGTCCTGGGCCTCAAGAAACTGAGACAGGGAGTCACATCCTTAGGCCCTCACCCCCTACCCCCAACTCAACCCTATCCTGGAGATGCCATGGCTGCTTCTCATCCACAACTCCTGACTGATCGCCATTTCTCTCGAGAACCAACAAGCACCCATGGGGAATCCCAAGAAGCAACGAGGAGGGAAATGCTTTTCCTCAAGCCTGCCCAGGAGACGTGGAGCCCCAGAAAGCAAGCAGGGCCACGGGAACCAGGCCAGCAGCCTCATGGGGCTGGCTGGGGAGCAACTTGCTGGAAGCCCCAGACTACTTCCCTTGAAGGCTGGGGCAGGGGGCTGTGGAGAGACCCATGTGTCCTCCTCCAGGCTGATGTTTTGGTGAGGATGTGCCACCCCTGCAGACTATGCCAGAGATGTGCCACTCAAACAGCTGAAACTCCTTGGCAGCTACTCATCACTGGCACGAAGCAATTGTGGCTGTGATTTTCTTGGATAAAGCCACCTTCACTTTGTTACTCTCCTGATCCATCGGCTCAAGGGTCATCAACTCTGATGTGTGCCAATTTATCAAACTGGTGGACTGAGGTCTGCATTCATGGGATTTTACATGTGTCCTGTGGGATCGCAAGAGCCTCGCCCATCCCTAAGAGCCTGCTGACTACTCCAGGGTCAGCGTTAGGGTCAGGGTCAGAAGCGCTCCCTTCTGGATGAAGTCTGGGGGAGATTCCGGGTGGGCCTCCTGGGGACTTTCCACAAAGATCCAACTGCGTTCCCAAGCCCGAGTCTCAGCCACCTGCTCCCAGGCTGGCCTCTCCAGAAGGAGACTGACTGAGAATACCATCCATTATAACCCGTGAATCAGCCTTCAGAAATAACACACAAGTACCGCGGGAGACATGAGAGCGCTTTCTGTATGGCAGGCCAGCCTGCAGACTCCAGCGGGGCTCCCTTGAGGGACAGCCCAGCTCCTACAGTACCTCTAGAAAGCAGGTTCCTGAAGTCCAGATTTGATTTTTCTAAAAAAAAAAAAAAAAAAAAAAAAAAAAACCACGGCAGAATCCTCAGAACCTCATCCTTTCCCTTTCTCTCGCAGCCTGACTCCCCCAACAGGCAGGCTGCACCCCAGAGAAGCCCACTGGGTGGTGAGTTGGACCTGCTTCCACAGTGGTCCCTTGATGAAAGCAGCTTCATCACCCACCAGCCTCAGTCTGAGAAGTAAGATGAGGTCAGCTGGGAAGGCCAGTCTTAGTCAGGCCCACGGGACATGGTCCCGGGAGCAGAAGAAAAGCCTGTTAGGGATGACAGGCCTTCCCCATCACCTCAAATTCCTGGTTTTCTAGTGTTTTCCTCTCACGGCTACAAGAACCCCATGAACTCTCAGGGATCTAGGAGAGAGGCACCCAGAACAACCAAGTACATAAAGAATCTCAAAGACGCTTTAGTCCAGAAGTTCAAAGGAGAGATTTGTTCTAGGGGAGGAAAGATTCCTTCCCTGAGAACCTCAGGAACTGAAGCAGCTTCAGAAGCAACTTCAGAAGAGAACCCCGGGAGAGCCCTGGCTTCAGGCTATTCCTGAAGAGGAGATGGGCCTCTCTGGACCCCAGCAAGAAGAACCAGGTGCCCTGACATGAGACAGTGTAACAGATGCAACAGATAATTGATGGGTTCAGAAAATATTCTCTGGAAATGAGCAAAATGTTGCTTCCAAGTGCCAAAGGAAAAGACTACTAGAAATCTGTGTTTCCTTTCCCTTAGTTGGTATTTTCATGGTCATTTTGGTTTGTTTTATTTTGTTTGTTTTTTGAGACAGAGTCTTGCTCTGTCACCCAGGCTGGAGCGCGATGGCACAATCTTGGCTCACTGCAACCTCCGCCTCCAGGGTTCAAGCCATTCTCCTGCCTCAGCCTCCTGAGTAGCTGGGATTACAGGTGCGTGCCACCAGATCTGGTTAATTTCTGTATTTTCAGTAGAGATGGGGTTTTGCCGTGTTGGCCAAGCTGGTCTCAAATTCCTGACCTCAGGTGATCCACCAGCCTCAACTCCCAAAGTGCTGGGATTACAGGTGTGAGCCAATGCGCCCAACCCGAATTTTCATGTTTTTTTGTGGCCTACTTTAGGCTGCGCTATTATACAACTTAACATACAATACATTTTGTTGTATATTCGAGAGTTATTTTTTAAAAGATATGAACTATTATTACCCCCGAGTACTTAGCTATCCCAAGCCAAACTGCTACCCTAATAGTCAGCATCTGATTGCCTGATACAGGCACAGTCTAGAGAGGAACTGTCTTCAAGGTGACATCAAAACACCCAAACACGGCCAGATGATGTGCTGTGGCTCCGCCACCCACAACCCACAGATTCACATGAATGCTACGAGGATCTCATCTATGTCATCTTTAGCCAAAACGTTCCCAAATCTAGCTGGACCTGCTTTTTTCTTCTTCCCACAGCTGTCCACTGCCCAGTCTTTCCCTCTGTCCTGAGTCAGCCACCAAGCCCAGGGTTCCTGCTAAGAGAGCTCCAGATCAGCAGGGATCTCAGACCAGGCATCCGAGCTTCCTTGTGGTGAGTGGGCCAGGGTGGGTGACCAGGCAGAGGGGAACTGGCCCCTTTCCTCAGGGAGCCCACACCTTGCCAGCTTCCTCTCCTGCCGCAGGCTCCGCCTGCACACCCCGAAGCTTCTTGCACAAGCTGTGGTCATCTCCCTCCACAACACTGCCTGCCCCTTCCCAAGGCCTTGCTAAGCCTTCCCCCTACAGACCCTCATGTTCAAGTTTCTGTACTCAAGACAACCTTGGTGGCGGGCAGTCCTGTGACTGTACCTGCCCTGCTCAGATCTGGGGCAGAGCAAGGCACAGGTCAGACTGCAGCCACTGCCGGCTCTTTTTTTTTAGGGTTTTCCCAGATGGCTCATGAATTTCTCTCAGATTGAGTGCATGCCTTCAAGTGTTCTTTCTCAGAAACAGCAGACCATGAACTCTAAAACACGAGCTACATCAACAAAATCTTAATGCTCTCCACCCATTCTAAGTCCCTGTAAGGGAAAAGGAGGGGAGAGGGAAGCAGAGAAAGAATTAGAACCAAAACCCACCTGTCAAACAGCAGTTGGTCCTCATCTAATGAGGGAAATCAGTACACAGACTTATACAGCACGGGCCTGTACAGGCACACAAGCCGTGCACCACACGTGCACACACACATTAGGCGCTGTTGCCGTTTCATTCCACTGTACAAGTTTGGGTGACGGAAAGACAGTGGAGAGGATGGAGGGCACTGGGCACGGGTTTTGGAAGATTTTCCCCATTGGTGCCAGCCCGGAGACAGACAAGACAGGAGTGTGTGAGTCAGGAAGAGTCCTTCCTCTCCATCAGCCCCACCACACACGGCAAGGTGGGGTTCCCCTCCCCTGCCTGCTCAGCTCGAAGCAGTCGCCTTAGACGTGGTGGGGGCAACTCTGGGTCAGACCCCTGACCAGGACATGAGAGGACAACCACCACCACCACCAACCCAGCTGTGACCTTGCCCTCAGGTGTGGATAAAAGCAGCGTGAAATGGTTGCAACAGGGATGAGTGAAAGGGAGGGGGGCATGGGGAGGTGGCATGAGATTTGGGAGCGGGAGCAGGCTGTTACCCACATACCACCCACACCACACACCCCTCACACACACCACACCCACAGCACTCCCCTTCACTCCACACGCACACACCACACACGCCACACCTCACACCACACACACACATCACACCCACACCACACCCACACCTCACACCCTACACCTCACACCCACAGCACACCACACCCCTCTACACCACACACCCTACACCTCACACCCACAGCACACCACATTCCTCTATACCACACACCCCTCACACATGCCACACCCACAGCACTCCCCTTCACTCCACACACACACACCACACACGCCACACCTCACACCACACACACACACATCACACCCACACCACATCCACACCTCACACCCTACACCTCACACCCACAGCACACCACATTCCTCCACACCACACACCCCTCACACATGCCACACCCACAGCACTCCCCTTCACTCCACACACACACACACCACACACCTCACACCCACACCACACCCACACCTCACACCCTACACCTCACACCCACAGCACACCACACCCCTCCACACCACACACCCTACACCTCACACCCACAGCACACCACACCCCTCCACACCACACACCCTACACCTCACACCCACAGCACACCACACCCCTCCACACCACACACCCTACACCTCACACCCACAGCACACCACACCCCTCCACACCACACACCCTACACCTCACACCCACAGCACACCACACCCCTCCACACTACACACCCTACACCTCACACCCACAGCACACCACATTCCTCCATACCACACACCCCTCACACACGCCACAGCCATAGCACTCCCCTTCACTCCACACACATGCCACACATACTACACCTCACACCACACACATACCTCACACCCACAGCTCACCATACCCCTCACACCACACACACCTCACACCCTACACCTCACACCCACAGCATACCACATTCCTCCACACCACACACACCTCACACCCTACACCTCACACCCACAGCACACCACACCCCTCCACATCACACACCCTACACCTCACACCCACAGCACACCACATTCCTCCACACCACACACACCTCACATCCTACACCTCACACCCACAGCACACCACACCCCTCCACATCACACACACCACACCTACACCACACACACACCTCACACCCTACCTCACACCCACAGCACACCACATCCCTCACACCTCCTACACACCACACACACCACAGTCCCCACACCCCATACACCTCCTACACACCACACACACCACAGTCCCCACACCCCATACACCTTCATACACACACACCTCACACACCACAATCCCCACACCCCATACACGCCTCATACACACACACCTCACACACCACAGTCCCCACACCCCATACACCCCTCATACACACACACCTCACACACTACACCCTTCCACACTACATTCCCCACACCCCCCAGACATACACCTTACACACACTCCACACCCCCCATACACACACCACACACACCTCACACACCACACCCCCCCCATACACATACCACACACACATCCATACCATACACACACACCCCATATCTCATCCACCACATCCCTCACACCACACATATTGCAAACCACACACTCCTCAGAACCCCGCATACCCATACACACCACACACACCCACTTCATACCCCCTACACCCACACGCATCTCACACTCCCTTCCAAGTTTTGTCACCAGCCAGGACACAGTGAAGGCTTCAGAGGCAGGGAAGGCCAGCATCGATGGGCATGAAGCCCAGGACAGACCCCTGAAGGAGAAGGGGAGAGACTGGAAGAGCGGGAAGGAGCTTTGGGAGGAGGGGAAAAGACCATAGCAGAGAGCTCAGCCTGACCATGGACACGGGCAGGTGCACACCTGCGGCTATCGGGCCAGGAGGCCAATCAAGGCAAGGGAGAGAAGCTGCTCACACCCTGGCCACGAGGGGCAAAGGGAGGGGGCACAGGAACAGCAGCAGGAGAGGTGAGAAGGACAAAGAGGAAGCAGAAGGAAGGCCAGAGGAGAGGCTGAGAGGGGCTGGGCAGGCTGGGGGGACACCTATGAGAAGGAGCCTCTAGGGGGGGCTGCTCTCCTGTCTCTGGTCCGCACCAGTGAGCCCTGGAAGGAAGTTCAGGAGGGTCTTGGACGCCCAACCAGGCAGGGAACAGGGCTGCTGCCAGCCCATATGGTGTCTCTGGATCATTTTTCACCTCTTCCCCAAGGGCACTTCTACTGGGAAAATGTCCTACTGATTTTGTTAGAAGACATTTTCACCGCCATCTATAGGATCACTTTAGTAATCAACATTCAAATCTCCGTCATCCACTGCACACACATGGCACTCGTGGGTAGTCTGCAACCTGCACAACTGTCCATGGCAGCCTGGTTGAGAAGCATCAGGCAGGGCTCTGGTCTGGACTCCCTGGAGAAGGCAGGAAGACCTCTCCCTGCTCTGGCTGCTGCTAAATTTGCGAGGATGGCCTTGCTCAAGCAGGAAGGAGGGAGAGAAAGAGGGAAGAGGTCCTGGATGTTTAAGGAAATAGCAAGCACTGCCAAGAGCCGTGCTGCCTGGGATAAGGGCTCTTGATGCGGGCTGCAGGGAAGAAGCTGAGACCACAAGCTTCTTTCTCGCTTGTGGTATCCGCTATGCCCATGGCATAGGGACAGAGACACAGGAGGTCATTCAGAGGCTGGGGTTCTCTGGCATCTTCAAGTGTCCTGGCCAAAGTTCAGAGTACTGTCCCCCTGCAAGAGAAGGAGGGGCTTCTCTATCTTCCTTCCATCCCAGGGCCTGCTGCTGGAGTGTCCAGGGAGGACGGAAGAGATGGGCAAGAGGGGAGAGTGGAGGAGGCCGAGGGAGAGCTCACCTTCTGCGCACCCGAGAAGGCGTGGCCGTGACATGAAACATTAGGTCACACGGCCTTCCCATCCGGCCTTAGCGTGCCTACACATCTGCACAGAGAAGGAGAAGAGGTTGAGAGGAGAAAGTAGGCAGCGGTAGCAGCACAGAATAAACCCAAACAGCCACGGTGGACGGAAAGAGGACACAAGACAGACGGACAGACAGAAAAGGAGGGAATGAGCAGAAAGAGAAAAAATGAGACCGCAGGGGAGGGAGTGGGTGGGAGGTGAGCAGAGTCTGAGGCAGGGACGGCACAGGAGAGGTGGGAGAGGGCGGGGGCTCCCATCATGCATTTTTTTGTTTTGTGGTTGCTTTTTTGTTTTGTTTTGTTTTGTTTTGTTTTTTGAGACAGAGTCTCACTCTGTCACCCAGGCTGGATGGAGTGCAGTGACACAATCTTGGCTCACTGCAACCTCCGCCTCTCGGGTTCAAGCAATTCTCCGGCCTCAGCCTCCTGAAAAGCTGGGATTACAGGCGCACGCCACCACACCTGGCTAATTTTTGTATTTTTAGTGGAGAAGGAGTTTCACCATGTTGGCCAGGCTGGTCTCGAACTCCTGGCCTCAAGTGATCCACCCACCTCAGCCTCCCAAAGTGCTGGGATTACAGGCGTGAGCCACCGCGCCCGGCCTCATCATGCATTTTCAGATGGTCACTCAGGTGCCATGTGGAGGGTGGGAGATCTGCATGAGACATGAAGGTTCTGTGGACATGGTGATGTTGTGCTTCCTCTAGGGTCCTGCCTACCAGGGAGGACTGGGGGAGGGGGTGTGTGCTGCCTAAGCCTGGTGATGAAAACCTCCAAATCTTCAATGTCCGCAGCATGAACAGTACCCTTTAGTCGTGGTACCCCTGTGTGGTGTGGAACCTGCACAACTGAACTTTAACCTCAGGCCTCCCAGAGCAAAACTGGGCCAGGACACTTGAAGGGGCTCACAGCTGCCCACCCCCTCTCCATTCCTCCCAGAGGTTCTGCTTATGTCTGAGAACACAGAGTGCAGCATGGCCGCACGGGAGTCCCAGGCAGGATACAGGAGAAGGCACTAGAGCCCAAAGGGGCTGAGGACAGATCTGCTAAGTCATGCCCATGAGCAGGACAACGGTGGGGCTTTATGATGCCTTTGCCAAGTGGGTAAGTGAAGACTGGAGTTGCCTCCCAGCATTGCCCTTCTAAGGGAACTCCAGCTGCTCTGTCAAGCCAGTGGCTTCAACAGACCTGGGCATGGAAGGGCTGCTCCTGTTCACCTTCCAGCCTTCCAGAACCTCCCGGGCTGCCTCATGCACACAGCCCTTCCTGCTTAAGCCAGTCATCTGGGTCCCAGAAAGTGGGGTGCTGCCCAATTTTCTTGTTAACAGTAGAAGATGAGAGAGAGAGGTGTGGGGTGGGAGAGGAGCTAGGTAAGAACAACACGCCACTTCAGAACCAGGGGCTGCCTCTGTCTGAGAGACCAGACCATCCAGATACCTGTCACCAGGAGAGGTGGAGGCGGGCAGGAGGACATGGTTTGGGGTCCAGCAGGAGGTGTGCTGGGCATGGAAGGAGCAGGGGGCCCTGGGTACCTTCTGGGCTCCAGAGAAGGCGTGGTAGAAGCTAGACACGTAAGTCATGATGGCTTTCTCATCCGGTCGGGCAGTTCCAACGATGTCTGTCAAGAAAAATCTGCAGTTAAAGCCAGCTGGTTCCAAGAACACCATACACCCCCGATGTGATGCAGAAAGAAGCTCACAATACCACCAAGTCTTCTTGCCAAAATGTGGAGCCCGAATCTAACCAGCCTCTGGCGTCAACTTGCGCTTATGGGAATGTAAGTAGAGGAACACGTGAAATGAAGCCCCAAAGAGGCAGACAAACCCAGGATAAGGAACTTGCTACAGGACAGTGGCCCCATTTCTGCAACAAGTTCAATGGCAGGAATAAAAGGGGTCAAAGGGAAGAGAGAAGTCCTAGAGATGGGAAAAGCTGTCAGAAACACAACCGAATGCCAGTATGGACCTTGTTCGGATTCTGATTAAAACAAACCAACCCTCAAAGAAATGTCATAGGTAATTATGGAAATTTCATTATGAACTGGGTATCAAATGGAATTATCAATTTGCTAAATGTGAAAACTTCATCGTTGCCTAAGAAAATAACTCTATTTTTAAGGTATGTATTCAGAAGCATGCAGTAGTAAAATGATGTGATATCTCAGAATTGCTTTAAGATACTTCAACAAAGAAATAAGAAAAAAACAAAGTGTGGCAAGACCTCAGTAGCCATTCTATCTGGATGATGGAAATAGGAAAGGTCATCATGCTATTCTTTCTGCTTTTGCCTGGGTTTTTACGTGTTTGAAAATTTTCCTCATGATATTTTTGAAATTTTAAAAGCTACTGGTGGCTTTGGGAGGCCAAGGCAGGCAGATCACTTGAGGCCAGAAGTTCGAGACCAGCCTGGCCAACTTGGTGAAACCCCGTCTCTACTAAAAATATAAAAATTAGCCATTGGTAGGTGCCTGTAATCCCAGCTACTCGGGAGGCTGAGGCAGGAGAATCGCTTGAACCTGGGAGGCGGAGGTTGCAGTGAGCTGAGATCACACCGCAGCACTCCCGCCTGAGTGATACAGGGAGACCCCGTCTCAAAAAAAAAAACCACTGATGGGGCAGAAGGGCAGGGAGCAGTCTGGACCCCACCGTGGTCTTTTCCTGTCCCCATAACCCTTTTCTAGCCCCTCAGCACTGAGCAGGTGGGGCCAAGGAGAGCACACAGGGAAGCGGCCACGGTGAGTCAGGCTCCTCCCAAGGGGCAAGCACAGAGATGGGACAAGAAGACCCAGCCTGACCCCAGTCTGGAGCTGCCAGCCCTGGCTTCATGAACCCACAGACCCCTATGCTCCCAGATGCCTCCCTTCCCCCTATAGCCCCTGCTCACCCCATCCGAGATGCTCTGCATGGGGAGAGGGGCAATGGCGGGGTCAGCGGCCAGGAAGAGCTGGGTTTCCAGCCCCAGACCCAATCTTTGGTAAGGATGTTCTAGTGTCAAACCCTGAACCTGTCCCCATCCAGGTGTCCTGGTTAGCAGCATTTGGGACACCAAGGCCTTGGTGAGGAACAGAAAAGTCAACACTCAACTTGGGCCCCCTCCTTCCTTCCCTACCCCACATGGAGCCACTTCCTCTGGCTGGGATCTGCCCAGCAAGGTCAGAACTGGACACTTCCACCACTGAGAAAGTCCAAGCCATAGTTCTCTAGCACCCTCCTCAGAAGATGCTAGAAGGAAGCCAGGGTTACAGATGAGAGCAAACACCATGCCCAGTCAGCCCCAGTCATAGCTGGGGCATAAAGGAGATGCTAAGCTCAGCCGTCCCAGAGACCACCCAAGGCTCAGAGAGTTAGGACAGTGCACCTCTCAGCAAGAGAAACTTCCCATCCCAAACTGTGTCGGACAACAAGGGCACACTTCCCCGCACCCAGCACCTGCTACCCTGACTCCAAGGGAAAGATGAGAACCATCCTCAGGCAATCGATGCAAGAACAGCCCCTAGGCCCTTTGCAGAATCAGCTAACACCTCTCCCTCCAAAGCTCAGGGAACAATGGAAGAATCCCCAAGAGGCTGTGATCCCCATGCTCCTCAAATGCAGTTCCAGAAGACCAGGCCCTGCTCCTGTCCAGCCCTGGACTGCTGGGGTCCACCCCTTCTTAGCCGCTGAGTGATGGGGGGATGGGCAAGATACACAGAAGGAAAGCGCCTTTCACCTTCGGCATCCAGCATCTTGGGGATGTCCAGGTACTTCTCTGCCACATCAAAAGCTGTATTCAGATTTGTGAGTGGATCATCCTAGAGGGAGAAGAGGAGGAAGGGATGATAAAGTGAGAGCCACATCAAGTCACTGGCTACTCCCAATTGGGTGGTCACCCAAACTGGGGAGCAGAGCGACTTTCTCCCAGCCCCAGCTCGATCCTCAGGGGAAAGTTCCAGATGTGGAAGGCTGGTCTCACCACTGGGGCTCACTGGTTGGAGGTTTAAAGCATTCTCTTTCCCCCTTCAAGCTTCAGATTGTCAGGGAAATGGGGCGAAGTAGTCTGCAGCCTGAGTCGGGAGTAGGGAGTTCCTAAGAAATGTGTGCTAGGAGCAGGGCACTGGCCTAGTCACCATCCATCCTGGCTTCTGGTTTCAGCTCTGCCTCCAACCAGTGGGACTCATGGGTAGATAACCTGACCTTAGCTTCTCCATCCATAACTCAAGAGTTGGAGTAGGGAGCTCTAAACTCTAGACTAGTCAAGATTCGGAGCAGGACCCCTCTGGTGCTCACATTCCATGAAATTTGGAGGCTCCTTTAGCCACAGCTTTGGACTCTTCTGGCTTCTGCTACTTTCTCAAGAACACTTAGCAGGGATTGGCAAGGATGTTGAGAAGCTGTAATCCTTGTGCGATGAATGCAACATAAACGTAGGTGGCATGTCAAATGGTACAGCTGCTGTAAGAACAGGATGGTGGCTCCTCAAAAAATTAAACATGGGATTACATGGTCCCACAATTCCGCTTGTGGGGAGATACTCAAAAGAATTGAAAGCAGGTTCTCAAAGAGATTTTTATAGCTCCATTGTCCACAGCAGCATTATTCACAGTAGCCAGGAGGTAGAAGCAACCCCAGTCCCCATCGATGGACGAACAGATAAGCAGAACGTGGGCACACGCACAATGGAATATTACTCAGCCTTAGCAAGGAGGGAAATTCTGACATACACTGCAACATGGATGAACTTTGAGAATGTTATGCTAAGTGAAATAAACCAGACACAAAGGACACAGGCCGGGCGCACTGGCTCATGCCTGTAATCCCAGTACTTTGGGAGGCCGAGGCAGGTGGATCGTTTGAGGTCAGGAGTTCATGACTAGCCTGGCCAACATGATGACACCTGCAATTAAATACAAAACACCTGCTAAAAATAGAAAAATTAGCTGAGTGTGGTGGTACGTCCCGGCTACTCGGGAGGCTGAGGCAGAATTGCTTGAACCCGGGAGGCAGAGGTTGCAATGAGCCAAGATCACGCCCCTGCACTCCAGCCTGGGCAACAGAGTAAAACCACACCTCAAAAAAAAAAAAAAAGACAAACACCATATGCCTTCACTTTTATGAGGTTCCCAGACAGAAAGCAGAATGGTAGCGGCCAGAGGCTGGGGGCAGGAAAGAAAGGGGGATTACCGTTTAGTGGGTACAGACTCAGTTTTGCAAGAAAAGAATTCTGGAGATGGATGATGGGAACAGTTGTACAATAATGTGAGTATATGGAATACCGCTAAACAGTAAGTACATTTAAAAATGTTTAAAGTGGTAAATTTTGTTTTGTATATTTTACCACAAGTTGTTTTATAAGTTTTTAATGCAGGGGGTAAAAAACCTTAGTGGAAGAGTTTCTGGCTGGGCCCTTCTCCTCCATTCTTGGTTCCCCAGACTAACCTACAGCAAGCTGGTTGTGTCGGCCCAGGACTCAGTTTCCCTGTTTGCTAAAGGGAGAAGTATAGGGTAATAAAAAGATAAATACATCATCCGGGATGTTTTCAGGAGGAAATTGTTCTAAACAGAGAAGGTGGGGTCCTTCTGGGAAAGTCTCCAACAGCAGCCAGGAGGGTGAACACTGACAAGTAGTCAAGGTCATTCCCATCTAGGGCCTTGAGCAGCAGCTGCCAGTGCTCAGGTCCAGGTACACACACACCCACCCCACATGAGTCCCAGGGACCCCAGGGCCCCATGCCCACCCATGGCTGCTGCAGGAAGGAAGAGCTTCCCAGTCGGAGCCCCTCAGCCCTCTCTCCCTATTCCTCAGCACCAGCTGGTCTTGCAACCTCCTTGTTCTCTGGAAGGGTGTTCCTGGTTCACTGTGTGTGCTAGGATTTGGGCTGGATTTTACTGATGATGATACTGAATTAAAAAGAGTGGAAGCAGGCCGGGCGCGGTGGCTCACGCCTGTAATCCCAGCACTTTGGGAGGCCGAGGCGGGTGGATCACGACGTCAGGAGATCGAGACCATCCTGGCTAACACAGTGAAACCCCATCTCTACTAAAAAACAGAAAAAATTAGCCAGGCCCCATCTCTACTAAAAAACAGAAAAAATTAGCCAGGCGTGGTGGTGGGCGCCTGTAGTCCCAGCTACTCGGGAGGCTGGGACAGGAGAATGGTGTAAACCCGTGAGGCGGAGCTTGCAGTGAGCCGAGATTGCGCCACTGCACTCCAAGCTGGGTGGCAGTGAGCTGAGATTGCGCCACTGCACTCCAAGCTGGGTGACAGAGTGAGACTCCATCTCAAAAAAAAAAAAAGGGTGGAAGCCAGGTGTGGTGGCTGTGACTGTAATCCCAGCTACTTGGGAGGCTGAGGCAGGAGGGTCACACTGAGACCAGAAGTTCAAGAACAGCCTGGGCAATACAGTGAGACTTCATCTCTACAAAAAAATTACAATTAAAAAACAGAAGGGGGCTGGGCACGGTGGCTCACACCTGTAATCTCAACACTGGGAGCCCGAAGCAGGCAGATCACCTGAGATCAGGAGTTTGAGACCAGCCGGCCAACATGGTGAAACCCTGTCTCTACTAAAAATACAAAAATTAGCCGGGCGTGGTGGTGGGTGCCTGTAATCCCTGCTACTCGGGAGGCTGAGGCAGGAGAATTGCTGGAATCTGGGAGGCAGAGGTTGCAGTGAGCTGAGATCGCACCATTGCACTCTTGCCTGGGCAACACAGCAAGACTATGTCTCAAAAAAAAAAAAAAAAAAAAAGGCTGGGCATGGTGGCTCATACCTATAATCCCAGCACTTTGGGAGGCCAAGACGGGTGGATCACCTGAGGTCATGAGTTCGAGACCAGCCTGACCAACATGGCGAAACCCCATCTCTATTCAAAATACAAAATTAGCTGGGCATGGTGGCGCGCGCCTGTAATCCCAGCTACTCAGGAAGCTGAAGCAGGAGAATCACCTGAACCCGGGAGGCAGAGGTTGCAGTGAGTAGAGATCGCGCCATTGCACTCCAGCCTGGGCGACAATAGTGAAACTCTGTCTCAATAAATAAATAAATAAATAAATAAAAATAAAAAAAAAACAGAAGGGGAGACAGAGACAGCGAAACAGGGAGAAATTGGCAGAGATAAATAAAAAGACAGAGAGGGATAGTGTGTGGGAGGGCGCTAACTGGGTATCAGAAAGAACCCCTGGACTTTCACCTCCCAAATGGCTGACGCTTCCAAATTCTTCAGAGTAAGGGAGGGGGCTCCAGAGCCACGGTCAGCACAGACCCCTTTATGTGGGGATGTCCAACAGCTGTGGAGGAACTGGCCACTGACACCCCAGCATACTCAAGCAGGGACAGAGATACGTGCACACCTGTCACCAAAGCCCATCGGCTGAATAGGAAGTGGTGATGATGCCTTCAAAAGAGAAAACTGCCACCTCTAGGATATTCCCCCTTGGCCACGTGTGATTTGGCCACACAGCTTCCCAGCAGGACAGGAAGTTTCTCTCTTTTTTTTTTTCCTTGCCAAGCAGCTGAGGAGGTGGGCCAAGGATCCTCTTCCCCCAGGAGGTTAGCTGGGGAAGGGCTGGCCCCTGCTGTGGCGCCTCTCCTTCAGCAGATGGGCCCTTCCAGTGGACAAAGGCCTCAGCCCCAAGCTTCAGGTGACGGGGCAGTGTGTGTGGGGCTGGCGGAGGCGGGGCGCAGTACAGGGAAGCAAGTAGGAATCTGCTCCTTCCCTCCCTCAAGATCCTTTTCGGCAGCTTGCTATCCACCCGCCCGCAGCCAAGGGCCTGCCACCACCACAAGTTGCACAGCAGCTCCTGCCCCAGCAATACTAGACCTCTCCTGGCCACTGAGAAGCAAGACGCCCTTCCTGGAGGCCCAGGCAAGGCAAGAGCTACACCGAACACTGTGTTCTCCAGTGTCAAGGTGAAGTAGAGGCACATAAGTCCAGCCGCTCTTTGAAGCCTCCCTTGCCAAGAGATTTGAGCACAGATAGGCGACATTCCAACCCCAACTCCAGGTCACCAACTGGGGGCTTGGGAAGGGCTTTTCCCGGGATGGCCATGCCATTGCGGCCTCTTGGCACCAAGATGGACCAAGAGGGAACTTGGAGAGGGTGGTCAGAGGGTCCAGGAGGGAACCTGGAGAGTGTGGTCAGAGGGTCCAGGAGGGAACCTGGAGAGTGTGGTCAGAGGGTCCAGGAGGGAACCTGGAGAGTGTGGTCAGAGGGTCCAGGAGGGAACCTGGAGAGTGTGGTCAGAGGGTCCAGGAGGGAACCTGGAGAGTGTGGGCAGAGGGTCCAGGAGGGAACCTGGAGAGTGTGGTTAGAGGGTCCAGGACAGGTTTCTCCAAGGTCCAGGGCAGTGTCATCCAACCAGCTCAGACACTGAGAACCACCATGAGGCTAGAAACACAGCTCCCACTCCCACATCTGTCCCCACTCCACACATCCACTCAAGAAAAATCACTGCAGCTTCATGCTGAAGGCAGGAGTGAAACCAAAAGAAAATCCCCCAGCCAAACTTCAGCAATAAAGGAAACCAAATCCATGGATAGGATAAGCTGCCCAGGACCGCACAGGAAGTCAAGGACAAGGCGGGGATGAACTGTCTCTTAGAATATGTGTCTTCTCTTTACAAGTCCCGGAAAAACAGAAAGGAGAAACGTCATGTACCATTCCATCCCTCTGACCAAGCTGCTGCCGCAGCTGTGATATTTTTCCTGGCGGGCTGTGTATGTGTGCAAGAACACACACACCACGCACAAGGCTAATGAAGTTGCCCTAACAGGGAAGGTGTTTTTCTCTTCACTTTCAGTTGGAGCTCTGTCTGGCTATTCTAAGAGGCCAACACCGCTCAGGTTGGACCATGGACTGTCACAGAAAGGGTCCTAGTCCTGCTCTTTTCCCACCCCACCTGCCAGGGACCCAAAGTGGGAGGTCAGGTGGGCACACATACCTTCCGCAGCTTCCCGTAGTCAATCAGCTCGGGCCGGTGTCGGTGGATCAAGGCACAGAAGCCGAGGCCATCCTTCCAGCTGCCCGGGGAGAGAGAAGAAGGGGTAGGCTGGTAAATGAGGCTGAACAAACGGGAAGCCAAGCACTGACCAGGGCAAAGCAGGGGCCTCCTGGACTCCAGAGAGATGAACACAGAGCTTTCTGGGGCAGGAGTCAGAAGACAGGACAGGAAGGGACATTTGTTCCTGCCACAATCCCAGGCACTGGGGTCAAGACTTTGTGGAGGGGTTGGTAGGTTGAGATAAACCTGCCATATCCAGCCCTACCCCTAACCAAGGCCTATGGCCCTAGTCTGCTGTTCCAGAGCCCTGGGCTGGGACTTCCTGGACAATTTCCTTGGGGGCACTCCCAGTAGCAAAAGCATCAACCAAAGTTATATCAGGCAGCAGCCCTAAGACACTGCAGGGAGAGAGACAGGGGGATTCAGAGGGATGGTGACACCCCCTTCCCAAGGAAAGCTACTTCTTCCACCAACAGTCTCCACTTTGTTCTAAAGCTGAGACTGAGCCAGTCAAGGGGGTCTGGGAGCTCCCGGGGGGGCAGCCTGGTTCTGCGGGAGCCCCTCGGCCCCCAGCACTCACCTTATGTGGAAGTTCTGGATGTTGACGTTTTTGTAAGGGGCCGTCTTTCTTTGACACCACAGGAGCAGCCCTTCCTTGGCTGAAGTCTCTGTGGGGAAGGGGACGGGCAGCGAGGTCAGAGGGCTGACTCGGTGGAGGAAGGGACGCTGGCTCATGGAGGCCCCACTGTGACCCCCTGATGCCAACCCTCCTTCAGAGGGCTGAAGGAGGAGCCCTGGCCATCAAGTCTATTCCCTTGACAAAGTTTGAGAAGTTATTTGAGAAACAGAAAAAGCAAGCTGGGAAGCTTTTCAGAGCTAGTTGTGCTATACATATAAATTCTGAGGCAACAGTTTTTCCAACTTCAAGAATTATCTCCCCCTACTCCTTTTATTCAAAGAAATGGTAATGATACAAAGTAAGTCAGCAACCTCTATCAGGTTGAGGAGGAAGATTTGATTGATCTGGGAAATCTACACATCCAGGGGTCTCCAGACAGGGGATCCCACAGCCTGAGGGGTGCACACAGCTGAGTGAGAAGAAAGCATTAGGACTCCTAGACAGATAGTTTTTAATCTAAAAAATAAAAAATAAAAAAATAAAAAATAAAAATAAGGTCTCCCTATATTTACTTCATGGATCAATACTGCTGCCCTCTGTGTATGAAGGAGCCACGTGTCTGTGAGGTTAGGCAGGCAACTGAGGAGGCTCACGGAGCTCCCAGCACAGAAGAAAGACTGCAAACCACACTACCCCCCGATATGCTTTGGCTGTGTCCCCACCCAAATCTCATCTTGAATTGTAGCTCCCATAATTCCCATGTGTTGTGGGAGGGACCCAGTGGGAGATAATTGAGTCATGGGTGTGGTTCCCCCATATTGTTCTTGTTGTAGCGAATAAGTCTCACGAGATCTGATGGTTTTCTAAGGGGAAACTCCTTTCACTTGGCTCTCATTCTCTGCCTGCTGCCATGCAAAAGGTCCCTTTGCTCTTCCTTGCCTTCCGCCATGATTGTGAGGCCTCCCCAGCCATGTGGAACTGTGAGTTCATTACACCTCTTTTTATTTATAAATTACTCAGTCTCGGGTATGTCTTTACCAGCAGCGTGAAAACTGACTAATATACTCCTGTGTTCATGCCTGTGAATTGGAGGTTAAGGTACTCCGTGGACTGGGTTCATGAATGATCTCATTTATTTTCAATGCACAAAATGGACTTTAAAATGATATTCAAGGGTTCCTACAAAGACCATAACCACCTAAGCAAAAGCAGACAATTTAAAAATTGGCAAAGCTAGTGCTTTTACTTAGCTTAAGCTCTTCGTCAGCTAAATCACAAGAGTAACACAATGATGACTTCAGAGCTGACAGGAAGCCCACCCAAAAGAATCAAAATCATCAAGAAGGCTATTTGAGAAATGGATTTACATCCACTGTCATTAACAAGAACCACACGCCAGGTGACTACTATGACCCTCTTTCCAACCACTTCAACCCTAAATACCAAGTACCCATAAACCGAACTTGGACCCCTGCATTGCTGTATCACAGAGTAACCAACATCTCCATCACAAAGCAACTGAATTGAATCCACGTTATTTTTATTAAGAAATTCCTTTGACTAAAAATGTTTATGATGTGTATGCCATTAAAACAAACATTTTAAAAATATTATCTCCATCTCATCTTGTAAAAGTTTGTTTCAGTATCTGTGTTTTATCATACACACGGCAATACACAAATATTATGCAAGATAAATACATGCATAGCAGACATAAAGCTCAAAAACTGCCCGAGTATGGAACCAAATGTAGAGATCACTTCTCCAGACCATGACGGCCCTTGCAGATCTGTGAATTGGTCACTAGAGGGTGCTAGGGGAGCAGAGTAGAGGACGGGGTTAGCGCCCCTCCTGGCACTTCCTCCCAGCGGCATTTCCCCACCCTTTCAGATGAACGACCCAAGAGCCAGGTGGGTTTTCCAATATACTTCCCCATGGCAGCCTTGGGCTTTCCCAAAGTGGGGAGTTTCCCTGGGGCCAACATGCCTATGAGAATCAGAATGGCAAATAGTTCTTTTTTCTCCATTGACTGGAAGAGCGGGCTGATGCCCAATAAATGAGCAAGAAGCCTAGGACACGGCCCCTGATGAACATCCATTGCCCTGGGTGTGGGAGTTCTCCAGGCTAAGCCCAGGGAGGGAGATGGGGTGGTGATGGCAGGATGGAACAAAGCGGAAACCCACCTTCCACGGAGATGTCCTGGATGGCAAAGCGCAGGATGATGGTCCAGATCATGCCCAGGGTCATCTTCACATTCCCATCCACGATTTCTACAGAAACAGCAGCACCACGCATCAGAAAGGGCCTCAGCGGGGACAGAATTAACACTCCCTCAGCACCCATAGCACTCCATGCCCCACACTAGGAATCAAAGACTCCAGAGCTCTACTTCTAGAGGGAAACCGGATTTCTGCTTGTTTGTTTTTGAGACAGGGTTTTCGCTCTGTCACCCAAGCTAGACTGCAGTGGCGCAATCATGGCTCACTGCAGCCTCCAAATCCTGGGCTCAAGCAATCCTCCCATCTCAGCTTCCTGGGTAGCTGGGACTACAGATAGGCCACCACTCTCGGCTAATTTTTTCATTTTTTGTAGAGACAGGGTCTTATGATATTGCCCAGGCTGGTCTCAAACTCCTGGGTTCAAATGATCCTCCCACCTTAGCCTCCCAAAGTGCTGGAATTACAGGCATGAGCTACCATGTCTGGCCTGGATGTTTCTTAAAGTTAATGCATAAACTGTGACAGGCGCTGGAAGAGAAGTCTATTTGGGGCACCAAAAAAAGGTGTAATCAATCCTAATTGGAGACAGTGGGTACATCGGGGAAGGCCACAGAGAAAGGGGCATTTGAAATCCTGATCTGTGTCCCCAGCTGATGAAGAAGAGGAGAGGATTTCTAAACAATCACAAATGTTCTGGCAATTCTGTGAGCTGGGGCTGTCTGGGCAATCACAGCTCTCAAAATAGCCACCCACATGTGGAAAAACCAGTGGAATCAAGAGACAGTCACAAACTTAAAGTTTTGTAAATTGCTATTTTGAACCATCCACTGACTCAACCTCACAATGCCATTAGTTTGGGTATTAAAACAGATTAAAAAAAAATCAAACAACAGCTTCAAGATCACAGCTAACAGATAACCCACTATATTTAGTCTAAGCAGCACCTTTTAGAGTTTTAGAATCTACAAGTTCTATGAAGTAGATTATCTCTTTTTTTCTGTACCAGGCCTAATGGCAGGGAATACAACATAAATAAGCCCTATTTTAAGGAGCCCAATACAAGGAGCCATTTATGGTCTTGTGGTTGAACAAGTGATACTCAAGTGTACATTCCACACCCCTCACCACCTGCATCCAGACCAGGAGATAGTAATCTGGCCCATGGTAAGACACGCTCAGTTAAGAGTAAGGTACCCAAAGAATATCTTATTTTTTTCCCACCTACAGCATTAATTTTAGGGGAGACCCAATAGAACCATGAGAAGGATCCATTTCTAGGGAGTCTGACCCTACTAAGATTTGCATCCCACAAACCCCTGAAACAAGAGTGGATTTCCATTAAGGACAGTATACCCTGACATCTTAGCCCCTTTCCCAAAAGTGAAGGCAAAACTGTATGCTGCTCCATGACCAGCAGGGTGTAGTCCATGGAGCGGTGCTTGGCCACAGCCACCTCCCAGGGGCAGAGCAGGTAACCCACTGAGTCTTCATGGGATGCTGAGCAAAGGAAGAAGTGTCCACTTTGGACATGGAATAGGATGTAACCCTTCTTGCAAACAGGGAAGTAAAAATGCCCTTCCCAGAGCCCCAGACACCAGGGGAGCACAGTCCCACATCCAAGCACTTGAGTTGGGGAGAAACAGAGAGCTGTAGCAGCATGCAACCCCTTTTGCTACTAAGCAACACAGCCAGCCAGCATTTTGCAGTCCACATTGTGGGGAGGCAGAGCTACTCTTTAAGAATCAGTTCATAGACTCGGCAGTGGCTCAAGTCTGTACTCCCAACACTTTGGGAGGCCAAGACAGATGGATTGCTTGAACCCAGGTGTTCAAGACCAGCCTGGGCAACATGACAAAACCCCATCTCTACAAAAATACAAAAATTAAATAGGTATGGTAGTGCCTGTAGTCCCAGCTATTCAGACTTAAGTGGGAGGATTGCTTGAGCCAAGGCAGAGGCTGCAGTGAGCTGTGATCGCACTACTGCACTCCATCCTGGGCAACAAAGCAAGACCCTCTCTCAAAAAAAAAATAAGATAAAACAAAAAAGTAAAGGAACCGGCTCATAAAGCTTCGATATTTTTAAAAAAGCACTTTCATTTGTGATTTCTAATGGTTTAAAGAGTTCATCTAAATTGAAAAGACAAAAATACCAAACTCTCAATAAATAAGCAAAAGACAAAAAACCATAAAACATGAAATACAAATAATCAATTCATAAGAATGTTCAATCTCACTTATAATCAAAGAAATAAGATCACCTTCCCATGCTATTAAATTAGCAAACTTAACAAACAAAGTTAGGCTGGGTGAAGTAGCTCATGCCTGTAACCCTAGCACTTTGGGAGGCCAAGGTAGGAGGATCGCTTGAGCCCAGGAGTTCAAGACCAGCCTGGGCAACATAGGAGACCTTGCCTCTACAAAAAAATGAAAAAAGTAGCCAGGTGCAGTGGTGCATACCTGTAGTCCTAGCTTCTTGGAAGGCTGAGGCAGGAGGACTGGGGATTGAGCCCAGGAGCTCAAGGTTGCAGTGAGCTGTGATAGCACCACTGCACTCCAACCTCGTGACAAGCCAAGACCCTGTCTCTTAAAAACAAAAACAAAAACAAAACCCAAAAAAACCCAAAGTTGAAAAACCACATGCCTTGATGTCAGCAAGGCTACCACATTAGAAGTGTAAATTGGTTTAAAAAACAATAATAATAATTTCTGGGAAATTAATCAATTAATCTGGGAAATAATTTGGCCACAAGGAGTATGCATCTTAAAGTTGCTCAACTTTTTGGTAGTAAAATTCTATCTCTAGGAATCTATCCCTAGTCAATGAAAGGAAATGCAGAGTAAGGTTTCTGTATGAATGCACTTGCTGCAAGGCTATATTTATCACAGCCCCATACTAGAAACCTCGCAAATGTACACAGTACACAGAATGACCAAGTAAATCCCCAGACCCCATATCACCCTCTGCTAAAACCTCCACAGCTTCCCACCTCCCTGAGAGTCAAAGCCAGTGGCCAGCAAGGCCCTCGTAGTCTGGCCGCCTGGGCCTCTGGTTCCCCTTCTTCCCCCTGCTCTTCCTTCCCCTCCCCGCCTGCTCAGGTCTCCCTGCAGCTCCCCCTCCCTAGATACCTACATGGCTTATCCCTGCCTCCTGCCAGTTTCACTCACATACCCTCTTCTCATGGACACCTCCCTTGACCACCCAAGTTCCTCCCTGCTTTGGTTTTCTCCATCTGACAGGTGTACATGCATATTTTCTCTCTTTCCCCTCTAGAACGTAAGCCCCTTGAGGGTAAGAATACTTCCTTCTTTGCATCATTGCTTAGAGTCCAGTATGAAGCCTGGCACAGGGAAAGCCCCCATCAGCATCTGCTGAGTGAATGAATGGGTGAACAAACACTAACCACAAGCGGGGGTATGGGCAGAGCTAACACTGGCCTGGGCCCCCTGAGAACACAATGGGCCTCAGTCTCTTCCAGGGCAGGGCCCAGGCCTGGGATGAAGTACGACAAACAGATGATGAGGCCAGGCACGGTGGCTCACACCTGTAATCCCAACACTTTGGGAGGCCAAGGTGGGACAGATCACTTGAGGTCAGGAGTTCAAGACCAGCCTGGCCAACATGGTGAAACCCCATCTCTACTAAAACAGAAATTAGGCAGATGTGGTGGCACATGTCTGTAATCCCAGCTACTCATGGGGCTGAGGCAGGAGAATCGCTTGAATCTGGGAGGGGGAGATTGCAGTGAGCTGAGCATGCCACTGCACTCCAGCCTGAGCAACAGAGCAAGACTCGTCGCGAAAATAAAACAAAACAAAAAAGACAATGAATGCAGCCATTAACGATTACATCATGAGTAATTAATAACTTAGAAAAATTGTTCAACATGGGAAACGGGAAAAGCAGGTAAAAAATTTCATAAACAGTGTTTAAAATATAAGGGGAAAAATTTTTAAGCCTAGAAAAAAGCTCTGGCGGTAATCCCATGGTTTGGCCTTCCTAGAGGTGGGACTGCAATGCTAGCCCTCCCCTGGTCCCCCACATGCTGCCCGACTCTGTCACGGCCAAACTGCAGGGACTCCCGCAGGCCCTGACCTCAGTGCCCGCGGATCTGCCATCTTGGAGCCCTCCTGGAGGGACTGAGAGAGGCAGGTGGCTTCTTTCTTGCGTCTTGCCTACTTATCCTCTTCTCCTTCCCCAGAAACTCCCCAGAGAATTTTGCTTACTGAATTCTCATTTACACCAAAGACATACTTTCACTCCAGAAAACAGGCACCAAGCACGAGCACAGAGAGTAGGGTGTGCTTAATTAGCAGCCCGTGTACGCCCAGCCCCAGTTCCCACCTGACTCCCATCCCATTCACTCTCCTTCCCCTTCCCTGGCATGGCAGGTCCTGTATCCCAGGCCTCCGGCTTCTCAACGTTTGCAGCAGGGATGCCCCATCTCGCAGGCAGCTTTGTGACAGGGACTGCTTGGAAGGTTGGGCCCAAAGGGAGGGTTCCAAGGTCACAACTGGGCTTCGTGGGAAAAATCTTGATGACAAATTAACAGCGTCTGCCCTTCCTGGTCTACGGCAAGCTATGAAGCTGCTCGCATCCCCTGCTTACTGGGAACCTGTTTCTCCCTCCTTCTCCCTCCAGAGACACTGTCATCTGTTCAGTATTCAGATGGCAGAATGAATGCTGCAGAAATTCCATGTGACAGAAACTAGAACCCCAGGGGCCACCACCTCCCAGACCAATGCTGTGGTATGGCACCCACGGCCCCCTCCATCCTAAAGATACATGCTACCTCACTGACACCACCTCCATGCTCACAGCACCCAAACCCTCAGGCTCTACCTGCCCAAAGACCTTCAAATACAAAATCCTTTTTGAGTTCCTTCCCCTGGTTAACTACATTCCAACCACTCACCCAGGCCAAGTCCCAGTTCCATGAAGTCTACCCATTCTAGAACCAAGTATCGTAAGGGAGACCTTAAGGATGTGCTCCAACCTCTCCCTGATGTGTGGAAGTTCCTTGTCTCCAGCCTCCATGTGCACACCTTCAGGGACAGGACACTCATGACCCTCCCAGAGCCCCAGTTCCATTTCCCAAGGCTCTGCATGTTATCCAGAGTCCACCTCCCCACAGAGTACCTATTCTGGGCCTGCTTCTGCCCTTCGGAGTCAGCCAGAGGTCTTAGTCCTTGCACTGCATGATAATCCTTCAAAGACTTTGGCGGGGGGCTGAGGGGTGTCCCTGCTGGGCCTGGTCTCCACAGTCACAGCCTTCAGCAGCCCAGGATGGACAACCTGCAACGTTCCCCCGCCCCCCTTCCAGGAGAGTTCGTTCCAGGCGATCTGCCCGTCACCTTTTATTTATAATCTACATCAATAAACTCCATTTCACTTTTAAAAGCCCACAAAATGCTATTTGCTGCCTCATCTAGTTTCTTGGTTTAGCAGAGCGGCCACTCTGGCATGATCCTAGTGCTCAGCCTGATGGGAGTAGATGATTTCAGACCTGGAAGCCGCAGCTGAAAACACTGGCTCCTCAGGGCAGGGAGAAGGTAAAGAATATCTCATTTTAAAGGAGGCTTTTTGGCTGGGCGAGGGGGCTCACGCCTGTAATCCCAGCACTTTGGGAGGCTGAGGCAGGTGGATCATTTGAGGTCAGGAGTTCACGACCAGCCTGGCCAACATGGTGAAACCCCATCTGTACTAAAAATACAAAAATTAGCCAGGCGTGGTGGCGCGAACCTGTAATCCCAGCTACTTGGGAGGCTGAAGCAGAAGAATCACTTGAGCCTGGGAGGCAGAGGTTGCAGTGAGCCAAGATCGTGCCATTGCACTCTAGTCTGGGTGACAAAGTGAGACCCTGTCTCAAAAAACAAAAAATAAAGGAGCCTTTTCAAAATATTGAGAGAAGCTAGGCCTGTGTCAAAGGAAAAGGGAAAACCGAGGCCACCAGGTGAATCACCTTCCCAGCACAGCAGCGGCAGTGAGATGAGAGTTCACGCCAGTGTTCCTCTCACTCCTCACCCCTGAGGCCAGCACCGCAGGGGCAGGCTTGATCTGCCATCTTATTACTGAAGACAATTCCATGGGAAAGTTCTGTCCTGGGACCTGACCCGGGGAGGCAGCGCTGACAGGAAGAGGGAGGCCTCAGCTCTGGAGCCTAACCCTGGGTTTAACCCTGGATCTGCCACATAGAAGCAGTCTGGCTCGGAGCCTGGGTTCAACTGACGACACTCTTCCACTCTAGCAACTTTTCTGAGCCTCAGTTTCCTTAACTGTAAAACGTGGCTGGTGATACCCATCCTACGAGTCCATCGTGACGGTAGCAGGAGATGGCCCCTGTAAAGCATCCTGTCTGGCAACACAGAGCTGGTACTCGGTGAGTGCTACTCTCTTCCACCTTCCCCTTCCCTGCCCTCCTCCCCCGCTTTGGAAGAGGCTTTAAAGAAAAAACAAGTTGTTTTTTAAAATTTAGTTGCCAAATTTTTCTTTTCAAAAAATCTGGATTTCTGGCTTCTTTTGAAAAACCGGAAGATCTAGCAGCACCGGATCCACACAGCGGCAATTTCTTACATCCACAAGGTGCCCATCCCGCTTAGGACATGATTCTGCAGCTCGCCACAGCCCCCCTACCCACCCCTGCCACTGACGCCTGAACCACTTCACAAATTCTCTACACTCCCCTGCCCCGGGGGCATCTGAGCCTGCACCAACCACCTGGGTGACTGTCTTTGGCCTCCCACGCCTGCTTAGTTATAACTTTTTCTGCCAAGTCTTGAATTGCTCCCTAATAAAACAAACTGTTCTTTTCTTATAAGGCAGAGAACATCTTCCTAATCATAAAGCAGAGTATACTGCTATATGTAAATCCTTTGAACATTTATTGAGCACCTACTGTGTGCATCATGCTGCTAGGAGCTGGGGCCACAGGATGTAGAAACCATGCTTTCTGCCTTTGGGAAGCTCATAGCTGGTCGGGGAGATGCTGGAATCCATAAGGCACCTCCCGTGACCACCTTGGGCACTGGCCTGAATTCCAGATAAGGCCAGAGGTGAGCAAATTTTTTCTGTAGAGGGCCTGATAACAAATGTTTCTGGCTCTGTGGTCCATACAATCTCTGTAGCAACTACTCAACACTGCCATTGAAGCACAAAAGCCACTGATGATACATTAACATGGGTGTGCTGTGTTCCAATATTTCCAAAAATCCGAGTCAGCTGGACTTGACCCCATGCACTGCAGTTTGCTGAGCCTGTGTTAAAAGTTCTCCATTTGATGTATCAACAAAATATCCCTCCATTTCTAGAAGAGAGGGGACTGTAAGCTTCAACCAGAGAAGAGGTCTGCTCCTATGGACCTATCAGGAGCAAGACCCCTGCCCGCTCCAAGGAAAGGCCACTCTCTGAGGGCATTTCTCTGGTGTCAGAAAGACCTGCGTTTGAGTTCCGGCTTTGCCGTTTATTGACGGCAGAACCTTAAGGAAGTAACGTAATCTCTTTAAGCATTTGTTTTCTTATGGCAAAATTGGGAGAATTAATTATGAGAGCTGCCTCATAGGGTTGTTGGAGGATTAAGTATATGCCACAGAGTGAGCAATCCACTCTCACAGCCAGGGTGTGTCTCGAATGAGTGAGATTCGTTCGTTTTCAGGTCTCTGACCTCACGCAGCAGGTGCCCCATAAATACTTGCTAAATCCACGGTCACAGGACTGAAGGGGCCTGGATAGAATATCTTCTGCCTGCTCTAAACGACCGACTCTCAATTTTTCAGAGCCACCACCACGCACACAAGAAATTACACTATCTTCTTTTAATCATTAAGGACATCCTAGTAATAGCTTTTTTGGGAAGTGTTTCTAAGTAAAAGTGAAAGAGTTAGGAAGCTACACTGCAGGGAAATGCTATTAAAAATGTTCCTACAGACTTCAGTCTTGCCAGGACCCCGGGGGAGTCTCGGGGCAGCCTCCGGCCTCCACCAGCCTGCGTCTGCACACCCTTTCCAGCCCACACACAAACCCTCTGCTCCAGGCAATGCTGTGCAGTCAGGCCTGTGGATAGGGGAGTGGGCATGCCACACACACAGAACTCCACAGAGCAAGGACGTGGCTAAGCTGGTGCAGGCATGGGAACAGGGGTCTGAGTCCTTGGTTTTGGGCAGCGCTGAGACCAGAAAAGCGCTGTTGCAATACAAAGCACCCACAGGCGACCAGATGGAGGTGTTGGGGACCCACTGCCCAATGCCCCCAAGTGATGCAGGGCCCAGGAGGCAGCTCAAAAAAGGCTGAGAGAACCAGGGGGGACAAAGAAAATCAGACTCCTTAGGGCCACCAGAGGCAGGCCTTACTCACCTTCGGCTCCAATGGACACCAGTTTGACGCCTTTGCTGGCTATGAAATCCAGGGCCTTGTTGACGTTGGAGATCTTGTGCACCCTCATCTTGCCTCGCTCTGGCTTGGCCAAGCGTTCACCTGTTTGGATCAAGAGGGAGGAAAAGGAAGGTGAGATGCTATGAGCCAGGGGCCAGAGCTACTATCACTACACCCTCATCCAAGGCACAGCTTAGCTAGGCAGGAGCGTGTGCATGTGTGCACGTGTGTGTGTGCTCACATGCCGCTCAGGGGCTGGAGAATGTCACCCTGGCAGGGAATGGAGGGAGAATCTACCCTGCCTCTTCTTTCTTCCGCTTCTCAGGTCCAAACCTGCTTGCATCCACTCAACATTTATTTATCGAGCCCCTATGCATGCCAGGGATTTGGCTGGGTGCTAGGAATAGGGGGGTGAACAAAACAGTTTCTTGCCTTTATGTAATTATAGTCCAGTAGGAGAGACAGACCTTAAACAGAGAAACACAAATAAATATATACAATGAACATATACAAAGAAAGATCCATGCTCTTCAAAAGAGGAGGAGGAAGAGGAAGGAGGAACTGAGGATTGGTCAGGAAGGTCTGAGTCTTTGCAGCCAGGCAAAGAAAGCAAGGAATGACGATCAAGGCAGAAGGAATAGTACATGCAAAGGCCCTGAACTCCTTTCTAGCCTTCCCTGTGCCCTGGGAGCAGGGTATAGGTTACTCAAGTATGAACTTCCCTGGTATTTAAATGGGCTGCCTATAGCAGCCCATCCCCATTTGAGAACTGCAGTTCTTGTCCTGTTATGCTGCCTCCCATGGGCACCCACGGCTCAGCTCCAGGTCAACCCTCCACCCCCACCTCCAGACTCCACACAGTAGCTTCTGCTGCTCAGGTTTCAAGGTCAGAACCTTCAAGAAAATAGAGGTAGAGGAGCTGGCTCTCCAAATACCCCCATTAAGAGTGCTTTTATCCCAGAACAACAAGCATCCAGGAGCCTCTGAGAATTTTCTAAGTGCAGCATGTGGCCATACCTAGGAAAGGGGTACATAGCTGTCAGGGTCTCTAAGGGGCCAAGGACCCCAAAAGGCTGAGACCCACCATCGCAGAGCCTGGAACTCAGGCCCCTTGTGCCTGCCCTGATCTCCTGACCAGCCCCACTGTCTCCCCAGCAGGCCGACAGTCTGGCTGTGACAGCTCCAGGGACCAGCCACTGGGATTCTGGGCTAGCCCACCCTGTCAGAGCAGCACCTCTCCAGGTGGCTTCCCAGCAGCCCACTAGCTTCTGGAGGACAGCAGACTTCCTGCCACAGATGGGATCTGGCTGTCAGCTCCCAGAGAAGCACAGCTGTTTTTTAAATTAAATCAAGACTTTCCACTTGGGGCCCTCCCAAGACTCTGGCTGCAGCCCAGCAAGGTACCCCAGCATTTCCTGTCCAGAGGAGATGGCACAGGGGCTCCCTCCCCACAGGATGGATGCAGGCAGCACCATGTCCCTCCCTGGAAGGCTGCTCCTGCTACAGCCCCAGCCCTTGGGGCCTGTCCAGCTAAGTGGAGTGCCCCAGCCATTCAGCAGCTGCGCACTCTGGCCGGAAGGGGGCTTCTGCAAAGGACAGTGAAGGAGACAAGGGTTAAACATGGGAGAACGGGAGAAGCTTCCCAGACCTGGGCCAGTGGTTCTCAAACGTCAGTCAGCACAAAATCACCTGGAGAACTTGCTAATCTGTGGCTGTCCCACCCCTTTCCCCCTCTCACTAAGTTTGTGATTAGGAGGGCTGGGGTAAGGTTTGGAAATCGGCATTTTGACAAGCAATCCTGCTGATTCTGGCGTGGGTAGTCCAAGGACCACACTTTGAGAATCTCTGTAGGCAGCATCCCCTCCTTCTCCTCATCCTGGGGCATCCTACCCATCTCCAACGATGATCAGGAGAAGAAGGTGCCCCAGCATTTCCTGTCCAGGGGAGAACAGATCATTTCATAGAACAGATCCTCCCCAGCCTTGGGAAAGAGACACATGCTTCACAGACGCGCACAGGTTTCCCTGGGCACAGGTCAGACCCATGCAGCAGGAACACACTGGGTATCATGCAGACAAGCCCAGCTCTGGGCACTCAGTCGTTCTAATGTTCCCGGAGCACCACCTACATGTCTGGTGCTGTTCGAAGCACCTGGGACACAGAGAGAAGATGGCCTGCCCCAAGGAGCTGTGTGGAGCAGAGAAGAAAACAAGCGAACCAAAAATGATTACACTTTGTGGTAAAAGATACAGCAGAGGAATTAATGGGGTATTAGAGGTGCTGGGGAGCTGGGCAGGGGGTGGGAGGCAGTGGTGCGGGCTGGGCACAGCCCACTCAGATTAGGGGACTGAAGGGTGAAGAGGAGGGGTGAAGCCTTCTTGAAGGACACCCTCAAGCTGTGTTTTGAAGAATGATAAATAGTAAGGCCAGGTTTGTTTAAAACTGGGGAAGGGTAGTCGAGGAGGTAGGAAGCAGGGACATTCTAAAAGGCAGTTAGAGGCTGGGCACGGTGGCTCACACCTGCAATCCCAGCACTTTGGGAGGCTGAGGCGGGGATATCACCTGAGGTCAGGAGTTCAATACCAGCCTGGCCAACATGGTGGAACCCTATCTCAAAGAAAAAAAGAAAAAAGAAAATAAATAAATAAATAAATAAATAAAGGCAGTTAGAAGAAAACAGCATGGTGGCTTCTCAAAAAATTAAACAGAATTCTCATGTAACCTAGCAAATCCACCTTGGGGAATATACCAAAAAAGAACTGAAAGAGGGATTTTAAAAGTATTGTGTACACCCGTGTCCCAGCATTATTCACAATACCCAAAAGGTACGAACAACCCGAGTGTCCACCAACAGGTGAATGAACAAAATGTAGGCAGCCATTTTCTATCTGTAGGGCATACGTACAATGGAATATGATTCAGCCTTAAAAAGGAAAGGGATGGCGGCACATGCTCCAACACGGATGAACCGCGAAGACATTCTAGTAAGTGAAATAAATCAGTGTCACAAAGGGAAAAATACTATATGATTCTACTCGTACAAGGTATACCTAGAGGAGTCAAATCAGAGACAAAAAGTAGAATGGTGGTTGCCAGGGGAGGGCCAGGGGGAGCAGGGAGCTAGTGTTTAACAGGTGTAGGGTGTCGATTTCAGACGGTGAGGAGCCCTGAAGATGGACAGTGGTGATGGCTGCACAACAGTGAGTGCATGCATTTAATACCACTGCACTGCAACCTTTAAAATGGCTAAAAATGATACATTTTTGTTATATATTATTTAACCATATACACAGGTTTTATCTGAAAGTAGGAAAAACTACTTTTAAAAAAAAGGGCAGTTAGAGCTTGTGCAAAGGCACAGGGAACAGAAAGTGGATGTCATCTGAGGAGAGCTGCACGTTCCCCGCCCCCACCGCCAACGGGCTGAGGATCTAAGGTCTGATACCTTTTTGGGAATAGTGAGTTGAAAACAAAGCAGGTGCCAGCTCATGCAGGATTCCATAAGCTATGCTAAAGAATGTGGCCTGCAGGCTCAAAGCCCTGGAGAGGCACCGTGGGCTGAGGGCTGTGAGCAGGGAAGAGCGTGACCATATTTGGACTGACTGTCGGGCGAGCCCTCTGGCTACAGCGATGGGGGTGGACTGCCAGGAGGAGCTGGGGTAAAGGCCTTTATGGGATCATCTAGGTGAGAGTTGACACAGGCCACACTGACACCACAATAGTAGGAGTTAAAAGAAGGATTGAGAAGAAGGAATCAGAATGAACAGAACATCAGTAACAAGTTGCAAAGAAGAACTGTCTATGATCCCAGCTTGGGTACAGAGAACAAGACTCTGGGAGGGAAAAGAGGTTTGCTAGGGCAGGAGTGACCAGCACAGAGTTTTGGACATGCTGAGAGGACCGTGTGGGACACTGGGGTGGAGATGCCCAGCGAGGTTCAGCATTTGAGAGGTGGCTCAAGGGAGAGGCCTGGGCTGGGATTAGGTCTAAGGCTCACTGGCATCAAGGTGAAGAGAAAATGAAGACAGTAGCTAACATGGCCCAGCGTATCAACCAAGGCTAGACTCACGGGACTCCCACTCTTTACGGGATGGTAGCAGAAAGGCATTCATAAGCAGGATGAGATGTGTGTTCCAGTAGAGCTGTCCCTCCAGACATCTGGACAAACCGGGGGCTGGGGAATGGCCTGGGTCACCTGGATACAGCTAGATAAGTAGTAATGGAGCCAAGATTTGGAGACAGTACTGGGAATGGCCTGGGTCACCTGGATACAGCTAGATAAGTAGTAATGGAGCCAAGATTTGGAGACAGTCACCCATGGTTAACATTCTTGGCCACAGAATCGCACTGGGGTGGAGAAAGAACCTCAGTTCCTTCAAAGCCTCCCTTTTTTTTTTAACAAACAAGGATGCTGAAACAGAAAGGCAAAGCAATTTGTCCAAGGCACCTGGATGGCTGGCACCAGAACCAGAACTCAGACCCACGCTCCTAGGGGGAATTCATACATGTCATCCCCAACTTGTTTCAAGAGTCCCAAAACCAGCTGCGCCCATGGACAGAGTGATGCCAAGGTGTCAGGCAGCACCAATAGACAGCATCTCGTCCTGGGCCAGGGTCCGCCTCACCTGAGATGACCTCCAGCAGCAGCATGAGCTTCAGGCCATCCCGGAAGTCCTCTTCGATGTTCTCAATCTGCGTCCCCGCCTTCCGGAGGTGGGAGTTACACCATGCCGTGAATGTCTGGGCAGAGAGAAGAAGGGCAAGTGGTCAGGGGACTGGTGTTGTCATCCTCATCGGACAAGCTGTTTAACAGTGCCGGGGGGTGGGCGGTGGACACCTACTCAGCAGAGCCTCTCAACAGAGTTGCCCCACCATGGTCTCATTCACAGCGTCAACCAAGCACTGAGCTCCCCATAGGGCAGCAGCCGAGGGACCCTACACAGAGCCTGCTACATGGGTGGGAGCAAGCAGGATAGATGAAGCAGCAAATTTCCTTAACATCCGCCTCCCAGCCCTCTCTCACAGACATCATGCACACCCACATTTGAAAATGCCACAATTCCATTCTTATAAGTTACCTCTTAAGTTATAAGACTTAGTTTCAATCTTCACAGTTCTAAGACAGAGTAACCCAGAAGTAACATATTAAGCCCTGTTGATACCTTAGGGTAAATTAGTATATTAAATCATTTCATTAGCAGCCAGCTAAGAGAAAGGAGTAATAAGTTTCACTGAGAACAGAATTCAGATGCAGGGTGTCAGGATAAGGGGGAAGAAGAGTAAGCACCCCAATGTGTATCTGTGTGTGTTTGGGGTGGGGATAGGGGCACCTTAAGCTGCAAAAGCATGAGGAGTTCCAGAAAGGGAACGTAAGTAGGTTAAATCAAAGACCATCAGCTTCATAGTTCTCTATTAAGCAGATCATGATCAGGTGAGGCAGCAACTAAGCCATCCTGTGCCAACAGCACCACCTGGTGGTTCAAACAGAAACAGGGTGTCTCAACAAACATGAGAAAAGCATGCATCTCAGTTTTACACACCTAAAACAGGTATCTCTCTCCAGTTGTCTCCAGTCTATGGCAACCAGAGAGAAGAGCTCCCTTGCTTTAGATCTAAATCATTCATTGGCAACTCCAGACTTCTCTGCACCAAATGGCACTACCAATTACATGGGGCTTACCCAACACCAGAGCCATTCACCTCTCTTCCCACCTGCCCTGCAAAATTCAAAGGGTGGGAAGAGTATCATTCATGTGATAGTAGGAACCACACTAGAAATACTCTTCCTCATGGGAAAGGTCACAGCCTCATGCTCCCCACCCCCTTCCTCCTGCCCTGGGGAACTCCGAAGTTGAACTGGCAATGAGTGGGCAGGAAGAGGGAAGAACATCACATCAGCGAGTATTAGGGGAAAAGAAATAGCTGCTTAGATTTAGAAGCAAAAGTTGAAGAGCCTGTGAGCAAGAAAGAGAACAGGGGGACAGGAGCTATCACTCCACACAGGCAGGGAGAAAGGGACAACATTATGATACCCCATGACTCTGGGCTTAATCTTTCAATCATGTCTCACTAGTAACTTACCAATACGGAATACCTGTCTCTTCCTGCAAACATATCTCCACTCTGCAAGCCAGCCTACTCCCATGATGAAGAGAAACAGCGTATTGTGCTATCCCAGAGCTTTGGGAAGACTGGCACACAAATCGGGGGTGGATAAGAGACATACACTGATTTCCAATGTCCTCTCTATCTTGCTTGGCTAACTCACTCATCTTTCAAGACTGGGTAGAGATATCACCTCCTCCAGGGAGCCTTCCTGATAGGCACCTACTATGTCTGGGCTGGACATACACCCACAGTACCCTGCATTCACCCATTATGTCTAGCCACTTGTCAGCTCCACACCCCCAGCCTGGGAGCTCCTGGAGGTAGACACACAATGTTCACTTTCATATCCCAGAGACCCAGGGCACAGAGTCAGGGGACACAGCAGTGAACTAAACAGCAAAAGTCCTTGCCTCTGTGTAGCAGACATTCTAGTGGACATAAGAATTGTGGAGCCAGGTGAAGGAACAAGTGGGGAACTGGATGCAAAGCTGAGAGGGTCCTGGGAGATCCAACTGTACCTTGTGGGTGAGGCTGAATGCTCTCAGGGCAGGGAGTGATGGGACAAACAGGGCTCTTAGGGACCCTCTGGACACAGAAGATAGCTCGGAGGAAAGAGGACACAACAGGGGAGGGAAGCATATGTATCAAGCATCCTTCCTCCGGTGCTGGCACTGCACCTTTATCCTTTAGCCTTCTTTATCTTTATTTTTAACTTCTTTTTATTGGTAGAAAAAATATTAAAGGATTTTTAACTCTTTAAAACAAATATAATTTATTTTGGTTTTGCACATTCCCTCCCAGCTGACACTGGTCTGCCCAGTGTCTTCAAGCTGTGCATTCACACTGCAGTGTGCGTTCACACTGGGGTGGACGGTCTTTTATCATTTATCACCAACTTGGCCATCCCCAGCACCCAATCCCAGGCCCCCAGCACTGAACCTTCAGCCTAAGGTTTTCTATTCCCTTGAGGGGAACGGTGTCAGCCCCAGCAACTCGAACAGACGCTTTCCGGTCCAATGTGACCTGAAACACCCGGGGTCCTAGCAGGCACCGCCCTGCGCCCGCCCAGCTGGGGGCTGTAAATTCTCACTGTTTACTACCCAGTCGTGGAGGGGGTTGGGGGTGAGATAAAGGAGGAAGAGGCTGCTGTTGTAAAAAGACACTGCTTTTGAAAGAGGAAAAGCGCTGTTGAAAGCAGCCAGTCCCCTTTCCTGGAGAAGCCAGGCTTAGCCCTGGGAAACAAAACACACCTGTGTTTGCTCGGGTCTCCTGGACAAAGCACTGGAACACGGCTTTACTAAAACCCCCAACCCTCAGAGGCCCCACAGATTACTGCCTTGAAGGGGGCTCTGAGCACCTCTCAAACTGCAAAGTTTCCCCGACAAGCAGCACCCACCGCAAAGGTGAGGCAAGAGGAGGAAATGGTGACCCGGTGATCAACAACGTGCCCTTCGGGATGCATCAGAGCTGGGTTCCGTCCTCAGATCCACTATTTACTGGCTGTGTGACCTTCAGATTAACCTTCCTAAACTTCAGTTCCCTTTGCAGTAAAACAGGGACAGTAAGAGCGCTTCATAAAAGTTAAAAAGATTAACTCAAAAAATATCCGTAAAGAACTTGCCATTGAGTAAATGCTCAACGAACAGTGGGGAGGAGGAAGAGGACTAGCTCCCCACAATGTTCCCAGGACCAGGTCTCAGAGGACTTGCTCTTGCTCCCCTGCACTCCCAGCCCCATCCTCTCCCTGCCCCCAGCCACCAAACCCTCCTGTTGTAGGTCCCACCCCGCCACGCACGGTACTGTTTCCAAGATGACAACATGCCAGCTTTTTGAACCAGTGCCGGTGTGTTCGTGGGAGAGGGCTGGAACTGTGGCGTGTTCGTGGGAGAGGGTGGAACTGTGGCATGTTCGTGGGAGAGGGCTGGAACTGTGGAGTGTTCGTGGGAGAGGGTGGAACTGTGGCGTGTTCGTGGGAGAGGGTGGAACTGTGGAATGTTCGTGGGAGAGGGCTGGAACTGTGGCGTGTTCGTGGGAGAGGGCTGGAACTGTGGCGTGTTCGTGGGAGAGGGCGGAACTGTGGCGTGTTCGTGGGAGAGGGCGGAACTGTGGAGTGTTCGTGGGAGAGGGCTGGAACTGTGGCGTGTTCGTGGGAGAGGGCTGGAACTGTGGCGTGTTCGTGGGAGAGGGCTGGAACTGTGGCGTGTTCGTGGGAGAGGGCTGGAACTGTGGCGTGTTCGTGGGAGAGGGCTGGAACTGTGGCGTGTTCGTGGGAGAGGGCTGGAAATGTGGCGTGTTCGTGGGAGAGGGCGGAACTGTGGCGTGTTCGTGGGAGAGGGCGGAACTGTGGCGTGTTCGTGGGAGAGGGTGGAACTGTGGCGTGTTCGTGGGAGAGGGCCATCTTCAAGTCACCTCCTTGGGTCATGCTCAGGCTCACAGCCTGACAAAGGAGACCTGGGACGGCAGGTCTTCAGTGGATCCACTCCGTTCCAGAAATGGCTTCGGGGATGCCGAGAGGTCCCAGGAAAAGCCCTCGGGACCAAGGATCACACTGGGACGTTCCCACAGAGCAGCGGCAATGGCCTGTTCTCCTCTCAGCAGCCCTATCTGCACTCCACCCGCCCTGGCCCTGCACAGTCTCTGAGGACCCGGGACAGAGGGAGGGGCCGCAAAACAGCCTGGACCCCTGCTCAGCCTCTCACTGACCTTGAAGCCACTGCCCATGTCTAATCCAGTTTAAAGGTGGTTTGAGGAGGTGAAGAGTGCAACTTTCCAGCCCTGAAGTTCAGGGTTGCAAAGAGGGACCTGGCCAGGTGCCAACAGAGGGGCCCCAACCCAGACCAGGGCTCACGGAGCTGGCCATGGAGACAGAATCACATTGTCCACCTTCTGTACAGGTCTCACAGCCTTGCTCTCACAGATGCCACTAACATCTTTTCGTCACATCTTTCACAATTATCATGTTGATATACTTCCTTTAAAATGTGTTGGAAAGGAATATGGCTTTTGAGAACGTGCCTTCCCTGCCCTCCAGCTCAGACACACTGCAATGTGACTTTAGCCACAACAGGCCTCTTTGAGCCTCAGTTTTCATGTCTGTAAATGGGGGACAATAGCATCTCCCAGGCATGACTGAGAGGAAATACCCTTATGCAGTAAATAATATCAGCATAGTAATGTTAATTTATGTGAATAATGACAATATAGTATCATTGTGTCTGAAATATAGTAAGTGTGCACAAAGTGGTGGTTCCTGCCATCATCATCACTGCCTGAATTTTAGATTCTAAAAGGATGTCTGAATAATCACACTCTGCAGGGATCTGGGGTACAGAAGATTACCACAGAAGCATGAGTCAGGGGATGAGCTTTTACAGTCAAGCATCCTTCATACCCTTGGTCATGGGGGGAGGGAGGGATAAATCACAAGATCCTAAAGCAGGAGGGCCATGGGATTTGCTCGGATCACTCTGCAGACAAGTAGCTATGGGAATGCAAGGATTTAGTCACTCTAAAGAAGACACTGCAAATCCAGGCCTATCAACTTCTAAGAGGTGGTAAACCCTGGACAAGTCACTTGACATGGCTCTGCCTTAAGGCACCATCTGTAAAATGGGGGTAGTAATAGCACCTCCCAGGGGACTACTGGAGGAGTCAATGAGACAGTCCACTTAAAACACTGAAAATGTTATAGCAACTGCAATAATTATCCATTGTTACTATTGCCACCACAATTGGGGGTATAATTATTATAAGTTTATGCTGTTAACACACCTCATAAAAGAATGTTAGAGCTAGAAGAGGTGTTAGGCACCACCCAAGTCAAACCTTGACTTTACAACTAAGGACAAACACCAGAGAGGGTGAGCGGCTTTCCCCAGCCCACACGGCTGGGTTACATTCACAACCCAACCTCCCAACTCTTTCAGCCCCTCACACTTTCTGCTCCACCCAAATGATGTGGATTTCAGGTGCAGGCATGGGTGGGTGCTGGAAGGGAACAGCAGAACCAAGGCTGAGATTCTCAGTGGCCAAACAGGTAAGCTGAATCTCATAGGGTATCACTGAAAATGGGTCACTGTGAAGTGAAAACACCAACCAGATGAAATCCAGGGGACTGCAGCCAGCATTGGCACAGAGAGTCTGAGCTGATGGAACATCAGCAGAGTTGGCAGAAGATGGGCAGCCTCCCTGGGGCAGCCTGGCAGAGACAGGCAGAGCCCAGAGACAGGCAGGTGGTTGTCAAGAGGCAAGCGAGATCACAGATGGTAAGCAGACCAGACAGGCCTTTGAGGGGAACCTTGGGAACTGGGGCTCCATGACCAGGAGGAGAGATGAGAAGGCTGAGGGATTCACTGCAAATATCTAAAGACCCTCCCGTGAATGAGTGAGTCAACTTGCTGGGTATAGACCAGGCAGAACAGGCCAGTGGTGAGGAATGGTGAGGAAAGTGGATTCTAAAGCAAGATGGACGTGGATCCAGTGAGTGACTGTGCAGGTGACTTGACTTCTCCAAGCCTCCATCTCCACATCTGTAAAATGGGGATGGTAATAGAACCTACCTCACAGGGTGGGGAAGATCGTTGCAGCAGCACGTGGAAAATGCTTAAGCACAATTACCCACACATAAGCCTCCAAAAATGGGAACTACTATTATTAGAATGAAGGACAGAAAGTTTCAGGGAAGATTAGAGTTCGACATAATAAAGAACAGATCACAAGCTGGCTATACAGTGTGCTACCTGCGGCTAAAGGCAGGGCTCGGCAAAGGAAGGGATTCAAGCAGCTCCCTCCGGCAGAGCTAAGTACGGTCCCTTACCATTCTGACTCTGAGAGCCTGAGGCAGCCCTTGAAAATGTTGGTTTAGAGGATTTTTTTTGCAGCGTCCCAAGTAGCTGGGACTAAAGGTGCACACTACCATGCCCAGTGTGATGTTAATATTGATTGTCAACTTGATTGGATTGAAGGATGCAAAGTATTATTATTCCTGGGTGCGTCTGTGAGGGTGATGGCAAAGGAGATGAACATTGGAATCAGTGGACTGGGAAAGGCAGACCCACCCTCAATCTGGGTGGGCACCATCTAATCAGCTGCCAGCACAGCCAGAATAAAAGCAGGCAGAAGAACATGAAAAGACTAGACTGGCTGAGTCTTCTGGCCTCCGTCTTTCTCCCGTGCTGGATGCCTCCTGCTCTCAAACATCAGATTCCAAGTTCTTCAGCTTTGGGACTCGGACTGGCTTCCTTGCTCCTCAGCTTGCAGAAAGCCTACTGTGGGACCTTGCTCTGTGATCGTGTGAGTCAGTACTCTCCTTAACAAACTCCCCTTTATATATACAGCAAGGTTTCTCAACCTCAGTACTACTGATATTTGGGGTCTGAAAAATGTTTTGGTGGGGGCAGGGAAGCTGCTGTATGCATCATAGGATGTTCGGCAGCACCCCTGGATCCCGCCCTAGCTGCTCAGAACATCCCCCAACCCCAAGCTATGACAACCAAAATTCACCCCTCAGTTCCTCATCTGGAGGAGACAAACACATGTGCCACAGATCATAGTAACAGCAGCAGCTGATATGTATGGAACATTTGCTACATGCCAGATCCTCTCCTGAGTGCTTTACCTCCTTTAACTCATTTGAATCATCAAAATGACACTGTGGGACAAGTATTCTTCCCACTTTAGAGATGAGGAAACTAAAGCAAAAGGAGGGGTCAAGTGTAGGACAAGTTAGTCCTCACCTCCCTGTTTTTTTTTTCGTTTTTTTTTTGTTTTTTTTTTTTTTTTTTTGAGATGTATCTCGCTCTGTTGCCCAGGCTGGAGTGCAGTGGTGCGATCTCGGCTCACTGCAACCTCCGCCACAGGGGTTCAAGCAATTCTCCTGCCTCAGCCTCCTGAGTAGCTGGGATTACAGGCGAGCACCACCACACCTGGCTAATTTTTTTGTATTTTTAGTAAAGACGGGGTTTCACCGTGTTGGCCAGGCTGGTTCTCAAACTCCTGACCTCAAGTGATCCGCCCACCTCAGCCTTCCAAAGTGCTGGGATTACAGGCATGAGCCACCGTGCCCAGCCACTTCCCTGTATTCTTATGCATTTTTCTTGAAACAGTGGCCCTCTTGGGCTATCCTTTGTTTTTCTACCCAGAAGAAAACACGGCTATCCCAAAATACAAGTGTACCAGGGTGCATGTGAGCTGCCCAATGGCAACTAGAATACGGCCTCTGTATCACAGCAGGAGGTGACCTGAGGCAGAAGCAGCTCCTCTGTGCCTCATATGGGAACATGGGCCCTGGGCTGCCACACCTCCAATGAAGAAGAGACAGAAATCTGAACTTTTGCTGGGTGTAGTGGCTTATGCCTGTAATCCCAGCACTTTGGGAGGCCAAGGTGGAAGGATCACTTGTGTCCAGGAGTTCAAGACCAGCCTGGGTAACACAGTGAGACTTTATCTCTACAAAAAAATCAAACAAAATTTAGCCAAGCATGCTGGTGCACACCTGTAGTCCCAGCTCCTCAGGAGGCTAAGGTAGGAAGATTGCTTGAGCCTGGGAGGTCGTGGCTTACAGAGAGCCATGATTGTGCCACTACAGTCCAACCTGGGTGACAGAGTGAGACCCTCTCTCAAAAAAAAAAAAAAAAAAAACCTAGATTTTTATGTAGACTCCCTCAGTTTAGAAATGCTGCCACGGTGTAAAAAATAAGACATCCCACAGGCCCCCCAAAAATGTCGCAGGCTAAATCTGAATTAAGACCCAATGGGTCTTTGGTTTCACAATGGGAAAACATGAAAGCTTTCTAAGTCTCCTAACAAAGTTACACACGTAATAATGTATGACATGTTAAAACAAGCATGCAGTAGACAGCTGTGCCTACCACAGTTAACACTCCTGACAGACCTTGGGGACATCAGCCATCTGGGAGTCGGCAAAAGCTGGCAAGATTTCCCATGAGGGGCAGCGGGCGCGCCTCTCCTGGGGCTGGATCAATGAGGAACCCATGTCAAAACCTGTCACGAGGGCCTGCGGTTAGACATGTCACGCACATGCCGCCATGCCTTGTGAATTTTAAAAAGGTATATTTGTCACTTATTACATGCGCGAAGTACTTTTCTGATCATTGCCACTGTTGGTGGGTACGATGACAAAGGCACATCACTGTGGGCAGGTGACTGGTACAATTCTGATGGACAGCAACTCACCAAGGTGAACTAAGATGGGCACCAGCCCTTAGCTCAATTCTGGGCCACCATCCTGAATAAAGACTCATAATTCTAAATAAAGCAAAGGCTGTAAGCATACGAATGTTCTTGCCAGCATTCCTTGAGAGAGAAAAATTAGAGCCAGAAGTTATATTAATAAGGTATTAGGTTAAGTATATTAGGCTTCATCATCCACTTAATGAAATAGTGCATGGCCAAAATGATGGGTTCTGAAACTGTTACTATGAAAAACACTGCTTATATATAATTAACTGAAAAAGCAGGATTCAAGACTGTATGTACTCCAAATTTAAAACTATGTAAGCAATCACAAACACGAAAAAAATGACTAAAAACAAAACACATCAAGGCCGGGCGCGGTGGCTCAAGCCTGTAATCCCAGCACTTTGGGAGGCCGAGACGGGCGGATCACGAGGTCAGGAGATCGAGACCATCCTGGCTGACACGGTGAAACCCCGTCTCTACTAAAAAATACAAAAAACTAGCCGGGCGAGGTGGCGGGCGCCTGTAGTCCCAGCTACTTGGGAGGCTGAGGCAGGAGAATGGCGTGAACCCGGGAGGCGGAGCTTGCAGTGAGCTGAGATTCGGCCACTGCACTCCAGCCTGGGTGACAGAGCGAGACTCCGTCTAAAAAAAAAAAAAACAAAAAAAAACAAAACACATCAAAACGCTAACAGGGCTTGCACTCCAGTAACTGAACTGCTGAGGATTTTTTGCTGTTTTACAGTTGTCTGTAAATGTGGTTGGTTGTTTTTGTTTGTTTGTTTTTTGGTTTTTGGTTTTTTGGGGGTTTTTTTGAGAAGAAGTTTTGCTCTTGTTGTCCAGGCTGGAATGCAATGGCGCAATCTTGG
Organism: Macaca nemestrina; assembly: GCF_043159975.1. Classification (NCBI taxonomy): domain Eukaryota; kingdom Metazoa; phylum Chordata; class Mammalia; order Primates; family Cercopithecidae; genus Macaca; species Macaca nemestrina. The sequence goes on along the minus strand of NC_092131.1, from coordinate 39,027,901 downwards.
CTCACCGCAACCTCCGCCTCCCGGGTTCAAGCAATTCTCCTGCCTTAACGCTCCTGACTAGCTGGGATCACAGGCACGTTCCACCACACCTGACTAATTTTGTATTTTTAGTAGAGATGGGGTTTCTCCATATTGGTCAGGCTGGTCTCAAACTCCCAACCTCAGGTGATTCACCTGCCTCAGCCTCCCAAAGTGCTGGGATTACAGGTGTGAGCCACCACGCCTGGCAGTGCAGTTGGTTTTTATGATGATCTGCTCCCTCTCCCTTCTCCTGTCAGAGAACGCCCTGTTTTTTCTTTTTATTTATTTATTTATTTTGAGACGGAGTCTCCCTCTGTCGCCCAGGCTGGAGTACAGAGATGCAATCTCAGCTCACTGCAACCTCCACCTCTCAGGTTCAAGCGATTCTCCTGCCTCAGCCTCCCAAGTTGCTGGGACTAAAGGCATGCGCCACCACGCCTGGCTAATTTTTTTTATTTTTAATAGAGACAGGGTTTTGCTATGTTGGCCAGGCTGGTCTCAAACTCCTGACCTCAAGTGATTTGCCCGCCTTGGCCTCCCAAAGTGCTGGGATTACAGGCATGAACCACCATGCCCAGCCAGAGCACTCTGTTCTGATGTTTAAGTCTCAACACACAATCCAGGCCATCCACTCTGGCTGACCTCCCCAGAGAAACCTCCATTGACAAAGGTGCTTTTTCCATTTGTTGAACAGTGGAATAAACAAGATAACCCACCCGCAGCCAAACAAGACTAGCTGGGCAGTGGTGGGACAGCCCAGGCTCCAACCTCACGTGCTGGCCACACCTCTTCCAAGCACATCCTCCCACTCTCCCGGAATCAAAAATACCAGCCACCATTCAGGCCAGGAGAGTTGTGTTCAGAGGATGAGGTCAGGAAACCTGGGCCCTGCCCTGGCTCGGCCAGGCGTGTGACCTCAGAGAAGTCACTTCAATCCCTTCCAGCTCTGTTAGCCCAAACAAGTCCCTCCTACCTTGTAGGCTAGAGCCCAGCAACTTTTCCCATAACATGCCTAATTAGAAGACACAACCAAATAGCACCCAGCAACAATCTTTTGTTCCTGTGCAGGGTTTATTCTGATTGGTGGGCTCTCCCCCTTGCCAAAGAAAGCCAAAAAATTCCCCAGGGACAATTTCATCTCCATGAACTCAGAACATACTCAGTGTTTCAGTCTCAAGGAAGCCAGCTCCTAACCCTCCTCACCAAGCAGACCCCTGATATTAGTTTCCCGAACAGTATCTAAAAGCTTTATGCTAGAACCTCCCTAGCAGGACACAGAAGGATGGGGATCATCGGCTGCCTCCAGGGAGGGAAATGGGAAGGCAGGGAGTGGGGGACACTTGCTTTTCACAGAATATACTTTTGTTTCTTTTGAGTTTTGTACCAAAACCATTTGTATCAAAATGTGCTGTCATTACCTTTTTTTTTTTTTTAAGTATGCAAATATAAGAAAAGTCTGTCTTGGGGGTGGCGGGAGGAACTGTTACGGGAACCGAAGCTGCCGATTAGGCCTGATCAAGATGACAACTTCCCAAAAGCACCGAGACTTCGTGGCAGAGCCCATGGGGGAAGAGCCAGTGGGGAGCCTGGCCAAGTGAAGTCCTGGGCAAGAAGCTGGAGGAAAGGGGCTTTGACAAGGCCTGTGCTGTCCTTGGCCAGTTTCTGGTGCTGAAGAAAGATGGAGACCTCTTCCAGGAATGGCTGAAGCACACTTGTGGTGCCACCGCCAAGCAGTCCCAGGACTGCTTCGGATGCCTTCTAGAGTGGTGCGACGCCTTCTTGTGATGCTGTCTGGAAAGCCCTCAATCCCCAGCCCTCATCCAGAGTTTGCAGCTGAGGAGGGACTCCTCCCCTGTCCTCTACAGAGAAAAGATTGCTATTGTACTCACCTCCGATGTACTCCAGGGTCTTTTGGGAGTTTTCTCTCCTAACCATTTCATTCATTTTTGGATTCTCACTCTTGCATGCCTCCCCCTTCCTTTTTCCCTTGCCAGTTCCCCGGTGACAGTTACCAGCTTTCCTGCATGGATCCCTGGCCCCGTCCCTCACCCCCACCCTCACTTTCAGTCCATTTGATACCATTTGGCTGTTTTTTTGGCAGAACAGTCACTGTCCTTGTAAAGTTTTTTAGATCAATAAAATTAGTGGCTTTCAAAAAAAAAAGAAAAGAAAAAAGAAAAGTCTGTCTGGGAATATATACATTTAATTGTTATGTCAGACCTCTAGGATAGGATAGAGGGGACTTCCCATTTCACTGGAATTATTTGGCAAGGGTGGGACAAGTCTCAGGTATTACGGAGAAGGAAAAAGGATGTTTCCGAAATAAAGATGAAAAATGAAAAAATTATCCCATCTATTTAAAAGGATGAGTTTGGGAATAAAATAAGACATAATATAGGGAAAAGGCTCTGAAGAACTTCAAAGTGCCTTATCAGTATAAAATCTTAAAGAAAGTCATAATTAGGGAGCAGGACATGAGGATACACCAGCAATCACACACACACACATCTCCCCAATAGTTAAGACAGCAAACTGCTAACTGGGTAAGATGAAGGGCTGTACTCTGGCCAAGTGACCCCAGGAAATCACCCAAATGAGCTTCTGTGCTTCCTGAAAATGGTTCACAGCTTCCTATACAAGCCAGCTTCTCATCTGATGGTCCTTCTTCTCCCTGAGTAGAACACCCAGAACTCTGGTCTAGGCTCATGTAGTCAAAAACAAACTCGTCAGCTTCCAACAGCCCTCAAGCCTCCCCAGGCAAGCACCCTGCCAGCCCAAGCCAGCCCCCTGTTGTGTGGGCAGGGTGTGTGAACTAGCAGGGTCCTTGGAGAAGGCCAGGCCAGCACCTGTGCTCAGGGCTGAATCCCCTGCAGCATCCACTGATGCTGAAGAGGTTACTGAGGTACAGCCGGGGTGTGCTGGAATCCCTCTGACCCCCATAGAGTATGGCCAGTCTGGCCAGGGCGTGGGCCCTGGATGGTTTGTCTAAGCAAAGCCCTGCCCAGAAGTGATCTCAGATGCCCAGTGTTCTGGCAAGGTAAATAGGAGTATCTGGCTAACTGATCAGGGGCTGACTGCCAGCCCTTCAAAGCCAGCCGTCAGCTGGTTCATGCGCTGATGAAAAGCAGAGTCTTCGGGAACATCTCCACCCAGATCTGCCTACTTCCCATCCACCTGGGAGTGGCTGCTGAAAAAGCTGACAACTGCCAGGCCTCTGCTGGGACCGGGCACTGCTCTAACAGCCTGTTCCCAAGACATGTGAGTGCTGGGGTCCTGGTGACTAGAGTGCAGGGGACTAGGGGTGCACCTTGGACTTTGGAACAAGACAGACCTAGGCTCCAGTGCCAGCCCACACCTCACATTAGATCTGTCTGCTTGGACAGAGACTTAATCCTAGCCTCAGGATCCCTATCTGTAAAATGGGCATAACAAGGCCTACAATGGCACAGAATGAGACAGGACCAAATTAGACCCTATGTCCTGAAAGACTTAGCCTGGTGCTATGTCCACAGCAGACACTTAAACAATGTTAACCCAGCAGGTCCCCACCACTCACTGACTGTACGGCTTTAGTTAAACTATCTAGGCATCAATTGCCTCACCTTACAAATGCAGATAAAGAACATCACCACTTTGTGAAGATTATGACAATGGAAGCAAAACAGCCAGAAAGATACCGCGGACACATCAGGAGCCCAGTCCATGTCAGCGGTCAGGATGCTCTCACTTCCCATTCACTGTCTATTTAATCAAAGTTAATCATTCACAGAGCAAGAAAGAAGTCCTGTGGTTTTTTTCTCCATTGATGAGAGAACTCGGGGACCGGCCTCTGGCCAAGAGGAGGAGACAGGGGAGTGGGGAGTGGAGCCTGCATTTCCTGGTTTACACCCATCTACAGCCCATTTCAAAAGACACAGCACCACACACCCAGAGGGTCACCAGGGCCAAGAAGCAGGGAGCCCGCAGCTCTTTCTGGGTGGCTGTTTGACCTAACAAAGGCACCCTGCTTGAGAGGACTCCTGGGCCACCAAGAGACTGATCTGGCCTTCCTGCCATCCACGGCCCCCCAGAAGGCAGACTGCCCAGCTCCTGCTTGCCTGGTACAGATGGAACCTATGGGCTCCCAGGAGAAATCAGAGCCGCTTTAAAACAGGTGGGCACACGATCCTAGTGAAGAAACAGGTCTGTCCTCTTAGCTCCTCGCCAATGAGAGTCAACTGCCTCAGCCAATCCGTCACCATCCACAGCCTCACCCCCTCCCAGGGACCCAAGAGCCCACCCCAACTGCCAGCCAACAGCAAGCTCTGTCCAGTACAGGCTTCATAATCCTGGACTCGTGACTGGGCCTCCCGGAGCCTTGGTTCTCACATCAATAAAGACTTCTGTAGGCCAGAATGATGATGGTGACAATAGTAATAAAATAAAGATAAAACGAGCCTGCAGCCCGTAAGGTAGTCACAAGGGAGGGCTATGTGAGCTAGTGCAAAGGGTTCAGTCCGCTGCCAGACGCAGACCAAGCACTCACTAGATGTTAAAACACAAAAGCACGTATGAAGACAGAAAGCAGCTTGATTAGTGGTTTCTTAGGGCTGGGAACAGAGGAGTTGGGGGGAGGTGATAGCTAAGGGGTATAAAATATCTTTCTAAGGTGATAAAAATGTTCAAAACTGATGACATAAATAGCTGCCCATTTATGTGAACATCCTAAAAACCATGAAGTTGTATAAATGGGTGAATTGTATGGGTATGTGAACTACATCTCAATAAAGCTGTTATTTCTCTTTTAAACTAAAATGTTCCAGGACCCCGCTAAGCCTTTTATATCAAGATGTGGTTTTGTTTTTAACCCATTTGGCCCATTGGCAAGAAACCAGGCTCAAAGGCAGGCCCTGGACCAGAGCCCTCTCAGGGGACTGATGTAATTGAGCTAGTTCAGCTACTGAACAGTGGCTGGTAAGCCTGCTGAGATGAGGATTACTAAATGGGAGGAGCTGGTCTTCGAAGCAGAGTGGCACCCGCTCCAGGAGGCCAGTGTGAGAACAGCCTCCTCCTCACTCCTCCGGGGTTACAGTTTGGTCCTGCCTGTAACCCCTCCCCCATGTCTGGAGTCTGATTCTGGCCCTTGCAGGTCTGAGAGCACACAGGCCTCAGCAGGCTGCAGCTCCCAGCAGTGGCCAGCACATTCCTTCCCCAAAGAAGGAAAAGCCACCAAAAGTGAGGTCATTTGGTTTTTCTGGCACAGATGCTGAGAGCTCTGGGTCACTCAATTCCATAGAGAACTCCCCTAGCTGACAGGGATTTGGCCTAGCCTGCCACTCATACAATATGGGAACCCGGGGTCTGGCAGACTCTGGCCCCTAACTTGACCCCTCCATGTAGTTGAGGTATGACCCTCAATCTTCCAGCTTGAAACCTCCATGGTCTTATCTGTGGAATGGGATGATGAAATCCACCCTCCTGGGGTTGGGCTAAGAATTAAACAGCAGAAAACTAGACTTACGGTGGGGGCTCACAAATTAAATATGGCTGGCTCTGGTATCTCACATCGGCAATCCCAGCACTTTGGAAGGCTGAGGCAGGAGGACTGCCTGAGGCCAGGAGATCAAGGCCGGCCTGGGCAACATAGCAAGACCCTGTCTCTACTGGAGAAAAAAAAAAAATAGCTTCTGTCCTCTCCCCAGGGTCATTTCTCCTGAATGTGCCTTGCTGACCAGAAACAAGGAACCTGCCTAGATTCCAACCCCCTGTGTGGAAGCTCCTCTCCAAAGATCAAACCACTTATCATTACAAATTTGCAAGAAAGAAAGAGATCCTGCTTGGACAAGGAAGTTTTCCAAGTCTCCTTTCTGTGGCCCTAAAATAACCTCCCAGCAGGAGCTTCTGTCCTGGTCTGTCCCACAGTCCACCCCTGGATCACTCATACCCCTCAAAGCACCTCCTTGGGCATAGTGACTGGGAACTCTGACCCCCATGGTGGTTCCGGTCACCAGGCTGTCGGCTGGAGGCAGCTGGAGCATCAGCTCTGTCAACTGCTTTTGGGGACTTGGGAGGGTTCCTGGAGGCCCCAGAGGACAAATTACTGTACCTCTTTAAAAGGCGCATGAAGCCCCTGAAGAGTAGCCAGGGTCCAAAGTCTGGGCTTACAGTGACTGGCCCAGTGACAGAAGGGGAGAAGCCAGGCAAAAAAAAAAAAAAAAAAAAAAAAAACAGAAAAAAGAACAGCAGAATAATTGAGTGCAATGGTTCTTAAACTTGACATGTAAACTTGAACATTTACCAGAATCGCCTGGAGGGCTTGTTAAAATACAGACTGCTGGGCCCCACCACCAGTTCCTGATTCCGAAGTTCTGGGCAGGCAGGGAAACTGCATTTCTAATAAGTATCCAGGTGATGCTGATGCTGCCAGTCCAGAGACTACACTCTGAGGACCAAGGCTTAGTGGCTAAGAACGAATTTGGGCACAGAAGAGCTGGGTTCAGTATGGGTCTGCCACTTACTAACCTTGTAACCTAAGCAAGTTCTTGACCTTTCTGAGCCTCGGTTTTCTCATCTGTAAAACAGGTACAATACCTTTCTCAACTGGGTTGGTAAGGAGTTTCAATGAGATAATCTATGGAAAAAGCCCAGCACACCCTAAGTAGTTAACAGTGTCTAGAGTTCATTACTAAAGTACAAGAAAGACAAGAGAAAGGGTGCTCACGGACAGGCATGAGACAAAAAGCACGACTCCAGGACCCATGGAATTGCCCTTGTCAGTAAACAGTCCCAGGTAGCATCAAGGGATCATGGGAGTCATCTTGGTGCCCAGTGTGTTCCTTTATCTGGGCCGCAGAATCCAGCAGGCACTGCACCCCAACCTCTCTGACTCAGTCAAAACGTGATCAACAGGACCTCAGCACTGATCCCGCCCAAACTCCAAGCCAATGCCACAGTACTACCCACCTCTTCCCTGAGGGACAACCAGCAGTAGCCACATGACTTTGCAAAGGAATTCTCAAAGCTCCAGGGAACCCAAGCCCTCAGGATGCCAGAGATACCAAGGGATGAGGGAACGAGTTCAGCAACTGTGGAAGCAACACAAGCCACCATAAGTGACACCAGTGATTTGCACCCTGGGGGTGGGACTGGAGCAGACATCCCCAGGGAACAGAACTTCCCGCAGGAACCTACGCAACAGGCAAAATTCTGTCTCTACAAAAAATTTTAAAATGTTAGCCAGGCATGATGGTGTGCCCCTATAGTTCCAGCTACCCAGGAGGCTGAGGTGGGAGGATCACCCCAGCCCAGGGAGGTCACGGCTGCAGTGAGCCGTAATCATGCCACTGCACTCCAACCTGGGAGACAGTGAGACCCCATCTCAAAAAAAAAAGAACTTCCTGCAGGGACTGAGGCATTAACGGGCTGTATCTATAAACCGCCACTCCCTACAGAGGAGAGGTTTCTGCAGAGCATCACCACGATTCTCAACACCACCCAGGAGGAAGTTTCTGGTTCCAGAAGAGCTGACTGGAGGAGGGGACCAGTCTTGGCACGTGGAGAGTTCCTCTTCAGCTGCAGCTCAAAACTAAAATGCATCTCTTTACACCTAAGAGACTGGCAAACAATTAGAAAGGTGATTGATTATGCCAAATGTCGGTGGGGTTGAGGGATCCGGAAGCCCTCATGCCTGGCGGGTGGAGAGTAGACTGTACAGCCATTTTAGAGAGTAACCCAGCACCGTATCAGGAAATTCCCTCCAACCCAGCAATTCCCTGCTCAATGCAGTCGTCATACAGCTGCACTGGGATGTATGGGAGAACGTTCATCGTTACCTCATTTGTGTCAGCAGGACAGCAGCTGGGGACAATCTGCGTGTCCATCACAGAAGATTGTAGGATAAAATGTGACAGACACACAGTGGCCTTGCATGGCCCCGAGATGACACTGGGCCATGACGGAGGAGCCTAAGGACCTCAATTCTCTTCACCTGAGGCTCAGTAACACAAAGTTTCTTCTCCCAAAACACACACACACAGATCAGCACCTTAAAAAGCAGCACAGAAACCCTCATCCAGGCCCAGGACAATGTGACCCGGTGCCGTCACTGCCCTCCTGGCCTGTCCACTAGGCCGGCGGTGGTCTGGGGTGTCAGCAACCCAGCAGGCTGAGCAGCTCGCCAACACCTTGGTATGGCCAGCCCGGCTTGAGGGACAGGGCAGCAAGGTAGCAGCAGCAGGGAGCAGCAAGCTGAGCAACAGGAATGTGTCTGTGGAAAGTTCCATTTCCAGAAGGGTGGGAAGAAGGGCAGCTGTAGGCAGATCTGTCCACCTCTGCTGAGAAGCCCAGGGACCTCTGGGCGGGGCAGGACGGGACGAGGGGCTTCCGCCTGTGGTCAGTGTATTCACAGTCCTCTTCAAAGATCAAAGAGATCCACGCCTGCTGTTCCCCACCAGCACCGGGGCTCCTAGGCTTCACTTCAGACACTGCAGCAAGGGCAGCCCCAGGGGTGCTTTCCGCTCCCCAGGACCCCCCTCCCCAGACCTTTAGAGGAAAGTTTAGTGTTCCATCCTCGGTTTCAAGATGGGGACACTGATGGCAACGTGTTTCAGGGAGCCCCAAGGGGAGGTGAGGGAAGGAGAGGGAATCATATCCTAGGGTTGCTCAAAGGTGTTGGCTACCGTTATAACCACTCAGTGAGTGCCCATTCACTGTTGTCATCACCCACGAGGCATGTGCCGTCTCAGCAAATCCACTCAACAATTCTAGGTTAAAGGAACAAAGCAACAGGACACCAAGGGCCAGTTCCCCACAGTCACACAGCTAGCAAGAGGCAGAACTGAGGTGTGAACTAGGTCTCTAGGACGTCAAAGCCTGAGCCTGCTCCACTCTGCTGGGCGGCTAAACGCTTCCAGGCCAGCCTTCAGCCTCTGCTCAGGCTGGGGAATGATGTGGACTCATCCAGCTCTGCCCACCAGCCTGCACCAGTCCCTGCTCAGTCTCAAGCCACACGGGCTCCTGCTCAGCTGTCCCTGGGCCCACGGGCAGTCCCTGGGCCCAGTGGACTGGGGAGGAGAGCCACAGGGCAGCCCAGGACACTTCGACGCTCAAAGCCAGCCCCGAGAGGAGGCTGTGGACCTGCTGGCCCCCTGGGGATGCAGAATGGGCCAGGCAGGTTTTTCTTCCAGGTCTCAGTTTTAGGGAAATGGAAAGAGAGTTAGAATTCTTCTCCCTTGGGTTTCTGAACACAAAGGCCATTGAGAAAGACTGATGAATAATTAAAGGGGCAGCCAAACCGATGATGTGTGCCAGAGTGTGGGCAACTGGCTTGCTAGGGCTTGGACTGGCCCGATGTTGGCAGCCTCCTTCACGCAGGCCACTGCAGATTCTACAGACTCGCCCAGGCTCCAGGCCTCCCCTGCCAGACAGCTGCAGCCAGATTCATTCATTCCTTCCTTCCATAAATTCTTACTGAGCACTGATTCTGTATCAGGCACTGGGGTTACATCATAGGCAAATACAGTCCTAAGTCATGTCCTAAGTCATGGAGCCTGCAGTCTAATGGAGAAGACAAACAGTAAGCAAAGATTATATCGATGAGTGTATTTTTGTACACTAAGCTCCAGTGCCTATAGGAAAAGTCCTGGAAGGCATGAGGCTAAAACAGGACCCTCAACTGATCCTGGGGGGCTGTTGGGGGGGGGGGCAGTGTGTCTGATCTCTGCCCCAAGGATGTCAGTGAATTTATAAGGCTGGGGAGTATTAGATGAAAAGTTTGTAACTGTGAAGGGGGCCTATATAACCTGTCATCCAAACCAAGGCACCAGGGGGTCTACTAATAATTACACCAGCATAGCAGGTATAGGCAGAGCTGTAGGTCACCCTATGCATGTGTGGGGCGCGTAGCAGGGTGGTCAGGAGGGTGATGCTGCCCAAGCAGAGGAAACAAAATAGCAAAGGCCCAGGCCAGACGCAGTGGCTCACACCTGTAATCCCAGCACTTTGGGAGGCCAAGGCGGGTGGATCACCTGAAGTCAGGAGTCGGAGACCAGCCTGGTCAACATGGTGAAACTCCATCTCTACTAAAAATACAAAATTAGCTGGGTGTGGTGGCATGTGCCTGTAATCCCAGCTACTCAAAAGGCTAAGGAAGGAGAATCGCTTGAACCCAGGAGGTGGAGGTTGCAGTGAGCTGACTGCACCACTACACTCCAGCCTGGGCAACACAGCAAGACTCCAGCAGAAAGAAAAGAAAAGAAGAGGGGAGGCGAGGGGAGGGGAGGCGAGGGGAGGGGAGAGGGAGAGAGAGAGAGAGAGACAGAAAGAGAGAAAGAAAGAAAGAAAAAAAAAAAAAACAGCAAAGGCCCCAGAGAAAAGAGAGTAAGGTCTGTTCAAAAAACTGGAAAAAAAAAAAAAAAGTCACAGTGCAGGAGGGAAGGAGAGGGTGCCAGAGACTGGAGATGAGCTAGCGACATGGGTGTTCAGGTGCCTGCAGCTGTTGTTTCTCCTGAGAGCAGTGGAAGTCACCGAAGACATTTTATTTTAGTTGAAAGAAACAAATGAGGCTGTGGCGGGCTGAGCTGGGGGTGTGAATCAGATGCTGGTTACATAATTCCACCTGCATCTTGGAAAGAGATCTCTAAATGCCATGGGAAGGGCAGATTAGAGATGGACAAGAGTGGCTGAAAAGAGAGCAAGCACGAGATCACGAAAAGGTCCCAGCCAGAGACAAAAGCAGCCAGTCCAGGCTGGCAGTGGAGGAGACGGAGAAGCAGGTGGATACAAGCGACACTCAGGAGAGACAGGGTGGAGGGGTAGAGGCCACACCCAGATTTTCAGACCTGAGTCAATAGAAGAAGGAACAGTCAGAGAGGCCACAGCTTTGCACCCATACTCCCTGCCTGCCCAGACACCTGGGGCAGCTCACTGTTCACGGAAGTCCCCAAAGGGCCAAAGTCCTGAGGCTGCAGATCTAATTGAAAGGTCGGAGTGGAAGAGCTTCAGAGATCAGGATGTCGTTCCCAACCCACTGCCCCAAGTGCTCTACCAGTGTCAGCCCAATGAATCCGAACCACCCCAGAAGGCATCTCATTTTACAGATGAGAAAACCGAGGCCAAGAGGTCACAGCCACTCAAGGTCCCAGCAAACAGTAGACAGAGGAGCCAGAATTCCACCCGCAGTGGAAGTCGCACACTTTTAACCACAGGCTCAGTCAGCATGACTCTCCCCAGGGCCTGGCAGCAGGTCACCGTGCCCCGGCCAGACTCTCACAACCATCCATAACAGGGCCCCTCTGCTCACAGCCCACCAGCCCACCTCACCCCCAGGGTGGGGCCCAGCAGAGGTTGAAATCCTCCTTAAGGGCCTCTTAAGGGTAAAATGGAAAGAAGGATGGCATAGTGAGGACCTAAAAGGGTTTTTCTCTAAGGGATCAGGCCAACTTTGAGAAGGAGGAAGCAGACAAGGCAGTGGGACCCCAGTGCCTGACATCATCGGCTGACCCTGGAAATACCTATTCCTCAACTTCCCTTTCCAAACAAGGGAGCCAGCACTGCCCGTGCTTCTAGAAAACTTCCCAGCCCAACAAAAAAGGCAGAGAGAGAGGGGAGAAGTGGGAGAAGTCCTACCCACAGGACTTCCAGGACTCCACCAGCAGCCCTGGGGAGGAGTCCCAGCCCCTCCCAACGGGTCCATGCTGCCTAAGACCACGCCTCCGCTCAGACACCTGTGGATTCCCAGCGGCTCTGAGAAGCCCAAGGCCCCGCCTGCTCACTGCGGCCCTGGTTTTCAGAAGGCACACAAGGGGAAGCGTCCCAGTGAGGCTCAGAGCTCTGTCCCACGATCCATCCCCCACTCAGTCTCTGCAGGTCCCCAAGGCCATCATAAAGGCCCTCGGCCCTCACCTCCTTCCTGTCACTCCATCTCTCTCTGTCCCCACCTTCACCTTTTCCATGCTTTAGTGGAATGTTTGCAGGCACAATGGACACACAGCACTGGGAGATCTCAGTTCTAAATCTGCTTCCACCACAAGGAGCTCAGGGCCTCAGGCCAGCCCTTTCAAGCTTCAGTCTCACCTGCAAAGTCTCCTACTTTCCAAGGGGCCATACCTGCCTCATTCCAATGGGTCCCCGTGAAGATGGAATGACACAGCAACTGGCAGCGCAGTCTGAGGGAAACGGCATTTCCCAGACTGGCCCGATTATAAAAAAGGTTAACAGTAGAGACCCCTCACCCCAACAACCACCATTCTGGTTCAGGAGTTCTGGGATGGGACTCACAGATTGGTATTTTAGCAAGTAACAAGTACTCCAGGTGAATCCTATAATCAGGCAAGTGTGGGCAACTCTGGGCTACAGAAATGTATAGGAAGTCTGCCTCACCGCATCTCTGTGTGGAGAAGAACGGTTCGCGAAAAGCACCCCTTGGCCCATCCACACACAAAATAACAACACCTGCCCACACTTAGGGAGCCTACCCCAGGCATGGGATGCCAACGTGGGTGGTTTACATCCATCATCTCATTTAGCCTCGGCAACAACTCTGCAAGACAGATTGTTTTTTACAGAGGAAGAAACTGAGGCTCAGAATAAGGACCAGCTCAAGGACACAGCAAGTGAGACAGCGGAGCTCGCCTCCACACCAGTGCTGCTGGCTCCAAAGCTGGGTTCTCCCTAACACCCTGCAGTCTCTGTAAGGTAAAATCTTCTGCAGGCAAGGGCCGAACACAGAATGCAGCTCCAAGCAGGATTCCCATTCCCATTCCCTCCCCAAAGCCTGGACAGGGCAGTCCCAATCATCCCACAGGAGAAAGGGGCACCCTACTGCACGGAAAGAGAAGCCCTTATTTTCTGTCCCCAAATATGAGGAGTATGGAGGCCCTGGAGCCTATCATCTAAAAAGGGAAGTAGGACCCACCTATGAAACAGTCCAATAGCAATCCAGAGCAGTGGGAGTCCTGAGCCACAATGCCTGGTGCTGGAGTGAGGGGCTCCAAGGAAGGGAGCTCGAGGTCAGAGAACACGGTGTATCTGGAGTGAAGCCCAAGGCACCGCCCTCATCACACACGCACATAATCTCTGCTTAGAGCACACAGCCAGCCCAAGCCAGAGTTTAGCAACTCCCATCTCCCTGGGGAGGAAGCAGTTTCCTTCTGCAGGGGAAGCTGCTGCCACCCAACCAGACAACCCCACATGCAGCCTCTCCCAGGGGAGCAGGGCTTGGACGGAGAGAAAGCATAAAGAGGTCTTAGGAAGTGGGCCTTCTGCAGGGAGTCCTCCCCAGGCCCTTCCACTTAGTAGAGGCACAACAGTGACAAAAAGCTGACATTCACTGACACTTACTTACCATGCACTTTATAACAATGACCCCATTTACTTTTCACAACAAACTTATTAAGAAGTAGGGTTTTCTGGCTGGGCATGGTGGGCTCACGCCTATAATCCCAGCACTTTGGGAGGCCAAGGTGGGTGGATGACCTGAGGTCAGGAGTTCAAGGCCAGCCTGGCCAACATGGTGAACCCCCGCCTCTACTAAAAATACAAAAATTAGCCAGGCATGCTGGCATGCGCCTGTAATCCCAGCTACTCGGGAGGCTGAGGCAGGAGAATGGCTTGAACCCGGGAGGCAGAGGTTGCAGTGAGCTGAGATTATACTCCAGCCTAGGCAAAACACCAAGATTCCATCTCAAAAAAAAAAAAAAAAAGTAGGGTTTTCTGATCCCCGTTTTAGAGACGGAAAAACAGGCTCGAGAGGGTTAAGTAAGCCGGCTAGCAAAGAGCAGGCCCCAAACCAAAAGCCAGGAGTTCTCCAATGCCAAATCCCAAATTATTTTCATGGCCTCTCTTTCTCTCTAACTGAGCGTCCAGGAAGTACAGGCTACCAGACCAGCCACTACCAGACCACAAAGAGAAACAACCAGCAGCTCTGCTCTCGGAGAGCTGTGATCTAGCTGACAGAACAGACACACTGCCTCCCGAGGCGCACGGGGTACCCAAAAGACAGCCGCGTGCAGATCTCTGCCGGGGTGGGGGTCACAGCAGCTCGTAATGAAGCTCAAACCAGCGAGCCCACAGAGACCAGTCAGCTGTGCACAGGGCTCTGGTGAGGAGCCGCTCTGGGGCCCAACTTGGTGAAAGCAGGAATCAGGACAAGGAGCTCCTGCTCTGTTAGCAAGAAATAGAATTTTCCTGCAAAGGAAGCTAGGAAGTTTTGCATTAATCTCTGTAACTCATGGGCCAAAAATCTTTCTCACACTAACCCTCTGGGAGAGCCTCGGAGAGAAAAACAGCCCAGGACAGGAAGAACTGGGGGCAGGAGGAGGAGTTCATAAGAAGAATGGGGCTCTGGGTCCCAAAGTAAGCTCGGGGTCCCTGTACCTCCCCAGGGCTCCCAGAAGGCTGCATCCCCCTTCCCCAAGTACAAAACAGGAGGAGGTCAGGAGGAAGGAAGGGTGGGGACCTGGCCCAAAAAGGCCCTTCTGCACCACAAGATTCCAAAACTTTTCATTAGCTCTGCAGTTCCACAGTGTGCCCTCGGGGACCCAAATAGCCAGGCCAGCCCTAGCCTCTGCAGACAGCTACTGTGGCAGGCCTGGCGCTGGCAGGGGGAAGGGGTGGTATCCAAAGCCCTCTGCTGACCTGTTGACACTGCCCTGGGGACCCAAGGTGCCTGAGAGGCACAACCAGTAACAGCATAAAATACAGCAATACTACTTCTGAGCATATACACAAAAAAATTAAATTCAGGGACTCAAACAGGTATTTGTACACCCATGTTCACCGCAGCACTGTTCACAATGGCCAAAAGGGGGAAACAACTCAAATGTCCATCAAAGATGAATGGAGAAACCAAATGTGGTCATACATACAATGGAATACAATTCAGCCTTAAAAAGGGAGGAAATTCTGACACATGCTGCAACATGGACCAACCTTCAAGACATTCTGCTAAGTGAAATAACCCAGACACAAAAGAATAAATACTGTATGATTCTGCTTACATGGGGCCCCTAGAGTAGTCAAATTCATAGAGGCAGAAAGTAGAATGGGGTTGTCAGGGCCGGGGTCCGGGGGAATTGTTAATGGGTACAGAGCTTCAGTTTTACAAGATGAAAAGAGTTCAGAAGATGGGGCCGGGCACGGTGGCTCACACCTATTATCCCAGCACTTCGGGAGGCCGAGGCGGGCAGATCACAAGGTCAGGAGTTCGAGACCAGCCTAGCCAACATAATGATACCCTGTTTCTACTAAAAATACAAAAATTAGCCAGGTGTAGTGGCGGGTGCTTGTAATCCCAGCTACTCGGGAGGCTGAGGTAGGAGAATCACTTGAACCCGGGAGGAGGAGGTTGCGGTGAGCCGAGATCACGCCACTGCACTCCAGCCTGGGTGACAGCGAGTTGTTATCTCACAAAAAAAAAAAAAAGAGTTCAGGAGATGGATGGTGGTGATGGTTGTGCAACAAGGTACATGTACTTAATGCTGCTGAACCGTACGTACTCTTCAAAATGGTTACAATGGTAAATTTCATACTATGTATCTTTTACCGTAATATATATGTGTATGTGTGTATATATATATAAATCAAACATATAAAATCTAATCTGTGGTATAGAAAAATAACAGTGTTACCTGTGGGGAGTTATTTTTTATTTTACAATAAGCATGTCAAACTTTTTTTTTTTTTTTTGAGACGGAGTCTCGCTCTGTCATCCAGGCTGGAGTGCAGTGGTGCAATCTCACTGCAAGCTCCGTCTCCCGGGTTCACACCATTCTCCTGCCTCAGCCTCCCGAGTAGCTAGGACCACAGGCACCCACCACCACGCCCGGCTACTTTTTGTATTTTTAGTAGAGACGTGGTTTCACTGTGTTAGCCAGAATGGTCTCAATCTCCTGACCTCATGATCTGGCCACCTTGGCCTCCCAAAGTGCTGGATTACAGGCATGAACCACCACACCCGGCCCTAAGCATGTCAAACTTTTATCATGAAACAAAACAGATACTGAAGACGTGTACATCAAAAACATTTCAAATTGTGATTCAGAAGGGTGTTTAAGACCTCCAGTTAGAGAGGGACAATGTTATCACCTGCCTGCTTTCCTTGCCGCCAGCACCAGCCTGGCTGCAGAAGGCCAAGAAACCCTCCCAAGAAGCCATGAAGGCAGACGAGCGGTGGGGCAGCTGTATGGCACAGGCCTTCCCTGGCCGCCCACCCTTTGAGAAACAGTGGTAGGGAAGCGCCCCCCATGGCCAGAGGCAATGGGGTGACGGGCAGGCTCCTCCCTGGGCCCTGACTCCAGGGTGACTCAGGCACTGGTTTCCCCGGAAGGAAGTGAGCCAGCCGACTCTCTTTTTCCCTTTCTGGGAAGACACAAGGGAATGACTTGGCCCAATCCCAGGGGCCCAGCCTTTTTACTCAGACTGTTATGGAGAAATCACCCCACCATCCTCCAGTACAGGAGAGGAAGTCAGAGTGAAGAGGGAGAGAAAGAGGAAACAGCTCATCCAACGGAGGAAGATACAGAAAGGGGGAGGCACAATGGACAAGACAGGGCCTTCTCTCTTTCTAACCTCAACTCCCAATATAAACGTCCAAGGAGGGATACATGGAAGCTCTGCAACCCCACAGAGTTGGGATCTGGTCCTGATGTTTCTGCTGACTAGCTGTGTGCCCTTGACTCAGTTTCCCCATCTCTAACATGAAGGTAATGCAACATTTGATATATGAGGCCCCTTTCAGCTCTGAAACTCCAGGCTTCTGGAAGAGCTGGGTGACGGGCTGGGCTGAGGAAGGCCTGGAGAAGACTGGACGTGGTCTTGGAACACGGCGAGCTTTGGGTATGGAGACTCGTGCCTGGTAGCCCTCCCAGAAGTAATGGCTCCAAGTGCAACACCAGCATCCCCACCCTCAGGCCAAGCAACCCCATCATTCATTCACTCACTCACTCATTCATTCATTCATTCAAGATTTTCTAAACTCTCACCCTGTGCCAGGTACTATACTAATGCTGGCAAACAGCAGTTAACAAGCACAGCCTTGTGAACTTCCCATTGGGTCTGAAGATCTTTCACCCTACTCCCTGTTCCCAGGGCTGGCCCTCTGAGGGAGTAAAGCATGGAAGAGCGACACAAACAGTAGCCAAAAGGGAAGCTACGTGGAGGCGGGAAAAGAGCAGTGAGCCAAGCTGAGAGTAGGGAGGTCTGGTTCAGTCTCCAGCTCTCTGGGCCTCAGTTTCTTTATCTGACAGAAGGGGCTGGATCTGGTTTCTGTTGGATCTTCCAGTGCTGGGAGTCTAGACATCCTAGGGATTGACTCGACTTCTCAATGCTGGGATCGTGGGAGGGAGGCCTGCTGGAGGCCAGCCCCAAGCAGCTTCTGACAGGCCCCAGCTTGGACTCCACAGCAGCACTGACCCACCCGGGACCCTGTGGGCTGCAGACAGACCGAAGTGACAGGCGGCCAACGGCAGGGAGTTCTGGGGCACAAACGATACAGCTTCAGCCTGGCAAAGTCCAGCTGCTGGAGGCTGCTTGAAAGCAAACATCTGGTTTTAACTGCAGAGAGAAAATGGATGTCACATGCAGTTTTCTCCAAGTTGCAACTGTCAGGCTTGGGATGGGGTCAAAGAATGAGAAGGAAGGCAGGTGTGTGCCCTGTCCCTGTGCCACAATGCCTAGTAGGGGAAAGCGGCATCCCGCCCACCCCCCTTCCCTGCTGGATTTTAACCATAAACATAGCACTTTTCTGAAGGCACAGGCTTAACACAAACCAGATGCAGTAGGGACTTTCCCCCACCCCCTACCTTGGCCCTAAAATTAAACGTTCAGTATCTCCTCTGCCAAACCTCACTTGAAGGCCGAGCCTTAAAGAGCCAGAGCCTCCGGTTCTCACCCTCACACACTCTCAATCACATCCCCACTTAAACAAAATGTCAAAGTCCCCCAAACGGAAAGTGTGGATGGGGCTGTCCCCAGGAGGGCCTGACACCCAAGCAGGGCACCGGCAGATGTGAAAGGAGAAGGAACGCTGATCCTCCGCCACCAGTGATGCCACCAACCCACAAGGGACCGAAAGGGTTTCCCGAGAGGGTCGGGAGGATGATTTCCCACCCCTAGGGGATCTGCCACTGGAGCGCAGCCAACCCACGGGGGCCGGCCTGTGCACCCACCCCTGTCCCCAGGGGACTCTGGAGATTCCTGGAAGAGCTTATTTCCTGGACTTCAGTTTCCAATCTCTAGAAAACAGGGTGAATAACAGACATCTTATTTAACTCTGAGCTCACTCACAGCTGTGATGAGCTGAAAATCCCTCTTAGGCAAACTCCACTCTGCTGGTCTGCCCCAATGCCGGGCTGATTGCTTCCATGCCTGAAAGCTCTCCTGGTCCTCCTTCCAACCCCAGCTAAAGGCCCAAACCACTCCACCCACTCGCCACCCTCAGCCTCCATGTCCCCCACTCCATGCCTGAGCCATGCCTCAGCCTCAGCACTAATCAGCGTGCCCAGCACAGGGACATCTTATCTCCCCAGCAAAGACACACATCCTCTGCCCTTAAGCTCAGAGGATGACATCTTACACTGTGTGTACTCCACAGAGCCTGGCAGCGCACAACACACACTAAAGGTGCTCAAAATGGCTGATTCAATCTCATCTAGTTGCCAAGACTTCCTAAGAAAAGGGACAAGTGGTCGGGCATGCTGGCTTACACCTGTAATCCCAGCACTCTGGGAGGCCAAGACAGGCAGATCATGAGGTTAGGAGTTTGAGACAAGCCTGGCCAATATGGTGAAACCCCGTCTCTACTAAAAATACAAATAATAATAATAATAATAATAAATTAGCTGGGCGTGGTGGCAGGCGCCTGCAATCCCAGCTACTCGGGAGGCTGAGGCAGAAGAATCACCTGAACCCAGGAGGGGGCGTTGCAGTGAGCCAAGATCATGCCACTACACTCCAGTATAGGTGAAAGAGCGAGGCTCCATCTCAAAAAAAAAAAAGAAAAGGGATGAGTGATAATAGAAAATATTTGAAGAGGAATGATGCTTCAGATAGAAATTCCCTGACTTGCCATATAATTTAAATACTAATTGTTTTAAATAATGAATTCTCTAGCCTTAACACAGCCATTTGTATTTTTGCATATTGTCTTCCTTATTTACACTACTTACTACACTATCTTCCTTATTTACAATGCAATCAATTATAATGTATTACTCTTTAGTGTTCTCCGACTTTCAACAGTCTGTTGAATATTTTGTTCCTGTATAATCTTCCTAATTATCATTTTTAAAGGCTGCAAAAATATTACACCACCATGATGTATCAAGATGGATAGTTTGTTAAATTCCTTCCCCAGGGTTAGTTAGATATGGAAGCACTTTTTTCCCCCCAGTTTTGCTGTTCCACACAGAGAATTTTATTTATTTATTTATTTATTTATTTATTCTGAAACAGAGTTTCGCTCTTTCACCCAAGCTGGAGTGCAGTGGCGCAATCTTGGCTCACTGCAACCTCCGCCTTCTGGTTTCAAGAGGTTCTCCTGCCTCAGTCTCCCGAGTAACTGGGATTACAGGCACCTGCCACCAGGCCCAGCTAATTTTTGTATTTTTAGTAGAGATGGGGTTTCACCACGTTAGCCACACTGGTCTCGAACTCCTGACCTCATGATCCGCCACCTTGGCCTCCCAAAGTGCTAGGATTACAGGCACAAGCCACGGCACCCAGCCCACACAGAGAATATTTTTAAGCATGTCTTTCTTTCAGTTGGACAGTTTCCTTAGGACACACTCCTGGGGGGGTGAAATTACAGGGCTAAAGGGTCTGAGCATTTTCATAGCTTTCGCTGCATCAGTGGCCATGATGCTAACCTGAAGGCTGTGCCAATGTGCAACACCTTAAGAAATGAACACATCACTCGCTCTGTTAGAACCTTGCCCTGGTCAGACTTTTTTCTTTTAAGAAATTGTTTCTCAGCAAAGTTGCTTTGACTGGAAGATTTTGCCTTCTCTGGGCCTCCAGATGAAGTATCCTGGAGATCCTTTTTCTTAAATCTTAGCTTCAGGTCCCAGCTCCTCTTTACTAATCCTTCTTGTCAACCTTGTCCACTCTTATGCAAGCAGACCTATAATAGCTCCCCTGGCGGCCTCCATGCCACACTCAATTCTGCTCCCCCATCATCGGCCTCCCTCTATTTCTGAGCTTCCTGGTCCCCATCTGCACTGTGGCCTCCACATCTCCCCTATGAAGCTCCCACAGGGAAAAAGAGGGAAGCAGCCAGAGGGTTTCTTGACCGAGAGCCTCCAAAATGAACCTCAGGTGTGGAGTCATTCGGAGATTGCATGTAAACTGAGTCCTGCAGGCCTCCTAGGCTTCCCATTGCCTGGGAATGTCTCAAGGGAGCTGTCTGAGTCTATCCCAGCAAAACACACAACTGCTGGCAGACCCCCAGGCTGAAATGATCCAGTCTCATGACAATGACTAGGCGCTCACCATTTCTAGAGCCAACCCAAACTCCTACCGTCACGCGGTTTGGAAGAAAGCTAGAACCCAGACAACAGTGCACAGTCAGAATTTGGCTCAACTGAGACTAGAGGATCAGAGGTCACTCCGGTGGGCCAACCAGGGAAGCAGGGCGAGGCAGGAAGCAGAAAGTTAAAAAGCCCTTCTCCACAGGAAACTGAACAACAGAGCCGGGCAGGTCACTGAAGGACACAGATGTTTGTGCTTGGTGGCAGGGGAGGACCTGCTGAGCAGGGTGAGAGCGATCAGTGGGCAGGGTGGGCCACCTGCCTGATATAGATGGCCCCTCAGAATCCCTGGGATGAATCACTCATCAGCAGGGCCTCCACTGCTAGCACTACAGTGTTGCTTTAAAGCAGCATTGCAGAGAGTCAACCAGACCATGTGCTCCAAATCCAAAAGCAATTTACAACCAGGAAAGCAATAACAGATTGCCTTTCCTTTCTTCGCTTTTGGTCTAAGTCATGGGAGTTTGGCGTCCAGAAGAAATACTTGATTCACATTTGGGGGTGGCTAGTGAATTTATGGTCTAAGTCACAAGGAGACAAAGCTTCATTAAGAATGTCCTGGAGGAAGAGTAAATAAGAGTGAAGGAGCTGAAACCAGGCATAGTGGTGCACAGACTATAGTCCCAGCTACTCAAGAGTCTGAAGCAGGAAGACTGCTTGAGACCAGGGGTCCAAGGCTATAGTGAGCTATAATCATGCCACTGTACTCCAGCCTGGGTTACAGAACGATGAAGACGCTGTTTCAAAAAAAAAAAAAAAAAGAGGCTGCACAGTGGGTTACTTCTGTATTACTAGCACTCTGGGAAGCAGAGGGAGAGGGATCACTTAAGCCCAGGAGTTTGAGACCTGCCTGGGCAACATGGTGAGACCCTGTCTCCATTTTCATAAAAACCGAAAAACATTAAAGGGGAAAAAAAAGTAAAGGAATTGAGTTCTTTTAGCTAAACTCCTTCCATTCAGACTGAAGCAATATTCCTCCAGATAATCCTTCACAGAGTTACCTAGCTTTATCTAAAAAGTAAGTAGGGCACTTGCTGGAAATGCAGATTTCTGGGCTCTAACCAGAGCATTTGGTTCAGGAGGTCTGGAAAAGGCCCAGGAAACTACAGTTTTACACAAACCTAGGTGGTCCACAGGCCATTCTACAAGGGATATAGCCTTGCAGTGAACCTCTCCATTTGGGTAGCAGAGGGTGGACACACCCAGGGGAGCTAGAATACCTACGAGGAAGTTGTGGTCACCTGCAGTGGGTGATCACTGAATACAGCTTAGGCAGGAGGCCCCTCATTGCATGATGCACCTCCAATCCTCATCACAAAGGAACCTCTCCTTCACAGACCAAAGCACAAGTCACTCTTGTCTCCTCAAGTCCCCCTCTCTCTCCCCCAATTACCATAAATCTTAATTGGACCAGCCTTTAGAGTTCATTGTGGTTTTCTGGGTGGGGAGAGACAATGCGGGTAGAGTGTCTAACAAGCCAGACAGAACAAATCAATCCCAGACCATCCACATGGCCACAAGCTGGAGGCATCACGAGATCCCAAAAGGGAGCTCTTCACCCAAACAACACAAACAGCAACTGAGACATTCCAGTGGCTTCCCCCTTCTCTGCCCCAAGGAAACATCCCCAAACCAAGATTCTCTCTGGTGAATCCCATGGTTCCAAAGTTCTAATCATTCACAGCCCCTGGAAATTGGAAAACTGAAAGCTGTTTGCAACTGTGTCTCAGATGGGCTGGCCGGAGGATACACAGCTCTAAAGACATCAAGCATCTATCTTCAAGGCACATCTCTAACAGCATCTGTCTGAGAGTTCCATGCATGGTAAGAGGGGTTTGGATAAAATGCCATCATTTAGGCTTTCATCTCCTCTTCCCCCAAGAGACCCCTTGTGAATTCCAGCTGTGGTCCCTGCCCAGATCCCACCCAACTCAATGAAACCGCTAGAGTGGCAGGAGAGCGGGCCTTCTGTGCATCAGCTCCTATATGCTGAACAATGACAGTGCCCAGCATACCCGCCGTGCCCATTCTGGCATTTAAAGCCACCTGGGAACTCTTTGGTCAGTCATCACAGTTCCTAAGGACTGAAGCCTCACTCTCTATTTGAGGTCAAGTAATTCCATGAATGGACCATCTTCTTCCTGCCCCATATTCTGGGAAATTCAGTCTGACATGTAACCGCTTGGGTGATGGTGGAGTGACCCAGTAACAGAAGCAACTCTGTGGGTTGCGGGGGTCAGCAACCCTCAGCCCACAACCAGTGCCCTGGTCAAGAGTTCAGCAAAGCATCTGGCCAGCATGGGAAGGGCCTCCCTGCCCTGAAAGTTTCCTCCTAACAACTGGGGAGTAGAGGGGCATGTCTACCTGGCCCAGAGAATGTCTGGTTCAGGGAAGTGAAGAGAGGGAAGTGAGAGACGGCAGGTTTAGGTTCTCATTTATGATCGCTCCCACTTCCCGTCCATTTCACCAAACACCCTGGCTCTCCAGACAAGCCTGAGCCAGACAGGAACTTGAGGAACGTGGTCAGGGGTCAGATCTGGGAAACATTTTCCCAGGCGATTCCACCACTTCTCTCACCGAAGCGCATCAGCCCGGGGTCCCGACCACTTGGGTCTCAAGCCTGGCAGGTGGTAGCTGTTGAGAAATCTGCTAAGAAGCCAGTCACTGATCATTTAACATTTCCTCCCAAACATTTAGACATTTAAAACTTTTCTAACCCGTTTTCTATGATTAATAGATTAATAGGTTAACAGGTCCTTCAAAACCTTAGAAATGTATGCTCAGAGGCAGACAAATTAGTGGCTGAGAAGACCGTTTGGGGCAGAGGAAAATCAGGTGTCCCATCCACCTAGACAGACTACTAGCAGGGGACTGTCCCAGGCTCAATCCCCTGCCTAACAAGAGACAAGTCCGCTGCAGCAGTGAACCAGGTGTGTGCAGCGAGCCACACACTTCTGTGCTCTCAGCGCGGTAGAATTTCTCCGAATTCTTATTTTCTTCTTTGTACTTTGCCGTAGTTTCCAAATTTTCCACAATAAATATTACTTTCCTTTTCAATTAAGAAAACAACAGGTGGCATATTAAGCTGGTCAGTCTTTTCAAAGCAATTGATTCACATAGAAAAGGACTCAGAAATGATCCTCTCCAAGTATGGTCAAAAAACCCAGCCTCTGGATATTAGCCAAAAATGCAGGAAAACGTCCACATGAAAGGAATATTTATAGAAGCATTATCTACGATAGGCCAAAACTGGAAACCACGAAAGTGTCCAATAATGGGAGAATTATGAGTAGAGGACATGTCAGCAGCCGAGTGTGAGGCAGCTGGTAAGGGGGACTTGCCCAAGCCCAGCCCCGACTGACCACACTGTTCCCTTCCTGAAGGGCCTCATCCCAGTTCTGTGGGCAGATCCCAAACTGCTTCTAGAAGACAACTTTGACCTCGACAGCCATCCTTCTGGAAAGGGAGAGTGGGCCAGGCTCTCATTTTCATAATAAAATAGCAGCTTTGCCCTTCACATGCTTAGCACCCAAAGCAAATATTCAGGTTGGTGCAAAATTCCCATTACTTTTAATTGCAAAAACCGCGATTACTTTTGCACCAACCTAATAGCTCTCTTTTCTGTCAAGACCTCAGAAAACCTCTGAATTCCGAACCAGGAGTCCACACAGCCTGTTCTCCAGCTCCTGTCAAACAACTGCCACGAGAGAGTCTCCAAGAAGTGCTCAAGGGTATCTCAAAGGACTTGTGCCTCTCTGAGGTTAAAGCTCTGGAAAGAGTGGAGCTCGAGTTCATTGCCTCAGCTCCCCACAGAAATGCCTTCCTACAAGTGTGATTTAACACCATACCTGTGGCTTTCAGTGGGAGCTGACTGAAGAAACAAGTATACAAAAAAGTTTCTGTGTGTTCCATGAAACTAATACTGACAGCACTGTTTACTGCACCACTCTCCTAAAATGGTAAAACTCAGTTTTTAGTACTTACAAAAAGTGCCCCTTTCTTGTGAACTGGTATACTTTCCTTTACTAAGAAATAAATATTTGATACTTCCAAGTTCTCCTTTTGCTTTGGCTGCCAGGAAGCTCAGAACCAGGGTCTGTGCTGACTTACAAAAACTAATCTTTTTTTTTTTTTTGAGACGGAGTCTCGCTCTGTCGCCCAGGCTGGAGTGCAGTGGCCGGATCTCAGCTCACTGCAAGCGCCTCCCGGGTTTATGCCATTCTCCTGCCTCAGCCTCCCGAGTAGCTGGGACTACAGGCGCCCACCACCTCGCCCGGCTAGTTTTTTGTATTTTTAGTAGAGAGGGGGTTTCACCGTGTTAGCCAGGATGGTCTCGATCTCCTGACCTCGTGATCCACCCGTCTCGGCCTCCCAAAGTGCTGGGATTACAGGCTTGAGCCACCGCGCCCAGCCAAACTAATCTTTTTTAATATTAGGCTAGGCAAAATAAGCCAGACATAGCAAATACTGCATAATCTAACTTGTATAAGGAATCTTAAAAAATCAAACTCAGAAGCAGAGAGTAGAATGGTGGTTACTAGAGCTGGGGGGTTGAGAGAAATGGGGAGATGTTGGTCAAAGGGTACACACTTTCCATCAGGATAGTTACTATTGCTAATACTACAGTTGAGCCCCCAGAACATGTGGGTAAGAGGCAACAACCTTCACACTCCCACCATGCAGTAGAAAATCCACATAAGAAAAACTAAACTGTTATAGCCTAGTGTTGACCAGAGGCCTTACCTATAGTACAAACATTCGATTAAAAACACATTGACATCCATGTTGTATGTTATATACTGTATTCTTACAATAAAGTAAGCTACAGGAAAAAAAATGTTATTAAGAAAATCATAAGGAAGAGAAACTATATTTGCTATTCATGAAGTGCAAGTGGATCATCATGAAGGTCTTCATCCTGGTTGTCTTCACACTGAGTAGGCTGAGGAGGAGGAGAAGGAGGAGGAGGACAGCTACTGCTGTCTCAGGGGTGGCAGAGGCAGAAGAGGTAGAAGAGGAGGAAGAGGAGGCAGGAGAGGCAGGCACACTCAGTATAACTTTTATGAAAAAAAAATCAGCTTGTAAGTGAACCTGCACAGTTCAAACCTGTGATGTTCAAGGGTCGGTTGTATATTGTTTATTTGAAATTTGCTAAGACAGCAGATCTTAGTGTCATCACATACATACACATACAAACAATGACAACTGTGTGAGGTGATGGATGTGTTAATTAACTTGATTGTGGTAATCATGTCACAGTGTACATGTCTATCAAATCATCACGTTGCATAACTGAAATATATATAATTTAAAATTTTAAATTATACCTCAATAAAGCTGGGGGAATTACATTAAAATTTCTTAAAAACTAACCTCTTTTAATGTTGTTTTCTTAACAATTGTCTCACCGCCACTATGACATAGCTCTGGATCTTCTAACTTTAATTTAAAACTCTGGCCCAGGCACAGTGGCTCACACCTGGAATCCCACATTTTGGGAAGCGAAGCAGGGAGGATCACTGAAGGCCAGGAATTTGAGAGCAGTCCTGGTGACTTGACAAGACCCTATCTCTATTTAAAAAAAAAAAAAAAATTAGACAACAAAAAGCTTCTGAAGGAAGGGGATGTGGTGGCTCACACTGGTAATCCTGGCACTTTGGAAGGCCAAGGTCAGATGACTTCTTGAGACCAGGAGTTCGAGACCAGCCTGGTCAACATAGCAAGACCCTGCAAAAGAATGTAAAAATTAGCCAGGCATGGTGGCATGCACCTGTAGTCCCAGTTACTCAGAGGAGGCTTAGGTGGGAGGATCCCTTAAGCCCAGGAGTTTGAGGCTGCAGTGAACTATGATAGCACCACTGCATGCCAGCCTGGGTAACAGAGTGACACCCGGTCTCTAAAACAAAATAACAACAAAAAAAAACTGTTATACACGAGCCTTTTAATATATCCACCTCAAATGCTTTTTGGAAAGAGGCAGGAAAGTACAAATAAACATGTATTTATGAAACAGTCTCTATACTTGGATCTCACTTTCTCCAGGGAAGGAACATAAAGGCTGTGTGGCTATATAAGAAAAAGTGTTTTTGATAAAATGCCAAGTGGGGAAATAAAAAAGCAGAGCAAAACTTTATATACACTATCATTACTGCTATCAGAATAATGCAGGCATGAAGATTAAAAATAAAAATAGGTTTCTAAAAACGTAAATTGTTGTGTTTAGGAGAAAGGGTCTAAGATGGTCATTTTTCTCCCCTAACTTATTTATCTTCTCAAATGGAAACAGAGGCCCATGTGGGTGAAGCAAGTAAGGCGGGCAGAGGCTAGAAATGCAGCATTCCCCTGGGTGTTCTGATGCATCTCACAGGTCGCCGCATGGGGCACGGGGCGCGAGGTGCAGGGCGCAGGGGCACGGAGGCGGGCTATAGGCCCCATGTGGTCCTGAGGGACCAGCCCCCAGTGAGTGGTGCCATGGATTTCACACGGTCTTGGATAAAATGGCTTGTACACTCAAGTCACAACTGTTTGAGATTCTTGCAATACCCCTGACATGTTCTGATCACTCCCTCACAACTGAGCACTTGGGAAGGGGCACAGAAGGAGAAGCCAGAGGCCATGACCCCGGCCTCAGATGCCTAGGACTTGGTGGGCAAACTAGTTGCTCCTTATCCCTCCAGCACCAGATCAGAAGCCACTCCCCACAGGAAGCATTCCTCATCCACCTCCAGAAACTACCCCCACGCCCGACCGACAGGCATTCACACCCACCCAGCCTGTACTTCTCCTTCACAAGGCACCCTGAAAGCTTGCCCTCTGCACCCATCTACCCCCTGGACCACAAGCCCTGGCCCGGTACAGCTGTGGCTGGTGTGCAGCCCACATCAGCTGAGTGGCCAGCAGAGAGAATGGCTCACCCTCTGTACATAGCCAAGGTTTAGCCAACTAGGCTAGCAGCTTCCCCGAGTCAGGATCCCCAGTGACGCCAGAATGACTAGCAGCTGCCTTTATTGCCCCGCATCTTTTATAACAAGACACCACATCCAGGGCACGGGCACCTGGGTGATCTGAGGAGGGGGTAGAGGCAGGGTTCACTGCTCAAATTCCTGCCTAGCCTTGGCGAGCAAGCGGGAGAGGCAGGGCTGACTCACCAGCTCGCAGGTGGAGTGAGCTCATTCCCTTCCAGGGCATCCTTGGAACTGGAAACCCACGGCAGTGATGGTTCCCATGGCAACGGGCCAGCACCTCCTCCACAGCCGCCTTCCCAGGAGCACCATTTGCCTGTGCCCACGGGTCACTTACCCACCCTCCCCAGCCCAAATCTCAGAACTCAGAGTAAGGAGAGGCCTTGAAGGCCAGGCAATGCGGAGCCCTCCTCCCTCCACACCCCAGCCCTGCCTGCTTCCAACCTGAGACTACTTCAACACATGTAAGACCATGAAACTCTCGCCCAACCATGCATCCCTTCTTTGGAAGGCTGTCAGAAATTCTATTCTGAGCTAGATTCCATCTCCACACAACTCTCACCAAGTCCTACTTCTCCCCATTGGGTCAACCCAATACATCCCCTCTTTCAAATGACAGCCTGGAGCCTGCTCTAAGCAGCCCAGGTCAATCAAATAGTCCCGATATGGTTTCCGCCCTTCTGCACCCGCTGTGTGGGTTTTTCTGCATGGGATTATATTGGTCTATAATCTTCTCAACGTATGGAGTCTAATTCAGACAGCCATGCACTGAGCAGGTCTCAGGACAAGCCTGGTGCCTGCTACTGCCTCGAAGATGCCCAGAGCTTATCCCTCACTGACTCACCAGTCCTCACTGTTGCCCACCCCCAAATATCTTTCACTCCAGCTGCATCCAGCCAACTCCTCACTCGTCTCCTGCCCTTCCCTCCTCAGAACTTTGCATTCCCTTTTTCTTGCCTTTGGTCACAGTCTTTGCAGGCCCACCTCCCCTTGACCCTGCCCCCACACCAGCTTGGCCTGACTCACATATTCCAGATTTGATTTTTAGCTCACATGATCACCTCCTCCAGGAAGTCCTACCTGTCTCCTCCAGGACGGGCTGGAGCCTTCCTTGGAACTCTGTTCCTATACCCGATGTGATATCTTTGTACATGACAAGGAAATTGCCCGTCCCTGGGTCTCTCACCCATGGGCCTCCTTAGAGACAGAGACCATGCATCTGCCCCTTATCTGGAAAGAATGTCTGCTTTGTGTTTGTTAAGTCTGGGTGGCAAGAAGGTAGATATTCACTTTTATTATTCTCAATGCTTTTTCTTATGTTTGAAATGTCAACTTTAAAAAAAGATGATCCACAGTAAACATGAGTTGAGTAGATGAACTGGGGCTGGCTGCAGTGCCTCCGCCCCAATGTGTGTTTGAGAATCTCACATATCCAGCTGAATTCACCCTTCAGAAACTTTCCTCCCACTTGGGGCTGGAACCCAACACCACCTGGCCAGTTATCCAGAGCAGTTAGTTCAAACCCTCAGGGGAGCACCTGCGACTTGCCTAGTATGGCAGCACCACAAAGATGAGGTTTTATTCGTACTATGTAGCATTTCTTCTCCGCGTCCTTTCTCACTTGAGAAGTTCCTTGCAGTTCACACTAGCACACTAATCTCAGTGCCAATAAAATAGCCCAGATGGTTAAATATTAGAGGCAATTCTGTTGTTAATTGCTGAAGCTGAGTAATGGGTACACAGGAAATCACTATACTATTCTCTCTACTCCTGTGTGTGAATTTTCCATAATAAGTTTTTAAAAATTCATTCGTTTCAATGAGAACACTTGGACACAGGAAGGGGAACATCACACACCGGGGCCTGTCGTGGGGAGGGGGGAGGGGGAGGGATAGCATTAGGAGATATACCTAATGTACATGACGAGTTAATGGGTGCAGCACACCAACATGACACATGTATACATATGTAACAAACCTACACGTTGTGCACATGTACCCTAGAACTTAAAGTATAATAAAAAAGAAAAAAAATTCATTCGTTTATTCATGCAACTAACCTGCATCATGGATAAAGAGAGAAATAAGAATCACCTCCCCATGAATTCGTAATTTTATTAAATTCTAAATTGCTTGCTACCTTATCCCACGCCAGGAATTAAACATCTATTGGCATTTGTAACATAAAGGTTATGCTGACCTACCAAAGATGAACAGCAAATAAGGGGCTCCAGCACTGCCTCTCCTGGTCTGTGGGGAGCAGGGAGCCTTTCCAACCCTGCCTATTGCACCTACACTTGAAGGCTCCCATGCACAGGGGCATCATCGAAAGGCAGCAAGGAGCTGCAGGAAGCCAACAGCATCCCTCCAACTTAAAGGCAACTTTCCCTCAAGAAACAGGATTCAGGTACCCTCCATTCTACCATTACGACTTTTCCGTAAAGCCTCCACCTGACCCTGAGCCACCCCCACCTCCACTGCGCAATACAGCGCTGGGACTTCAGTCTCCATGACCAGAGACGGGCCACTTCCCTGGTGCACAGGAATGCACGGGTCAGGAGAGAAGTCTATGGGGCCCGGGAGGGTGGAGACTCAGCTCCATCTCTCATGAGGAGCCTCCCTTCTCCAGTCAGGGCTGACAGCTGGTGCTCACCACCAGAAGGAATGACCCAGCAGAGAGGAAGCAACTAGGACAGTGGTTAGCAGTGTGTGCTCTGGCCAGGCAGCCCTGAAATCAAAGCCCAGCTGCCCCACTAAAAGCTGTGAGTTGGGAGAAAATATTTAATCTCTCCAAGCCTCAGTTCCTTCTGTAAAGTGGGACTAAAAAGTCACAGTACCTTTTCCTCATAGGGCGACTATGATGATTCCTTGGTATAATGCATGTAATGGACTTAGCACAGTGCTGGACATGCGGTCATAAGTACTGGCTGTTAATACCAAGTTCACCACAGCCAACAGGCTGCCTCTGTCCTGCAGGCTCATTTCTCCATTCCCTCAACTGCAAACGCAGGAGCCAGCCTCAGGAACATCAGAGTGTAAGGGCCTGCATGTGGATCACTACCTCCAGCTTGGCAGGGTACAGCTGCCTGCATGTGTGAAATTCATCTGAAATTGACCACCCACACACTAGCCAGAACCCCAGCAGATTCATCTGCCTTCAGAATACAGAGGCCCGCCCCATGTGCATCTATCTGCAGGTGTTCTGGAGCCCACCTGCAAGGATGACTTCAGAAGATGGCTTACGTATACCCGGAATAAAGAATCCTTACTAAATCTAACCCCACAAGGAATGAACTCATGGCAGAGTGTCCTTGGACAAATCAGATCACCACTATGGACCTCGTCCCTTTATCTGAGGGAGAAGAAGGGTAGGTGACAGTGCAGGTTCCTTCTGGCTTGGGCATTCTATTGATTTCTCAAACTGCTGCACAGGAGAGAAGGGCCAGAGCTAGGCTCTGGAAATAAACAAGTGAAAGACAAGGCCACCTATTGACACCAGTCCCTTGGGCAGATTCCAGGCTGAAAGCCTTGCTCCCTGGCTCCAGCCAGTGTTTCAGACCCACTGAGCCCAGAGGCAAGCAGCCTCCTCACACCAGGCCTGTGGGTCAGCCAAGCCTACACAAAGGACCAATTATGATCAGTCCACCTTGCAGGTCTCCTGAGCCACCTCCAGCATCCCCACCCCCAGACACACCTGGAGCACCCAGGCTAGAAGGCAGAGCTAAGGTACCCTTCACCAACACCAAACAAGGGAGAGTGCCTCCCTGACTCTCACCTCCCCCAGGCACCTAGCCTCCCAATCAGGGCCACACCCTAAGCAGGTATTTCCAGAGACAGAGAGAATTCAGAGCCCAGGACACAAAGAGCACTAGCTTCTGGGTCTGTCTATAAAGGAAGCACATTCACCTGGCCCCACTTGCACCCTCCCTAGAGGGTGAGAACAAATTCCTCAAAGCTGAGGACACAGAGGGCTCCTAAAGAAGCTGTGTTCACAGCATAGCCAACTTCAGGGCCAGGCTACGAAGGCCAGGAGTCAACTGCAAGGTCACCTTTAGAAGTGCCTGACTCGGATAAGTATGGTGGCTCATGCCTGTAATCCCAGTACTTTGGGAAGTGGAGGCAGGAGATTTTTTTTTTTTTTTTTTTTTTGAGACGGAGTCTTGCTCTGTCGCCCAAGCTGGAGTGCAGTGGCGCGATCCTGGCTCACTGCAAGCTCCGCCTCCTGGGTTCACGCCATTCTCCTGCCCCAGCCTCCCGAGTAGCTGGGACTACAGGCGCCCGCCACTGCGCCCGGCTCATTTTTTGTATTTTTTTTAGTAGATACGGGGTTTCACCGTGGTCTCGATCTCCTGACCTTGTGATCCGCCCGCCTCGGCCTCCCAAAGTGCTGGGATTACAGGCGTGAGCCACCGCGCCCGGCCAGGAGATTGTTTAAGCCCAGAAGTTCGAGACCAGCCTGGGTCACACAGCAAGACCCTGTCCCTACAAAAAAATAAAATTATCCGGGCATGATGACACACTCCTGTGGGCCCAGCTACTTGGGAGACTGAGGTGGGAGACTCACTTGAGCCCAGGAGGTAGAGGCTGCAGTGAGCTAAGATCATGCCACTGCACTCCAGCCTGGGTGACAGAGCGAGACCTTTCTCAAAAAATAAAAACATAACTAATTTTGTTTTTAAAAAAAGAAGTGCTTGACTCTGCTGAGTGTCCCCCAAGAGGGCAGAAACACAGAATGTTGGCATCACCCCAGACCCTAGAGATCATCTGCATGTGATAATCCAAGTACAGCCTTAAGAACAGAGCCTCGCCACCATCCTACCATCCAATTTCTCGGTTTATAGGTGGTTTCGGGTGTGACTTATCCAGCATCACAAAGTGGCCACAGGCAGCACTAGGACAAGACCTCAGGTCTCCTGAGGTCCTGGTACCTAACACATGACCACTCTTTCTGTTCCTGGGGGACAAGATAGGTTTCTGCCAAGCAGCTCTCTGGCCTAATAAATCAAAGAAGACAGTCTTTTCACACCTATCCCCACTCCCAAATGCTACTCCCAAAGTTTCAACAGAAAGGGAGCAGGAGGCAGGTGAAAGTTTTGCTAAATCCCACATCCTGGGAAGCTGGAGGCCCCACAGTTATCTAGATCCACACCCCTTGGGATACTGTGGCTAAAGGCAGTGGACTGCTGACGTCCAACACTCCAGAGAGAACCCTCAGTGGAGGGACTGGAAGGAGAAGGAAAACCAAGACCCATGTTTTACTTCCTTTAAGGTCCACAAACCCACACAAAAGGACCAGAAATTCCCTGTGATTTTCTGAGGCAGGTCCCAGCCAAATGCAATAACCCCACCCTCCAGAGAGGAAGGGGCAGGGTACAGAGGGACATGTCAGTATGGCCAGCCCCTTGGAATCTGATGGGCAGCTAGCCAAAGATAAAAATGCAGCTGGGCTGGCTGGTAGGGAGCTGGGAGGTCTGTACCAGCTCCAACCAGCCTGTCATTGGAGGCACCAGCTCAGAGAGGGGTGCTGAGCAGCATGGCAGGGGCTGAGGTCATCCTAGGCTGTGACCCCATCCCAATGACAAGGCCAGCTTCCCTGGCCCCTGGCCTCCTTCTGATTCCAGGACACACCTCTGAGTCCCGAGGAGCCAACTGGGCCTCCACCCTGGCCCCAGGAATCAACCTTATCTCTGGGGTGGTCCTTGGTGACTCGGACCACCAGCTCCCAGACCCTCAGCATCTGTCAGTTGTCTCCTGAGGGACTACAGCTGCCACACTCCTGTCCAAAGGCCCTCACCACCACCGTTCATCAACACTGGATACTCGATGAATACCTAGTAAGTGCAAGCTTGATTCTTGCTTACCTGCTCTTTGAGGGGCTAGGATGAGCTGATCAGGGAGCTCCTGAGAGTCAGTTACTAGGGGGACCCCAGGAGACTCCATAAATCCACCTTTTATCATCAAAGGAGCCTCAGATCCGTCACAGATCAGTGACATCCCCAGAGAATCCTCTAAATGTCTTTAGAGAGGAGTTTCACAACAGTGCCCCAAGAAAGTGTGATGAAGGCAGGCAGGCTGCCATACATCTGTCCTTTCTGACTCTCCTAGCTCAGGCACTAACTGGGCAAGGCAATGGCTGAGTGGCCGAGAGCCAGAAGATAAGAAGACAAGAGCAGGGAAATCAGGCAAGGACAAGGGCCACTCAACCGGGACCCCACTTACTGTCCTTGGAGCCTAGGAACGGGCCTGGCAGAGTGGGGCTCATCGTGGCTCCCCACATCTGGCCTCTTCCAAAACTCTACATGCAGCCCAAGCCTCGTATCCAGAGCACAGTCTCTTGTCTTGCAGAGCACAACCAGCTTCCAAATGGTGCAAGAGGCTGCTGTGAGCCATAAAATATAAATTCATTTAGAAGCATTCCCAAATTCACTATAGCTTTTTGTCATGACATATTTGCTTTATCAAGAAGTAATAAAAGCACAACTATTACCCTGGGAGGTGAAAAAAATGGCAACGTGGCATAGGTCCCTAAGAACTTGAATCTCAAGCCCAGGAAAAGAGGGCAGCAGGCAAGGGACCAGGGACCCATAGGTACGGACACCAGATGCCACACACATGCGTAGGTGGGAAGAGAGTAAGATGCTGAGACTGACATCTCCTGCCCTCCCTCATCAAACATCAGCAAGTCTTTGAACTCTGGCGGGGTGCAGGGCGGCAGGTGTAACATACAAACGCCACCGCAGAGGCAGGAAGCTGGGTTCAGTCCCACCTGCCACCTACAAGGAGCTGTGTAACTTGGGCAAGTGCTTTGGAACTCAGCAGTCTCAGCCACAAAACAGGGATGGCAGAGCTCCCACCAGGTCTACCTTTACAGTTCCCCGGCAAAGGAGAGGTGGGAGCGAAAGGAGCAGTGAACAAAGTGATGCATTGGGTATGACCCCATCTACACAAAGTTTTAAAACAGGCACAAAGATACAGACAGCTACATAGGCAAGAAGTGTATAGGAAATGCATAGGAACAAAACACCAAGCTTGGAACAGCGGTTAACTCCGGTAAGGGAAAGGAGAACGCTGGGGCCGCAACTCTACGAGGTACTCTTTCCTGAAAATGAAAATCTGAAGCCAACATGGTCTTTGTGAACTGGCTTCAAGATCAGAAAATCTAGAAATACTTGCTGTAACCACCTGAACCTTTCAGGTCTTTCCAAATACCCTCAAATGTCCTTTACCTCCCACTAAGCCATCCATATGGGTATTGTGAGGATTACATTAATATCTGAAAGCACTTAGAAATGTGCCTGGCCCAAAGCACAGTCCCAGGGCTGGCTGATGCTGGGGACGGGTCAAGGGGATGCACGGATGCTCAGCTCCATATTCCCAGAACAGTCCCTGGGCTAGCAAGATGTGCCTATGCTAAGCTTGCTTCCAAACCAGTGGCTTCTAGGGAAAAGGCGTCAGGTACAGGTCCCCCAGCCAGGCACCTTTGGGTGCTACTGTGGCCTCTTTGCCCGTGCCAAGGAGCCTCAATGAGGGGTGGCACATGGGCCCACTATATAACTGAGACCCCAATGTGGTATTCCTTTAAAAACAACTACATACAATGAACCTCTAAATATAAGAAAAGAGAGGAAAAAGAGAAAAAGAAAGCTACAAACCAAAGCTTCATTTGGAGCTAAAGCTGGGAAAATATGCAGATTTCTAGTAAGAGGCCCCAGGGTTTCATGCATGCAAAGACACCTCCATGCAGCTCCAGCCACCAGTATCCGAAATGAAGGACAGGAAACCAGGGGTCTGGCCCCATTTCCCTGCCTCCAGGAAAACACAATTCATAAGCCACCTCCTGCATCTCCCAGTTCCCAGGGCCGAGTCTGGAAAAGCACTTTGGGTTCCTGGAAAGAAAGGCCCTTACAAAATATCGGGAACTGACTGGAAAGCGCCATTATCTATTATCTGGAGGATGTCTGCGGTGTTTAAAAAGGAGCCACTCCTCTGCCAAGGTCAAGGACGTGGCCAAAAACAACAGAGGGGCTTCTTGGAGCCAGAGAGACACATGCAGCCAAACGCTGACAGACACCCCATGCTCACAGACCCGACAGACACAAGTGTCAAGACAGAGGGCTTCGGTGGAGGCTGCCCTCCTTTTCCTGGACCAAGCCCTCATATTGGGGCTGTCGAGACTTGACTCAGAAGAATTAAAAGCTCCTCTTCTCTATCCCCAAACCACAGGCTGTTACGCATTGGACATCTCCACATCAGACATAAGGAGAAAAGATAGAGTCTGATTTTTAACAACCCCCTCCCGCCCACATGCAAGGTTTGGTGCCTCTTCCAGCCTGGAAAGCCAAGTTCCATTAGGGGACTGGCCTAAAGGAGCCCACCCACCTTGAAGTTGCCTCCCCTCCTGTCATTTCACCTACAGATGATTTGAAAATAGAGCTCAGATGCTGTCTCACTCCCATCAATTATAATCAGCTTTGCAGATGGCTTTTAAAAAATAAATCTTCAGGCCCATAAAAATGCTCCCCTACAAGCCCTGGCCTGGCCTCAAATCACAGGCCTTGTGACCACGCTCCCAACCAGCTCCACCATCACCCACCACCAAGACACAGGAAAAACAAGGTAACGGGGAGGAGCCTCCCTTCCCCCAGCCAGCTGCTCTTCCACCTCGAGGTGAACATTTGGGGCCTCTGATTTAGGCCTGGAAAGTTCAAAGCTGGGGGTCAGGAAATGGCACTGCCCCCACTTGGTGCTGTTCTCTGACCTGGCACAAAAACTCCCCAGCCCTGCAGTGCCAAAAGCCAACCTAAGTCCCCCACTCCCTCATCAATTTTCTAAATCGTCTCAAGGCTTAAACAAGAACCCGAAACGTTACGGGTTTCATGTGCACAGACTTTTAAAATCAAAATAAACCTGAGCCTCAGCTGCCTGGTTCAAAGCCTGTTTGGTTCCCGTGGTGACCACAAAGGAAGAGACTCTCTAAAGGGAAGGACAGACAGAACAGGTGAAACTGAAGGAACCAAAACAAGAGAGAAGGGGAGGGTGGTGCTGAATCTTAAAGCAGGGGAAGCTAGCTCCCAAAAGCTGGGGTCAGCACCAGAAGCGGCCACCAGGAACGCGGGACTGGGGAGGCCTCCAAGTTCAGGGGACTTTTGTCTATTCCTGACAGTTACTGCTTCAGCTGAAAAACACAGAGAAATACAACTTGCATCCTTCACTACCTTCAAAACCAAGAAAAGTACCTTCACTGAGGCCTATGTCCATCCCCTTAAACCTCACAGACCCGCCTGTCAAAGACCTGGATTGAAAACCAACTCTACTTCCAGGCTACAGAAAGCCAGGTAAAGTCGCTTAACCTTTCTGAGCCTTACTTTCCCTGCATGGAAAATGGGGATAAGACCTCACAAGTTTGCTCACCATGATTACTGGAGAGAAAGCCACACATGGAAGCATAAATGTCAAAAATGTGCCACAATGAGTTGTCCTCTTATTTCAATTCTATATAAGCCTTGCCTCCCAATTCAAACATAAACTCCTAATAGCAAAGAGTGTGTCTGTACTTCTGGTTAAGAGCCGAGTTCTGAGGTCAATCTGCCTAATCTTGGGCAAGTTACTTAACCTCTCTGGGCTTCCATTTCCCTGTCTGTACCAAGAAAACTAACAGTCCCTTCCCCAAAGAGTTGTTTCACAGGTGGAGGTAATCCAAACCATTCAGCCTTTAATCAGTGTGAACTATTAGGCTTTGTGCTTATTTGGAAAACCAAGACACTGTTAATAAATACTGGCTGGCTGGTTGGTTGGTTGATAGAAAACAGGTAACACACCTTTCCAGCCTTCCCTCATCTTCTCTTCCCTCCCCAGGGGGTGGTCAGTGTTTACATTTACCTCCGAGAACCTTGGGCTTATGAAATGCTTTGAACCAAAATGAATGGTTCCCTTTAAGGGTGAAGGGTACCAGCACCTTCATTTCCAGGCCTCTCTAACTGTGTGGCCGTGAGCATGTTGTTCTCTATCTCGAAGCTCAGGATCTTCATCTATGAAGTGTCATCATCCCACATATCTTACAAGGCTGTTGTCAGCGTTAAATGCAGCCACTGACATACGCATCTGACATATACTCCATGTGCAAGAAGGGTTTCCCTAGGTCCCCCAGCCCTGACCTGTGGGTGACAGGCCTAGGGAAGACTCCACTCCCTCTTAATGGAGAACAGATCCCCACCCCTGCTGTAGCCAAGGACCAAGGAGGCAGTTTCCAGGGGAACAGCATCCTCTGCAATGTACGCCCGATTTCCATCCTCGGCTGCCTTTTATTCTCCTCCCACCTCTGTAGTGGGCCAGGTCACCTTTCCCCACGATTGCTAGGCAACCTCCAAGAGTGGTGCAGCTGCCTCCTTTGGGGGGCAGCCTGACCCTGCCCTCCCCTTCCCCTGCCTACAACCCTAAGGAAAGCTGCCTCACGTGGACTCCACCCTGCCAGCCCTGGGGAGAGCACACGGAGAGAAGCAATCCCAGGCCAACAGGGTTTACAGACAGAGATTGGGAAGGAATTTTCCCCTTGGACTGAGACTTGGAAAATGAAGGCCACCCTCTCCCCATCCCACCCAGTCTTCTGTTTGCCTGTGCGTATCTATGATCTATTCTGGTCAGTTTCCAAGGAAAGAGCCACATCCTTCATCCCGCTTTCTACAAAAGCTCCCGCCCTTGTCTTCCTCTTCCAGGCTCCTCTCACTCATCATGAACCTGGACCCCGGCTCTAAACACTGGGCATGACAGAGAAGGGGACACACAAACGAGGGAAGAGGGACAAGGATGGCAGAAGCCATCAGAAATCCTGTGAATGCTTGTTTACCTCTGGGAGGTGGGATGACAAGCAATTGTATTTTCTTCTTTATATTAGCTAAAAATTTCTTAGGTTTTTAAAAATTCCATGGCATAAAAGTCACCATTTTAAAACGTACAATCCAGTGGTTTCAGGTATATTTGTGAGGCTGTTAAACCACCACTACTATCCAATTCCAGAACATTTCCATCACCAGGGTTTTGTTTGTATATGTGCGTCTTGGGCTAAGTGTTCTACCCACGCAAGCATTTGTTGTATAAGCAGCAGAGCAAAGTTGAGAAGAAGTGCAAATGCTGGAGCCCGACTGCCTGGCTTCAGATCCCAGCTCCACCACTTGCTGGCTGTGTGGGCCTGAAGGAGTTCTGCAGCTTCTCCGAGCCAGCTCTCTCATCTGCAAAATGGGATAACAGGAGGATCCATCTCACAGGGTTAGATGCGCTCATGCATGTAGAGTCCTTAGAACAGTTGCTGATAATTACCATGTGCTCAAAAAGGGGAGCCACTAGAATTATTACGAGAAAAGGAATTTTGTTAACTTCATGGCAGAATGGTGCATGCAGAAGGGGCCAGCTGGGGTCATGAATGTTGCCACACACAGCTTTGGGGCCTGCCCATCACTAGACCAGACTCACCATGCCCAGATAACCAGACTCACCCGCCAGATAACCCTCTGGGACGACATGAAAGGAGGGAAAGCAAGAAAGGCAGGGAAGGGAGAGCCTGAGCAACCCTCTCCATGCGTTTCCCCCCATCTGCTGAGAAGGATGGATTCCTGGGAGCCTGGACTTGATGCCCAGCCTGGGGATAGGTGGGAAACAGGTATGGTTTGGCTGTGTTCCCACCCAAACCTCATCTTCAATTGTAGCTCCCATAATCCCCACGTGTCATGGGAGGGACCCGGTGGGAGGTAATTGAATCACGGGGGTGGTTACCCACATGCTGTTCTCATGATAGTGAGTTCTCACAAGATACAATGGTTTTATAAGGGGCTTTTCCCCACCTTCGCTCTGCACTTCTCCATCCTGCTGCCATGCGAAGAAGGACATGTTTGCTTCCCCTTCCGCCATGATTTTAAATTTCCTGAGGCCTCCACAGCCATGCTGAACTGTGAGTCAATGAAACCTCTTTGCTTTATAAATTACCCAGTCTTGGGTATGTCTTTATTAGAAGCATGAGAATGGATGAATACAGAAACCTTGGTCATGCATGAAGAAGGAAGAAGGAGGGGTTCCAGGGTGGCTCTGAGCCCTGGTTTACTATGTCTCCTGTCCCCACCACTCCTAAGGCTCCTTGCCTCAGTCAGAGCCAGGTTTGGCCAAACAGTACTTAGGAGGCCACTTGCACTGGCACCTCGGGAGATGGAGCCAGAACCCTGGGCTAAACTGAATCATGAGTGCAGTGGGGGCTGACCCATCTGCCAGAACTAAGGAAGCAGGCTCAGCGGGTTTCCTCTGCCCCGGCCTCTCTGCCGTGACCTCTCCGGGGAGGTGCAGACTAGAACTGCCCAAACCAACTCAGTTGGTGGGTTCCAGGACCCCACCAGTGTCCATGGTGAGTAACTCAGGTCAACCCACAGGCCCCTCTTGCAGAGACACGGCCTACCAACACCTCTCTGTGTACTCTAAAGAGGGCATAAAAGCAGGGCCGGTGGAGAAGGTGCGCTTTGGCTCCATACCAAGTCCAGGAAAACCATAGGTGGGTTACACATGGAGGCAGCTCAGGTGGGATTAACTGGCTGGGATGATCCCAACAATATCTGTACAGAGGTGTGGCCTTGAGAATCTGGTCTGTGACCTGTCCAGATGGCCTGGCCACCTCTCGCAGAAAGGTGAGAGGTCAGCTCTGGGAGGGGCAAAACAAATGGAAAAGAACAATGAAGCTAGGCATAGTGGCTCACGCCTATAATCCCAGCACTTTGGGAGGCTGAGGCAGGAGGATCACTTGAGGCCAAGAGTTCAAGATCAGCCTGGGCAACATGGCGAAACCCCCATCTCTATAAAACACAAATTTAAAACTATAATAGAAGAATGATAAGGGAGAGTAATAGGAGGGGGTGTTCCCCAGCAGGATAGTCACTGTTGCTCTCTGCCCTTTCAGGCATCTCCCCTCTCCCCACCTCTGTTCTATATCACACACACATGCACACAAACGCACGCACACATACATGCAGCTGAAATGCCAGAGAAAAGTAAGGCTCCCAGCAGAACCGCCTTCCTTTGAGATGCAGCTCCTATTCCACAAGCTTCTGCCAATGGCCATTATTGGCAGAGCCTATTGCAATTCCGCATCTTTCTGGTTCCCTGTCTACCTAAACCATCATTTCCACACTCCACACAGCAAGCAGAGCATCTGATACCTAACAGGGGTTTAATGAACATCTACTGATTGCCTCCATGAGGAGGAACCATCCATATTCTCACCCTATTAAGGGCTGGGCTGTTTCCCAGAGACCCGCCGTAGCACATCTGTGACTAGGCCACATCTCAGGCTCCGGTTGCCCCACCCTGGTTCCAGGCCCCCAGGTCTTGTGTGACAAGTCTTTGAGCCAGACTGATGGTTTATGGCCCCAGCCAGGTGCCCAGCCCCAGGCCTTCCTCAAGCAGATGAAAAGGGGTGTCCAAGTCCAACACAGCCTGCAGAGCCTGCAGCACCTCCCCAGGAAGTCAGACTGAAGGGAGGGAGGTTCCTCCTCTTCCTCTTGAGAAGGTGGTAGCCATGCATCTGACAGGAGCTGCTAGCCTCATTCTCCTCCAAACCAAACTCCAGTGTCCGGCGACTTCAGCAGCCCCTCAGAGTACCACCATTTCTCAAAACTGGAAAATCTGGTTCTCAGGGCTCACCGGGCCTCCTCACACCTGCCCGTCTTACCGCAGCCTGGGTGGCAGCCAGAAGCAGCCCCCACCTGCCTGGTCTGAGGCCAGCTGGCCTCTGCAGCCCTATTCCCCAGTCCACCTCTCCTCAGGCTTTGTCAATCACTTCGCCAACCAATGGGGCAAGGTTTGGAGAAGGAGACACATCAGATGCTCAGATAAAGCAGGGCTGGGTTCACTGCTGGGAGGGATGGGTGGGGCCCAAAGAATGCCTCAGCCCGGGCCAGGGGCGATGGCTCATGCCTGTAATCCCAGCACTTTGGGAGTCCAAGGCTGGCAGATCATGAGGTCAGGAGATCAAGACCAGCCTGGCCAACATGGAGAAACCCCATCTCTACTAAAAATACAAAAATTAGCCAGGTGTGGTAGTGCCTGCCTGTAATCCCAGCTACTAGGGAGGCTGAGGCCAGGGAATTGCTTGAACCTGGGAGATGGAGGTAGCAATAAGCCGAGATCATGCCACTGCACTCCAGCCTGGGTGACAAAGCAAGACTCCATCTTAAAAAAAGGAATGCCAGCCGGGCACGGTGGCTCAAGCCTGTAATCCCAGCACTTTGGGAGGCTGAGACGGGCGGATCACAAGGTCAGGAGATCGAGACCATCCTGGCTAACACGGTGAAACCCCGTCTCTACTAAAAAATACAAAAAACTAGCCGGGCGAGGTGGCGGGCGCCTGTGGTCCCAGCTACTCTGGAGGCTGAGGCAGGAGAATGGCGTAAACCCGGGAGGCGGAGCTTGCAGTGAGCTGAGATCCGGCCACTGCACTCCAGCCTGGGCAACAGAGCCAGACTCAGTCTCAAAAAAAAAAAAAAAAAAAGGAATGCCTCAGCCTGAAGACATCCAGAGTTAAATCACTTACAGGGAATTCCTACTGTGTGGCCATTTTCCCTATATAAGCTGACATGGTGGGGTTGTTTGTTTGTTTTTTAAGTACTTTAACATCTACCCTTCATCCCCATACCCAGGGAGTACGGTAGGCAAGGAAGGCTACCTTATTCCACAGGTGAAGAGATTGAGCCATCACAGAGGTTAAGGTCAGACATCAAGGACAACGCAACTCCCGTACACCCCTAAACAACCTTGGCTCCTGCAAAGATGGGTTTATATACTATGGCTTATCTCAAAGCCTATTGGGTAAAGACCATAGAAACTCTGGTTCCTCCAAATAACATTTACTGAGCACTCACTATATGCTAGGTGCTATGCTAAATCCCTACATACATTGCTTCATTTAAACCTTCACACAACTCTATCAAGCAAGAACTATTATTATCCCCATTTCCCCATTGATATCATCAGGCACACAGCAGGTAAACTGACTTGCCAAGATCTCAACAGTCAACAAAGGGACCAAGATTTGGACTCGCGGTGCACCCAGCACACATTTATCTGCAGAGTCTGGGACAGCCCCAGGATAGGTGGTTATCTGAACAGAAAGCATTTCATTGCCTTCCCCGCCCCCAAGCCTGAAGTTGGGAGCCACGCATGATGCCATTTATTCCATTTTTCAGAGACAGTTCTAGATCAGGCCACCTACAGCAGGCCTGCCCCTGTGCTCAGCACTAGGAATTCAGCAGAGAACAGGACAGGCTGGGTCCCTGCCTCCACGGACACTGCATGGGGTGAAGCTGGAAGGAGTGCAGAACAGGGAGGGGCCTAAGAATGGGGAGGACAGCCAATCCTCTCCTCTTTCTGGTTTTATTTCTACAAGGCATCACCCTGGTTTTGGATGTCCCATCTCTCCCCAGGTAAACTCTTTTACAGCAGATCCTCCCCTCTCTGTAGTCCTCCACCTTGACTGGTGGCCTTGGCTAGCTCCTGCAATGGCCTAGCTGTCCAGAAGGAAGTGCAAACAACATGTCCCCTCTTCCTGTGACCTACCCTCACCTGTCTGCTGAATGGAGATGTGGGCCTTATTCACAACCACCTCTTTTCACCTGCCAACACTGCCTCTCTGTTTCAACATCCATTAGCTCAACAAGTATTGATTAAGTTCCTACATGTAAAAGGCCGCAGGCTGGCACCTGTAGAAACACACATTAAACCAGAATCTTCAGGACTTGAGAAGGAAGAGAGAAAATAAAATTTAACAGCAGAAGCTGCCATTTTACATATCTGTTCTCATCAAGCCAGCAAGGTGGGTATTAGCTCTTTTTTATAAGTAGGGAATTGGAGACTCGGAGAGGAACTTGCCCAAGGTCACAAGCCTGAAAATAATAGAGCCAGGATCCTACTCCAAGTTGATGCTCTCTCCAACTTGACCTACACTAGGTACACACATACACCTAAGAACATGAGCAAAATTACATAAGGGAGAAAACTGGGGGCCGCAGTCACCCTGAAAATAACAGCAGCTCCTAGGAAAAGCAACTTCAGAGCCCAGCCTCAAAGACCAGGAAGATTATGAAAGCTGGAAAAGGAAAGGAGTGCCTCTAATCCACGTGCTCTATCTGGAAGATAACTGCACTTTGTGTCTGGAGGCATGGCGACCAGCCCATAAACTCCGCACCGAAGCATTCTTTGAAAGAGGGACAAGCCTCGGCCAAGCCAGTGCAGCTCCTTGAGTCATGCCTCCTGCCTGCACAGACTTCTCCCTGCATCCACATCAGGCCATACTTTCACCAAGGAAGCATTTCTCAATGCGTCATTTAACCTGATTCCCCGGAAGAGTCCTGAGGGCTCCGTGGGCAGAAGTGCATCCCATTTACAGAGGAGGAAACCTAATGAAAGTGCCACGAGAACGGGAGCTTGGTCTCTCTTGCTCAGTGCCCCATCCCTAATACCTGGAACTGTGTCTGGCCCAGAATGAGTGCTCACAAAGTATTTGCTGAATGATCTAATAATAAAAGCTCAATGAAATGGAAGACTTGCCCAAAGTCTCACAAATAGCCATGGCTGCACCAAAGCTAAAAAGAGGGTCTTCTGCCTTCTACCAGGTGACCTTTGTATCCCTTTACACTGTGTCCTCCTCTTCCCTTCCTCACACTCACTCACTGCCTCCTCTGGAACCATCAGCCTCTGTCCACTTGTGGACTCTGGTCCCACACAAACCCCGCCTCCCAGTCAGTAGAAAGAGTGTCAAAAGCAACATGTTTACCTTAAGTCTTATCCCTCACCTGTAATACTACCTCCTTAATATCAACCTGCTGAGAACTAGGCAGGCCAGAAATTCTGCACACTGAGGCCCATGAAAGATAATCTAGAGAATTAACAGGAAACAAAAAAATGTGGATCTGAATCTTCAGAGTCAGGCCCAGAGCTCCTTCTGTGTGACCCCTCCATCAACCCCGCCCAAAGCACGTGTCCGCTCTCCTGGTTCCAAGATGCTCTGGCTCTGGCTGCCAGGCCCAGCTT
The DNA here is from genome assembly GCF_043159975.1 of Macaca nemestrina. Lineage (NCBI taxonomy): Eukaryota > Metazoa > Chordata > Mammalia > Primates > Cercopithecidae > Macaca > Macaca nemestrina. Next base: position 38,983,360 of record NC_092131.1, on the reverse strand, counting down.
TCCTGCCCCCCTTGCCAAGGAGGGACAAGTGAGGGGAAGGTGCCTGTCCCAAACATGGCTGCACCCCAGTCCCACCAAACACCAGTCTGGACTTGGAGCTAGTTACTTCCCCTCTCTGGCCCTGGTTTCCTCATCCTTGTGCGTGCCTGGCACATATCAGCAAATGCCAGCTTTTGGCACTGCTGAGTTTGCCTCCAGGATAACCCAATTTCCCAGACCACCTCTTCCTAGCTGGCTGCCCAAAGGCCTGGGGCACACCCACTGCCACCCAGGTCAGAGCCCTGGGAATCTATATTCTTCTCCCCAACTGCGTTTAATATATTCATTCATTCAGAAATATTAAATACTATGTTCAGGCCAGTGCTCAGTGTCTGTCCCCCAGGAACTTGGTCTCACAGTCCTTTTCCTGGGCAGTTCCTGGGGCCTAGTTCCTGGGCAGCTCTGTTACTCCTGCCCCTCCCATGCACGAAGCAGGTGCTCCCTAAGCAGGGATTTCTCTTTGCTTCTAAACCCCAAGGAAGACCCCAGTCCACCATCCTAACCTCACTTCTAATTTAAAATCCATTCGCAAGAAGGCTTCACCCTGAAATTATTAAAGAGCCTTCTGCCTGGTGCGCCATAGGGATCTCCAAATTACCCACTCACTTTTCAGTTCCACCCACAGCACCCACGGTCCCAGGAAATTAGGCAAGTGAGTGGGGGACTGTCTGCAGCTCCCCCAGTCCTCAGCTCTTACTAGGAAGATGACAGGAAAAGGGGGAGTTTAAGCAACTGGCACATTACAAAGAAATCAGTTCGAAGTCAGGGGACCTTCCCGTGTCCGATGTAGATGACCGATGTCGCTGTATAGGGCCCAGCCCTGCATATAGGCGTTGGGCACTGTGGCCTAGGTCGTCCTGCTTTGAGGAAGCCCATTGTGTGTGTTTTAGATTACCTCTGCCTGTCTGATGAAGTGAGTAAAAGGGCTCGGTTTCAGGGCCTAGGATTCCTGAGTGAGCTAATACAGGATGCCTTTGGCTGAAAAAAAAAACTTCAGTCGGCTCTATAAACTACCCCCCTTTTAAGTTTAAAAAAGGGAATGAATGTTACCATTTTTGGACATGAGCGTTCTCCCTCAAGCCCAGCCCTAACCGCACTATCCAAAGGGACGCGCCATCCTGTCCCCCCCACCCCAAACCCCATTCCCAGATCAGCCGGGGGGGCGGGGTGGGGAGGGAGGGTATGAAACGGGGAGGGACCGGATGGAAGCGGGCAGCCGGGAGCGGGGGGAGGGAAAGGGGTATTCAGGGTACGTGGCCGCCTGGGGGCACGGGCTCACCGCGCAGGCAGGAAGCAGCGGCAGGGTTGAGGCGCCCTCCCCCCACCACTACGAGTGGTTTCTGACCTCTTCCTGCCACTGGCCACTGTGCCCGAGTCCCATCGCCAGCTCCGAGCCCAGCTCCGAGCCCAGCTCCCATGGCGGGGCGCGCACCCGGCACACCGCGCCTGCCTGGGAAGCAGCTCTGTGGCTAAGTAGGGATCCCCAGTGACTGGCCCCAAATATCCCCTAAGACAGACCCTCGTTCTGGAGCCCCTCAACTCGAACGGAGCTGCCCACCTTTCCCCGGGGTCGGAGGGGCAGGACGTAGACGCAAGCCCATGTGGGTCTTACAGCTACCAACCCACTGAGTTAAGCAATAAAACGGTCTGCCGTCCTGACCCCGCCTCCACCAGGCCCGCGGGGGAGCCAGCGTACGCCCCCCAGTTTTCTCGGCCCCAGCCGCACTCCAGCTGGTCCTTCTCTAGGCAGATCCGGAGGCGGCCGCCGATCTCTCCGGTGGTCTCCCCTCGGCCTGGGGGGCCGCAGGGTCCCGGGCGGCCCGCCACTCAGGTTGAACCCAGGGCGGCCCAGGAAGTGGCGCTGCCACCGCGCGCCATATGGAGAGGTGGCCGGGGGCGGAAAAAAGGGAAAATCGATCCGGGGCAAGCAGCCCCGAGCCGGGGTCTCAGCCCCAGCCTGAGGAGCACCGCCCCCGCGCACAGCCCACGCGGGGATGGTTGCAGCAGCCGCAGGGTGGCCTGGACCACGGACCCCCAAGGAGACCTGCCCGCCGGCGGCGCCACCTCCCCGCGATACGGCCCAGCGTTCGCGGGCTCCGGGGCAGGGGCGCTCCCGCTTCCGCCAGGCGCCTGTAACCCAACACCCCACCTCGCAGCGGCCGCGCCGCCCCCGCCCCCTCCCGTGCGCGCCCGGAACCGGTTCAGAGCCCGGATCCTAGAGCCCGGTGGGCAGAGCTGGTCGGGGCTGGGGGCTGCAGTGGGCGGGGGCAGCTGCTAACCTTTCTCTGCTGCTTCTCCCAGGCCGGGTCCAGGAGCAGGTCCCGGTCCCAGTCCTCTTCTGGCTGCATGTAATCGTTGGTTTGCTGAGAATCATAATGGTCCATGATGGTGCGCGCGTGCTAGGGGCTGGATTTCTTCCTCCACCTTCTCTCTGAGCAACGGCGTCTGCCCTGGCGTGGGGAGGGAGTAGGTCTGGGCTGGGCTGACGGGGCCGGGCTCGCTCCCCTGCGCCCGGTTCCGCCGCGGCGCTGCTGGCGAAGGCTGCTACTGGCGGCGACAGCGGCGGCTGGACTCGCGGACTGCCTGCCTCCGGGCGGGCGCTTGGACCTAATCTCCACGCACACTGAGCTAGGCGGACACACTTGCGCTGCGGGAGCCGAGGCGGGCGGGGGCGGGGGGAAGGGGCAGAGCCCTCCCGAGGCTCTCCATTGGCCAGGCCGAGTTGCCCAAACTTCCCCCCATCGCCTCTCATTGGGAATTCCTGGCATCCGTCAGCCAGGCTGCGGCGCATATAGGTGGACTGGGCGGCCCCCTCCCAGCGCGCACACCCCCGCCCACTCCCGCGGTGCCCATTCCCCCGCGGTTCATGTGACGCCAGCTTAAGCTGAAAGGGACCGAAGCCGGGAGACGCCTCCCTGAGCTGGGGGACTGAGTGGCAGGGCGCTCGGGAGCCCCAGGAGCCGCCGGGATTGGACCCGTTCCCCGCCACCGTTATTGCGCTCCCACGCGCGCTCCAAATCCCGGGGTGGGAGGGGGCTGGAGAAGGGACGCGAGGAAACCCGAAGAGCATGCATTTTTTCTTTTCCAGGGAACCTTGGTCTGGACAGGTCGGCACCCTAGGAAAGGGGGCGGGGTGGGGCAATGGAAAGGAATTTCTTGGGAATTTCATGACTCCACCGCCCTCCCCTGGCCCCGCCCCACCCCACCCCACCCTACAAGGCGCGACCCGGCTGATCCCTGCCCTGCAGGAGCCGGGTTTCTCGCCAGCGAACTGCTCTCAGAGGCTACCGAGCATTCCCGCCTCGCCGCAGGAACCCTTCCAGCTCGCCCTCGGGCTCTGGGGACCGCTCCACAGAGGGGCCTCCTGGAATTCCCTGCCGGTCTCCGCGGGCACACTTGGCTGGCTGCTGCGGCTAAAACTACCTTCGCGTGGCGGAGTCCTCCCTCCCCCTCACAGACACCCCGACATTCCCCCAAAACTGGAAGAGACGGCCCCAAGTGATCTAGGTAGATCTACTCCGTGCCCCCCTCCCACATACACACACCTGACAGATGGGGAAACTGAGGCTCAAAGAGCCCAGCGCGGAAAGAGCTTCTGGACTCCACAGGCCAATCCTGTAACCTTATGCCTGACAAACAAAACCTTATTGTCATTGGAGGAGGACGGAGGGCGGGAGTGACTAAATAGCTCTAACTTCTGCTTGCCACCTGCCAGGACTCCTTTCCCTGCGCTTAGTAAGAGCAGAGTATAAAAGCGCTAATGCCCGGGAAGGAGCAGGCCTCGCGTTCTGGCAGGCTTCTCTATGGGATCCTGGGTCGAAGAACAGTAGCAAATAAACCTCTCCTACGTTATGCACTGTATTGTGAACAACAGCTGTGCCAGCCTTCCACCCCAGCACCCAGCACACAGTAGAGCTTAATTTATGGATTTGAGGCTGGCCGCGGTGGCAGTGGCTCACGCCTGTAATCCCATCACTTTGAAAGGCTGAGGCGGGCGGATTGCTTGAGCCCAGGAGTTTGAGACCAGCCTGGCCAACATGGCAAAGCTCTATCCTTACTAAAAATACAAAAATTAGCCGGGCGTAGTAGTACACGTCTGTAGTCCCAGCTACTTGGGAAGCTGAGGCGGGAGAATCACTTGAGCCTGGGAGGTCGAGGTTGCAGTGAGGTGCGTTTTCACCACTGCACTCCAGCCCGGGTGACAAAACAAGACTGTCTCAAAATATATACATACATATATGCATTTGGCCCTTTATATCCACAGGCTTCAGAACCTGCAGATACCCAGGCTGACTGTGAGGGACTTGAGCATCCTCAGATTTTGGTATCCACGGGGATACTGAAACCAATACCCTGCCAATACCAAGGGAGGACTGTATTTGTGACTGTATTTGTAGAATGAATGGCTGCATCAACTGCAAAAATTTAAATTTAAATTTAGAAATGCAAATATGTCAATTCAGAGGTGAGTGGAGGAGCTAGATGAAGAAGTTCACTGACAGGAAAGGCCCTGAATTATGGGCTGGATTTTGTCCTCTACCTTCTCTCCAGGCTGATGGTGGATACCTGAAAGGCCAGCCATGGAAAAGGTGAAGAAAATGCCCCCTGCTTCTCAGAAGAGCCGCTGCTGCTGTTGTAAGCAGATATCGGGTGGTGTCGCTGGCTGCATCATTCGTCAACCACACACATTCATGTGAGTGTTACCCTTCAGCACTGTGCCTTCCAAAAGCCCCTGGCTGAGGAAACGCTGCTTCTGAGCCACAGAGACAGCTGATTTATGGACTATTTTATCACCACTTCTAAACTATGGCTCTAAACCTAACACAGAGGTTAATGGTAGTGCTGTATCCATTTATTCACTCAATAAATATTTGCTGAGCACCATCTGCGTATCAGGGAATGTACTAGATGGCACGTATATAGAGATGAAAAAGCCATAGTCCCCGTCACACACAGCCCAGCAGACAGACACAGAAACAAAAACATGATGTCATGAGCTAGATGCAAGGAGAGAGATCTGACAAGGGTACTGTTGGAACAGAGGAGGGACACTGAACCCCGTGGGAAAGGAGGCTCCAGGCTTAACTTTTTGGAGGAGGTGAAACTTAAGTGAACCTTAAAGAATGAGAGTCAGCCAGATAAAGAGTGTAGGAAGTTATTCCAGAAGGAAAGATGAGCACAAGTTAATGCACAGGGACAGGAAACTGCATGGTATACGAAGGAATGTCTAGCATCTCAACGTGGCTGGACTAGAAATCCAACGCTGGGAGGGGCAAGAGATGGGGCTAGAGAGGTGCACAGCAGCCAGACCATGAAGGCCTCATGTGCCAGGTGGAGTGTGGATCTAAAGGGAGCAAGGCTGGCTGGAAGCTTTGACACCAGTTGCAAAGCTGTTGCAATAATCCAGGTCGAAATGGAAAAGTGTGGAGAGACCAGAAATACTTAAGAGATAAAACTGAAAGACCTAGGATTGTGGAGAAAAGAGAAGTGTTTTTGTTGAGAGATGCTATGCACTTTACCTATATTAAGTTCCTCCTATGAGGTAAGAGTTGTGTCTGTCTTATAGAGAAAACAAACTGAGGCTCAGAGAGGTAGTAACTAGTCCAAAATGGCACCAATATATGTGACTCCCAGACCCATGCCTTTAACCCCAGTGGTTCTCAACCCTAGGATATTTTAACAGCTCTCTCTCACAAGGGATATTTGTTGATGTCTGGAGTAATTTTGGGTTATCACAGCTGGTGGGTTCCTACTGGTGTCCAGTGGATGCAGGTTGGGAATGCTGCTAAACATTCTACAATGGATAGGACAGCATCCCCACAACAAAGAATTATCCAGGCCAGGCATGATGGTTCATGCCTGTAATCCCAGCCCTTTGGGAAGCTGAGGCGGGTGGATTGCTTGAGGTGAGGAGTTCAAGACCAGCCTGGGCAATGTGGCAAAAACCCATCTTTACCAAAAATACAAAAATTAGCTGGCCATGGTGGTGTGAATCTGTAGTCTCAGCTACATGGGGGACTGAGGCAGGATGACTGCTTGAGCCCGGGAGGTCAGGACTGCAGTGAGCCATGGTTTCACCATTGCATTCCAACCTGGGTGACAGAGCAACACCCTGTCCAGACAAGAAAAGAAAGAAAGAAAGAAGGAAGGAAGGAAGGAAGGAAGGAAGGAAGGAAGGAAGGAAGGAAGGAAGGAAGGAAGGAAGGAAGGAAGGAAGGAAGGAAGGAAAGAAAGAAAGAAAGAATTAACCAGCCCAAAATATCAAGAGTGCTGAGGTTGAGCAATCCTGCTTTAATCATGAGTTTATAGTTTAGGTGATCTGGTGAATGGTGGCACTATGACCAATTGAGATAGAACAGAAGAGGAAAATATTTGGGAACAGAATCATGGATTGAGTTTGAACCCATTGAATTTGGAGTGCTCTTAGAATGTCCAGATTCCATTGTCCAGCAAGCAGTTTGACTGCATAGCCCTGACCTCAGGCAAAACAGAGTTGAGAGTCATCTGCATATGGATGATATTAACACCAGGAGACCACCCATGAAGAATGCCCAGGTGGAGATGAGAAGAGGGCAGAACCCCAAAGAGCAACACTTAGCGACAGCAAAGAACAAAAACCCCTGAAGGAGACAAAGAAAATGGTCATCCAGGAATGAGGAGGGCCTGGAGTATATGATGTTGTGGAGGTCAAAGGAGTTAAGGTTTCAAAGTAAGAGGAATTGGCAATATCAGATATATTTAAAAAGTCTGGAAAGTAAGGCCTAAACAGTGTTCTTGGATATGACAGTTGAAAATTAATTGGTGACCTTGGCCAGTGGAATTTTGGCACAGTGGTGAAAGCTGTAAGTTTAAAGAGACATTAGGAGTGAATAAATGGAGACAGTGAATATAGAAGGGAAAAAGAAGTAGCTAGAGGGGCAATAGCTAGAGGTGAGTACTGATATCAAAGGAGGATTTCTTTTAAAACTGGAAAATGTGAGCTGTTTGAGAAGAAGAATTCGGTTAAGAGGAAAAAGGTGAAAATGTAAGCAAAAGAAAGCTGAGGGAGCCAGGTGGAGTGGCTCGTGCCTGTAGTCCTAGAACTTTGGACAGCCAAGGGAAGTGGATCGATTGAGCTCAGGAACATGGTAAAAACCCATCTCTACCAAAAATACTAAAAATTAGCTGGGCGTGGTGGAGTGCACCTGTGGTCCCAGCTGCTTGGGAGGCTGAGGTGGGAGGATCGCTAGAGCCTGGAAAGTCGAGGCTGCAATGAGCCATGATTGGGCCACTGCACTCCAGCCTGAGTGACAGAGCCAGACTCTGTCTAGAAAAGAAAAAAAAAAAGGGAAAGGAAAGTTGAGGGACAGCACGAAGTTCTTGCGGAGATAGAACCATATGGGTTCAAGGACACAGGCTAAGGGATGGGCCACTGAACAAGAAGAAAGGCCCTCATCTGGCTGGGTAAGGTGGCTCATGCCTATAATCCAAGCACTTTGGACGGCGAAGGCAAGCGGATCACTTGAGCACAGTTCAAAACCAGCCTGGCCAACATGGTGAAACCCTGTCTCTACTAAAAATACAAAAATTAGCCAGATATGGTGGTTTACACCTGTAGTCTCAGCTATTTGGGAGGTGGAGGTGGCAGATCGCTTGAGCTCAGGAGGCAGAGGTTGCAGTGAGCTGAGATCTCACCACTGCACCCCAGCCTGGGTGACAGAGCGAGAGCTGGTCTCAAAAAAAAAAAAAAAAAGAAAAGAAAAGAAAAGAAAGAAAGAAAGAAAGACCCTCATCTGAGTCTGAGAAAAGGGGGGAGTTTTGATGGGTGAGGATGCTCACAGTGTGTGGGAAGACGGTCAGGAAGTAAGTTAAAACAATAACTGATGAACTTATCTTCTCAATAAGGGAAGTCCTGAGGTGGACCAAGGTAACACACTGACCCATCTTCTCACTCATGACCATCACGCTGTGAGATGATACTGGGGACTTTAGTCTTAGTATAACACAAGCTTTACTAAATATGAAAAATTAGTCAGGTGTGGTGGTGCATGCCTGTAATCCCAGCTACTCAGGAGGCTGAAGCAAGAGAATCACTTGAACATGGAGGCGGAGGTTGTGGTGAGCTGAGATCACACCATTGCACTCCAGCCTGGGCAACAAGAGCAAAACTCCATCTCAAAAAAAAAAAAAAAAAAAAAAAAAAAAAGAACTGGATTGACACATGAGGTGACATAAAGAAGGGAGAGTGCCAGCCCCATGCCTGGCATGCAGCAGGCCACCTCAATGCTCGTAAGTTTCTTTTCCACCCTGCTATGGGTGACTGACCATGCAAGGCCCTGTGTGGAAACATAGACAAGTAGGATCTGCAATATTCTGGAAACTAAAAACACTAATAACCTCCTGCCCAGATATCTGGCCATTGCCTTCCTTGTATCCTGAGTTATTCTCTAACCTTACAGCCTAATGGTGATAGGCTCCTACGAGCTCTTTCTAAGAGCACAGGGCATATAGTCATTAGAGTGTTTGTAGAATGCTAGAAGGAGGTAGGAAATAAATCACTGTAGTTTTTTGGATTTCGGCCTTGGGAAATCAGAAATCTCAGTTTTGTCCTCAGTCCCAGTAGCAATATAACTAATAGACTTCTCTTCCCCAAACACTCATAGCATACCCTTTGTAACTAAGAGAGTATACTTTGCTTTATTTTAGTCCTTTGTCCATTTTTTCTCTCACACTGTCTCTATGAAGCCTCAACCCTCTTCTTTCCCCCACTCAGTGTAACACGGAGCCTAGGACACAATAGGTGTTCCAGTTCAATATTCACTAAATGAAAAATGGCATCAGCAAAATTCCATCTCACTGCCTGTTTCTCCATCAATCCGTGGGAGGCTCAGGGAGGCCAGTCCTTTGCCATAGTCCACACAAGCATTTCCTAAGTTATTGGGCCTCCTGAGAACCTCATGAAGCTCGGGGTGGTGAAATTGAGTTGGCTGTCCCCAGTCCCATGCCCCAGCCAGTAACACTCAGCCATCACCCACCAGGATGAATTCCTCCGCACCAGCTTCTGCTTCACTGGAACTGTTTGCCATAGGGCCAGTTCCTCTCCCTCCCACCAGAGACCAGTGATGCAGGGCCGGAGACACTCCGCAATTTCCCTCATGCGGGATTTCTAATGAGAGGCTGGCAGGAAATTTCCTGTGCTTCCCATGCTCCGCCCAGCTCTAGGGTCTCAGGTGAGAGAATATCTGGCCTGTCTGGCACACCTTTTTTTTTTTTTTTTTTTTTGACAGAGTTTCACTCTTGTTGCCCAAGCTCGAGTGCAATGGTGCGTTCTCGGCTCACTGCAACCTCCACCTCCCAGGTTCAGGCAATTCTTCTTCCTCAGCCTCCTCCCAGGTAGCTGGGATTACAGGCATGTGCCACCACACCTGGCTAATTGTTTGTTTGTTTTTTGGTTTTTTTTTTGTAGAGATGGGGTTTCACCATGTTTGTCAGGCTGGTCTCGAGCTCCTGACCTGGAGGTGATCCACCCTCCTTAGCCTCCCAAAGTGCTGGGATTGCAAGCAAGCACCATTGTACCAGGCCTGGTGCATTCTTTTCCCTAGTGATCAGGCATATGTATCTCCCCCAGACACCCAGGGTAAACCAACCTGGACCCTCAGAAATCTCTACCTTAGATGGCTACCTTGAGGTCAGCTCTGGGAGCAGAGCTAATCAGGCTTGAGAGCTGCCCAGCCTGGGCCCTCCAAGGAGGGCTGGGAGCTTTTCCCCAGCTGTCTCTCGTTCCCAGCAAGAATCAGAGCAATACACTCAAATCACAGCTGAGAATGTAAAGACCTAAATAAATGGAAAGATGATTTATTATGTTCATAGATTGGAAGAATCAATAATCCCCACTTTGATGCCTAACCCTCCACCTCCCCCATAACACAGCCCTGGCCTTACAAGTTACAGCAGCCACTAGCTGAAAAGTCACTCTGTCCAGATCACTTCCATGGAAATGATGGGATAGCTTTTAGGGGCAGATATCCTTATGTGGGAAGCAGGATAAGGCCAGGAGACCTGAACTCGCTGGGCTTCAGTTTACTTATCTGCAAAATGACAGGGCTGGATTCACCAGACAGTCTTTAAGCTCCCAGTAATGAAGTTCTGAGCCCTGTTCTAAGAACATCTTTCTGCAACTCCTCCTTTTTATCTCCAGTGAGAAGAGGATTTGAAATCTTCTGAAACAATGTTTCTCTATCTTGAATACTAAGCAAGTTCCTTTTGAAAGGATACAAATCCTCACAAAGTTACTTAATTTTTATTTTAAAGTTCCTTAAATGTGTATGAACATAAAACTAGGTACAAAACTTACTGAGGTTTGGGGTTTACAATCAACTATAAAATGAAAACAAGCTTACAAATTCTATTTAAAAGAAACTATAAAACCAGTAAGATCCAAATTAGTCACACTAATTTAAATGTAACTGTTGCTATTTGCTGAAACAAAATTGCTACTCCCAGCATGATTTAGTTCTGACTGTGATCAAGCAGGTGGTTCTTTCTGCATTGGGGATGCCTGTATCACCACGTGCCAGGCAATGACTCAATTCTCCTACCACTTTCTCTATTTGAACTCCTGCATCAGGGCATCATTTAACGTTCACTTGATTGGAACACACTGTAATGAATCAAGTTCCCTCTGCTGTTTTCTCATTAGCACTGAACAGTTAAAGTTAAAAATTTTTTAAAAATCTTTGTACCAACAGGATCCTTCTCTCAAATTTCAATGTCCTTATCTATAACACAGAGAGAATCACCTCCATCCCACCTACCTCACAGGATGGCTGTGCACATTCATTCATTCATTCAGCTATTTTTTATTGAGTACCTACTATGTGCCAGACACTGTTTTGGCACAGATGACGTAGCAGTGACCAGAATGGACACAAGTCCATACCCCATGGAGCTTACACTTCAACTGGGAGAGCCTGATAAGAAAATAAAGAAGTAAAATAATATGATAGTGTTAAGCTATAAGGAAAGAATATATATCTATATAAAGCAGAGAAGGGGAATTGAGAATTTGGGGAGAAGTAGAGGGAGGTTACATATTTTAAATGCAGTGTTCAGGGAAGATTTGTTGAGTAGGTAGCCTTTAAGACCTAAATGGGTGAGAAAACATGAGCATTCCAGGAACAGCCAATAGGTCACAGTAGCTAGCAAGAAATAATGCACATGAGACACACACTGAAAAGTACAATGCAATTGTGGGTATAATAGATACCTGTTGTTTTGCTGTCCAGCAACCATTTCCCCCTCCTGGCAACCATACCTTGATATTCCTCTGGGAGGACACCTCCCCTGCTCCAATCCCTGGGCTTCAGGTAGAGTTGACCCCACCCCTAGTCAACAGGGCTGGGCAAATGACAGGCCTAGCCAATCAGAGCACACGATTGGCTTAGGGCATGGGACCCAATCAGAATGAAGGACACACAGTGAAACTTTTCTTTTTTTTTTCTTTGAGGCAGGGTCTCTGTCTTTTCTTTGAGGCTCTGTCACCCAAGCTGGAGTGCATGGTGCGCTATCATGGCTCCCTGCAGCCTTGACTCCCTGGGTTCAAACAATCCTACCAACTTAGCCTCCCGAGTAGCTGGGACTGCAGGCATGCACCACCATGCCCAGCTTTTTATTTGTTTATTTAGAGACAGTCTCATTCCGACACTCAGGTTGGAGTGCAGTGGTGCCATCTCAGTTCACTGCCACCCCCACCTCCCGAGTTCAAGCAATTCTCCTTCCTCAGCCTCCTGAGTAGCTGGGATTACAGATAATGTACCAACACACCCAGCTAATTTTTTGTGTGTTTTTAGTAGAGATGGAGTTTCACCATGTTGGCCAGACTGGTCTTAAACTCTTGACTTCAAATGATCCACCTGCCTCGGCCTCCCAAAGTGCTGGGATTACAGGCGTGAGCCACCACGTCCAGCCCCCAGTGACGTCTTTTGATGACTTGCATCTAGTTGTCCCTACCTCTAGTCTTCACAGTTATGTACACCAATAAGTTCCCTTTTTGCTTAAGCTGATGTATTAGCTATCTATTGCTGCATAATAGATTACTGCAAAATTTAGGGGCTTCAAAAAACAAACATTTCTTATTGCACAATGTGTGTAGGTCAAGGATTTGGGAGCAGCTTAGCGGGGTGGTGCTGGCTCGGCGTCTCTCATATGATTTCAGACTGAATGTTAGCAAGGAATCTGGAGGCTTGACCAGGCCTGAAGGATGTGAAATCACATGCTGGTCCACCCATGTGTCTTTTGACAGAGGTTTCAGTTCCTTGCCATGCGGGCTGTCCTTAGGCTGATGAAGTGTTCTCAGAGCATGGCAGCTGGCGTCCTCCGGAAGAGTCACCCAGGAGAGGGCCAGTGAGGGGGAAGCTGCTGTGCCTTTTATGACCTAGTCTCTGGAGTCTTGCATTGTCACTTCCCACTTATTCTATTTGTGGGAAATGAATTATCAAGTCCAGTCTATGCTCAAAGGGAGGGGGATCAGCCTTTACCACTTGAAGGGAGGAGTATCAAAGAATTTGTGGACATCTTTTTCCTTCCTTCCTTCCTTCCTTCTTTTTTTCCTTCTTTCCTCCCTCCCTCTCTCCCTCCCTTCCTTCCTTTCTTTCTTTTTTTTGACTGTGTCTCACGATGTCACCCAGGCTGGAGTGCAGTGGTGCAATGACAGCTCACTGCAGCCTCAAACTCCTGGGCTCAAGCAATCCTCAGCCTCCTGAGTAGCTAGGACTACAGGCATGCACCACTACACCTGGCTAACTTGTTTTATTTTTTGTAGATATGGAGTTTCACTATGTTGTGCAGGCTGGTTTTGGACTCCTGGCCTCAAGTGATCCTCCCACTTCAGCCTCCCAAACTACAGGCATAAGCCACTACACTTGGCCCAGCAGACATATTTTCAAACCATCACACCTAACTTGAGTTTGGTTTCCTGTCACTTGCAATGAAGAGAGTTCTGATAGACATTCAGGAGTTTATCACTGTTGTGTTACTGTTGTTAGAATGCGACTCTCAGTGAAACAAGCAAAAACAGACAGCCAAGGAAATGCTAACAAAGCATATCTTATAAATGCTAATTTGACCATGTCTTGCCTAAGTTCAAAAACCCCTAACGGTCCTCATTGTTCATAGATCCAAATTTCTTTACGTTGGGTACAAGGCCCATCACAGCCTGGTCCCAGTCTCTCTACCACTCTCCTACACATGCCTTGCTCCAGAATCCCCAAGCTTCTTGTCCTTCTCTGAAGACGCCATATTTTCATGTCTTCATGCCTCTGTGCATGCTGTCCTGTCCATCTTCTCCCCATAAAGCTCTGCCTGTCTCTCAAAACCTAACACAAATGTTACCTCTTCTGTGAAGATTTGGCTTCAAGCAAAAAAGAAAAGAAAAAAAAAAGATATACTCTATTGATGCCTACTAACTGTCAAATGCTTTATATTTGTTATCTCCAATTCATAAATCCATAAGCTGGCATTTATGTGCTACTTACATCATCCCATTTACCAATAAGGCAATTCAGGCTCCATTAGAGAGGGTGAGGAACTTGCTTCTGGTCATCCAGCCGCAATGTGGCAGAGCAGATATTGGTACAGCCTAGCTAGAGTTAGTTATTCCTTCTTCTGCTCTTAAACAACTTTGTTTGTACACACTGAGTATCGCTGATGATGAACCTGGCTCCCCCGACAGACGCCAGCTTCCTGAGAGCTGGCCTTCATCTTGTACCTTTAAGGGAACACTCACTATATGTGTTAGACACAGGGGTTGGTGTTGCACATTTTCCAGATGAGGAAGTCAAGGCTCAAAGGGATTAAATGACCAAGGTCTGATACTAAACTTCATGTCCTTATCCCCCATGTGTGACAGTGCACGATATGTAACAAGTACTCAAAACACATTTGTTGGAAGTGACTGGAGTGGAGTAAGGAGAACTGGGTGGCCCCTGGGCTTCCCATCTCCCACTATCTCCAGCGGGGGGCTGTGAGGCAGCTGTTTACCTGCCTCAGGTTGGATGGGAGGCGTGCAGACAAGGTGGAGTGGAGGAGATACTCCAACTGGAAGACAAGGGCCCAGCTTCTGGTCCTGGCTCAACCTCCCTCTAGCTGGGTGACCTTGGGCAGGTCTCTCCTCCAAGATCCGCCCTCTCTTCATGTAAGGTGAAGGGGTGGAATTGCTACAGTCCTACCAAGCAATACCCAGTGAGATCTGAGATGACTCTAGACAGGAAAGGGCAGTCCAAACCCCTGTGGGGCCTAGTAACTGTTCAGGAGCCCAGAGCCCATGGCCCCACTCCACCTGGCATGCTGTGTGCTTGGTGACCAAGGCAGGCCTCTGCCCTGAACTGAGTGAGTGCCTACTCTCTGTGTCTGGTCCAGCCTCTCAGGGTTCCACCCTGAGAGTTCTGCCCTCAAAAAGATGCTGAGATGAGCTTTCACACCGTGGGCCTTACCTTGCACATATTCAAGTTAAATTTCAGCTGCCATCCTTGCCTGAGGACCACAGGAGATCAGTTTCATCTGGGGTTTCTCATAGGCATCCCATGCCTTGGCCTTGGCTGGCTGAAAAGTGTTTAGATCAACAGCAAGCCTCATCAACTCTTTTCCACCCCCAACTCTTACTAAGTGCATCAGACAACAGGAGCCCCAGGGCTGACCTTTACAGCATCCATTGTCATAGCTGTTATTTCAGACACAAATAATAGGCAGGATAATAATCTGTGGTTAAATGTCCTTTAACCAGAGGGCTCAGAGCACTCTGGGAGCATTACCTCATGGCCCTCCTGACACTCCTGCCCACATGCCTTTTCTTCAAGACCCTCAAGTCCCTCTTCCAGGCTCCTGCCTTCTGGAAAGCCCTCCTCCACATTCCTTCTAACTCCATGTCAGCACAGCTTAACAGCACGGTTCCCAGGTCTTAGCCAGGAGCTGCCCTGAGTGACAGCCTCATGGAGGAAGTTGTTCAGGTCTCAAAGATCTTCTTATCTCCCACCATGGCCTATAATCCTGAGCACGTCCCATCACTAACCTATTTCCTATATGCTCAGAGGCAAGAATTATTAACAGTGAATGTGTTGAAGTGTTTTCAACTACTAAAAATGGGGGAAATGAGATAAATATAATTTTGAAACTGGTAAGTGGCTTGCTGCAGTTATCAGTCCTCCCCATTTCTGGTTGGCCACAGGTGCAATTTGCAGACATTATCTGCAAATAAAAGCTTTCTTACAAAATTCTTTCCCTTAAGGTACATGTAAACTTCGTTGTTGGATGCTGCTATTCGTTTCTTTCTTGCTTGCTTTCTTTCCTCTACTTCTTCCTTCCTTTCTTTCCTTCCTTTTTTTCATCATCTAAAAATCAGAATTCCTTGCAGCTGGAGCTGAAAAAAAATGAATGAATAAATAAATAAGAAAAAAGAAGAAAAATTAGATTACATTTGCTGTCATACCAGAACTACCCAGTCTATGGCCAAGAAAAAGCTAACCTATCCCCCCACCAGAAAACTCTAAAACATTTTAGGAGCCACAGAAGATCACAATGTGTGGACCCATCACACAGGAGTCAAAGCAATTTTCTTGAATTACTTTGGAAATAAACCTGCAGGGAGGAGGCAATTATCTGGAGTGAGAAAGGAATGTATAAGGAGGTGGGGAGAGAAATGGAGATTCAAAAGACCTAGTTTTTTTCGTATCTACAGGCACATGATTACAAAAAAAAAAAAAAAAAAAAAAAAAGACCTAGTCTTTTTCATATAGAGCCTTCTCTCTGAAACAATGGTTGTGGCTTGACAACAAAATGGAAATTATGTGGGTTCTGAAATATTTTCAGCTCTTTAAAAAGGAAAGGACTGGCCAGGCGCAGTGGCTTACGCCTGTAATCCCAGCACTTTGGGAGGCCGAGGTGGGCAGATCACCTGAGGTCAGGAATTCAAGACCAGCCTGGCCAACGTGACAAAACCCCATCTCTACTGAAAATACAAACATTAGCTGGGTTTGGTGACACGCGCCTGTAACCCCAGCTACTCAGGAGTCTGAGGTAGGAGAATCACTTGAACTGGGGAGGCGGAGAGGTTGCAGTGAGCCGAGATTGCGCCACTGCACTCCAGCCTGGGAGACAGAGTGAGAATCCATCTCAAATAAAAAAAAAAAGGAAAGGACTGTAGAACAGGGAAGGACAGTGCCTGTGTTTAACTCATCTGTCAATATCCATTTGCATAGCTCCCTGTGAAAGAATCAGAGATCATAGATCCAGGCATGTACTGGACAAGATGGGGAGGGGGCTGAAGTGGGAGCTCTACCTGGTCAAGGTGAGCTGCACAATGCACGAAACATGGCGAGAAAGGAGCGGGCAAGGAGAGCAGAGTGAGAGTGAGCAAAATCCAGGTGCTGCTGTTAGAGAGGTAAGGGCAGCGCACACCTGAGTGGGTGTCAGTGGCCCATCATCAGGAGAGCACACTTTAATCCAGAGCTAAATTGGGAAGAACCTGGAGCCCAGAAAAGAAACACTCAGTTTTCTCAGGCCTCTCAGGGGCTGGAGACAGCTAATCCTAAGTTCAGGGGTAGCCCCTTGAGGGTTGGGTTCTCAAGGGGGGCCCTGTGCTTGAGAAAGAGAGTTCCCAGAAAGGTTATATAATTTAATAAATTAAACCCACCTTCAAGTCTTGCTCTACTGAGGACACTGACACTGACCTTGAACAAGTTACAGAACTTTTTTCAGGGCTGGCCACATATGCAGTGGCTTTGACTCGAATATTTTCTCATCTGTAAAATGAGAAGATTAGCAATATCTGTGAGACAAGGTGTATTAGGGTGTTCCTGAGAAACAGAACCAATGGGATGTGTGAGGGAGAGATTTCTTTTTCCTTTTTTCTTTTTTCTTTTTTTTTTCTTTTTTGAGACAGAGTCTTACTCTGTCTCCCAGGCTAGAGTGCGGTGGTAAGATCTCAGTTCACTGCAACCTCTGCCTCCTGGGTTCCAGCGATGCTCCTGCCTCAACCTCCCAAGTAGCTGGGATTACAGGTGCGTGCCACCATGCCTGGCTAATTTTCTGTATTTTTAGTAGACATGGGGTTTCACCCTGTTGGCCAGGCTGGTCTTGAACTTCTGACCTCAAGTGATCCACCCGCCTCAGCCTCCCAAAGTGCTGGGATTACAGGTGTGAGCCGCTGCACCTGGCCGGAAGAGATTTCTTACAGGAAACTGGTTCCTGTGATTATGCACAGATCTGCAGGGTGAGTCGGCAAGCTGAGACCCAGGAGAGCAAATGGTTTCATTCTAGTCCGAGTGCAAAGGCCCGAGAGCCAGGAGAGCCGATGTCTCATCAGAGGAAAGGGTCCAAAAGCAGGAAAAAAGCTGATGTCCCAGCTTGGAGGTCAACAGGCAGGAAGAATCCTGTCTTCTTCCTCAGGGGAGGGTCAGCCTTTGTTCTGTTCAGGCCTTCAACTGATTGGATGAGGCCCACCCAGAAACTCGGGAGGGAAGGTGCAGTCCACTGATTTCAATGTTCCTCTCAACCCAGCACTCTCACAGAAACACCCAGACTAATGTTTGACAAAAATATCTGGGCACCCTGTTGCTTAGTCAGGTTGACACATAAAATTATCCTTTATACAAGGTTATTTTGAAGATGTACTAAATGAAATTGCATCTGTGGAAGCATTTGGTAAACTGTATAGATGGTAGGAAGTTGAGCTAATCACTCCACACCCGTGCCTTATTCTTGGCCTGAAATTCCGGTCTGCTCTCTCAAAGATAAAGTATGTCCTTGTGCTGAGGGATGAAGGATGTGGTAGCCATGGAAGGGAAAGGTAAAGGGTGTAGCAACTGACAAATGCACCTGTATGTGGAGCCAGGACCCGAGCACCTGGGGGAACCTTGCACTGATGAAAAAAGACAACTAGAGAGGCTGAAGTACAGAGCTGCCCAGGGAGACGGACCAGGCAGGGTCTGGCTCCTTGGTGGCTTCTCCAATGAGGAGTCACAATGGAGACAGTCCCAGTCCATCCTCGTCACGGTGTCTGTGGCTTGCTATTCCTATCAGTCTCATGCAGGAAAGTGCCAGGACCAGGGGGCCATCCCTCTCCTCATGTCCCCTCAAGCTAAAGGTTATGGGTATACAGACAGATGGACAGACACACACACACACACATACATGCATGCATGCATGCACGCACACACACGCGTGCGCGCGCGCACACACACACACACACACACACTCCCTGTAAAGCTAAATTAAATTAGACAAGGATTCAAAATCTTACCAGAAGCAAGGCAGGGCCAGGTGTGGCGGCTCATACCTGTAATCCCAGCACTTTGGGAGGCCAAGGTGGGCAGATCACTTGAGGTCAGAAGTTCAAGACCAGCCTGGCCAACGTGGCGAAACCCCGTCTCTACTAAAGATACAAAAATTAGCCAGGTGTGGTGGTATACACCTGTAGTCCCAGCTACTCGGGAGGCTGAGGCAGGAGAATCACCTGAGCCCAGAAGGTGGAGGTTGCAGTGAGCTGAGATTGTGCTGCTGCTCTGCAGCCTGGGTGACAGAGGGAGACGCTGTCTCAAATAAAACAAGGAAGAAGCAGCAGCAAGGCAGGAACACAGGCAGTACCACCCCTGGGCCTCCTTTGGCTCTTGGGAATGGAGGAGGCAGGGACCAGGCACCTGCCTCAATCCCTGGCAAATAAGATCTCACTGGAAAGCTGGATTTACTTTCATGGTGCCACCCTTGAACAGTAGGGTTGACATCATATTTACTGAGCACTTGCTTAGTCTGAAGGTTCAGGTGGGCTGTGGCTTAAAGCCCAGCTCTGGTGCTCGCTTCCTGTGACACCTTGAACTAGTCTAAATTCTCTCTTCCTAACACTGCAGTTCCCAACCCTGGCTAAAATTACCTGATGAACTTCAAAAATAACAACCACAGCTGGGCTCGGTGGCTCACGCCTTCCTAACAAGCCTGGTTATCTGGTTACCAAACTGGGCAGACTAGAAGCAGCAAATTAGAAAACACAGAGATGTGGTTGGGCGTGGTGGCTCATGCCTGTTATCCCAGCACTTTAGGAGGCCGAAGTGGGTGGATTGCCTGAGCTCAGGAGTCCATGATCAGCCTGGGCAACATGGCAAAACCCCGTCTCTACTAAAAATACAAAAGTTAGCCAAGCGTGGTGGCATGCTTCTGCAATTCCAGCTACTCAGGAGGCCGAGATAGGAGAATCACTTGAAACTGGGAGGCAGAGGTTGCAGTGAGCAGAAATCGTGCCACTGCACTCCAGCCTGGGCAACAAGAGCAAAACTCCATCTCAAAAAAACAACAAAAACCAAAAATAAATAAACACACACACACACACACACACACACACAAAACCATACCTGGGCCCCAAAGCTGACCAATAAAAATAGACTCTCTGGGAGGGGAACCCAGACTTCAGTAGGTTAGAAACTTCCCAGGTGATTTGAATAATGCATCTCTGTGTTTTCTTTTCTTTCCTTTTTTTTTTTTTTTTTTGAGACAGAGTCTGACTCTGTTGCCCTGGCTGAAGTATAATGGCACGATCCTGGCACAATCCTGGCTCACTGCAACCTCTGCCTCCTGGGTTCAAGTGATTTCATGCCTCAGCCTTCTGAGTGACTGGGATTACAGGTGCACACAACCATGGCTAATTTTTTGTGTTTTGTTTTGTTTTGAGACAGAGTCTTGCTCTGTCACCCAGGCTGGAGTGCAGTGGCACAATCTCAGCTCACTGCAGCCTCTGCTCCCCGGGTTCCAGTGATTCTCATGCCTCAGCCTTTTGGATAGCTGGGATTACAGGCGCACACCACCACGCCTTGCTAATTTTTGTATTTTTAGTAGAGATGGGATTTCACCATGTTGCCCAGGCTGGTCTGGAACTCCCGAGCTCAGGCAATCCACCCACCTTGGCCTCCCAAAGTGCTGGGATAACAGGCGTGAGCCACCGCACCTGGCCACATCTCTGTGTTTTCTAATTTGCTGCTTCTAGTCTGCCCAGTTTGGTAATCAGATAACCAGGCTTGTTAGGAAGGCGTGGAAGAGGGGTAGGGGTATTAAATCGACCAATTCAATGCACCTCCAAATTCAAATTGGAGCCCCAGAGGCAAATTACAAGGAGGCAGATTTTGGCTCAGGCTGCTAAGAACCGAGGCCATGTCTTCATGACCAGCCTATGTACCACACACGATGAGCAGTTTGTGTAAATTTTTATTGAGTATGCCTAATTTTGCCCACCTTGAGGACTTACCCAGTTTAGTTGACTTTGCTACAAATAGTTTTTGGCTGTTTCCAGAAGTCAAATCATTCCCAAGAGTTATCTCAGTGCCACTTCTTGTAATAGCCAGTTCCGTAACCTCTCTGAGTTACCCAGCTTCCTGCCTACGAAGGTCATGGTGATCACCCGCATGTCACACTGTGGAGAGATTTCAATGAAATAATGAGAGTGTGACGGCTCTGGATTGCACTGGCTGAACCTGATAAAGGTAGGCCCTTATGCCAGCAGTGAGATCTTAAAGGACTGCGTTCACTCCTGACTCTGAAAGTCATTCTAACCCCGGTTTTGAAGTCAGATGACCTGAGTTCAGCCTTATCACCCAGTAGTGATGTGACTCTCTGAACCTCAGTTTTCTCATGTTATTGAGGCTGTGAGGGTCAAATGGGCTAATACCCATAGGCTCCTTAGCGCGAGCCTAACATTTGGCAGATGTTCCATCAATGTTGATACCTTTGTTAATTACCCTTGAAGTAAACCTATAGCCTACCTAGGTGATGATTTTGAAGGGAATGCTTATTTGGATATGTAAGTCTGGAGCACTTGTTATGAAATCAGCCCACCAGTCTGTGGTCATAGCTCACCCATAGGTTCTTTGACTTCCATTCAAGTCCAGGTCCCTGGCTCTGGGAGTTCCGCTCCTGCAGAGCTTGTCTGGACGTGAGAACAGAAGCCAAGGGAAGTATTTGCTTTGGAACAAAATAAAAAAGGGGACAGGGATGGATTTCTGGAGGCGCTCACCGTTTCTCAGAAAGGAGTCATCTGTTTCTCATAAGGTGGGGTGTGGGAAGTGGAATCTATTTTCCTGGCCTGTCTGGAGTAGCTCCTTACTAGTCTAGCCACAGCTCCTGCAGGTCAGGACCAGGCCCTACCACAGCCAGGGCTACACTTTGAAAATGGACTTGAATTTCTTTTGAGTCTTCAAAGGTTAGGCTGGAAGCTTCTCCAGTTGCTCCCGTCCTCTCCTCCATAACTGAATGGGTATGTGTGTGCCTGGATGTGTGAGCTCACGGAGGAGTGGGAGGACATTGTGGGGGAAGGTGTCCGGGGAGGCCTCAGTTCCTGGCTCTGGAAAAGACTACAATCACCCTGAGTTAACTTTCTAAAGGCTTTTTAAGCTCTCCAGTTCCTCTCTGTGGGATTCAAGAAATCACTTTCCTGATTCAGCTAAAAGGACCAGCCTGGTTGCAGAAGCACCCGGACAGAACCACATCTTGGACCATTATTGAAAAGGAAAAGGTGGCTGGGCATGGTGGCTCACAGCTGTAATCTCAGCGCTTTTAGGAGCTGAGGCAGGCATACTGCTTGAGCCCAGGAGTTTGTGACCAGTCTGGGCGACATAGCAAAACCCCATTTCTTAAAAAATTAGCTGAGCATGGTGGTGCGCACCCGTAGTCCCAGCTACTCAGGAGTCTGAGGTAGGAGGATCGTCTGAGCCCAGGAAACAGAGGTTGTCGTGAGCCGAGATCACACCATTGCACCCCAGACTGGGTGACAGAACAAGCCCTGCCTCAAAAAAGGAAAAGGTGGGGGGTGGGGAAAGGTACTTTTCCATAGAAGTTTTGTTTCTACCTTTTCAGGCATCGAGTTTATGGTTTATTCCTAGCATATCACCATTTCATTCACCTTCACTTCAAAAAACAAAAAAGGCACCCACAGCGTAGAGTTTTTATTTTCTTTCTTTATTTATTATTTTGCAATTATTTGGTTTTTTACTGAGTCAAGGCAAGTACTAAGCGAGGTTCAGAAGCCCTACTGAATGCTGATCTTCCCAAATGCTTCCCTTAGGCTGAGGGGGACAGATCATGGTAAATGAGGAAGGAATGCCCCTCCCCACCCACCACCGACTCCCCAGCCATTCAGTCCCCACCCCTACCCCCAGCAGAAGAGAAGCCAGTTGGTGGAGGTGGGGTGGGGAAAGTGGAGTTGCCACAGCTTGTTGCAAACGAAAGACGGATGTCAGCGGCTGTCAGTGCCACATCTCTCAGCAGCCTCAAATTACTGCCCCAGGATTTCTATGAAAAGAGATGGGAAGTGTGGAGAGACAGAACTCATAATACTTGCAGGTTAATAAGGATTGTGCATCTGCTTCCATGAGGAACTCCTGACCTCATTGTTGTGCCTCTGAGGGCCAAGGGAAGGTCTGGTCAGGTGGGCTTATCTGCCTTTGTCAAGAATGCAGTACCCTGCCAGAGAGGACAGGAATCTATTTCCTGAGCTTGTCCCACGAGCCAACATTGAGCTAAGAGCTTCACACATTCTCTCATTAAATCTTCACCACAAACATGTGCAATACGTGTTATTATCCCAGAGGAGGGGCACCTGAGACTCAGGCTATACGTTGGACAGGATAGGTTAGGTTGTGCTGCAGTAACAAACAGTTCTAAGAATCTCAGCAGTTTTACATGACTGGTGTATATTTCTCCTTCACACAGCCACCTTCCAAGCAGGGACTCAGTGATCCTGGCTGCTGTGATCTTTGGGTCCCCCAGTGTCAACACAAGGCCTCCTCTACAATTGCCATGAGAGGGAAAGAGAGAGAATTGAGAATCACGCATGAGTGTTTCACTAGCCTGGAAGTGAACTTCCTCTATTGTTTCATTGGTCAGAACTAGTCCCCATGGCTCTACCCAACAGCAAGGGAGCTGAGAGGTACAATCTCCCATGTGCTGGGAAGGGGAGGAGGTCTATTGGTGAACCAAGTTCTGCCTAAAGCCAAAGCCCGAGGTCTGTGCATGACACTCAGGGTCAATGAGAGGAATCCCTTCCCTCCAGCCTCAGCCAGCAAGCATTGTGTGAGTGTATCCCTTGAATGACTTTGTGGGGCACACTTGAAGTCATCACATTATAGCACTAGGCCCTTGTTGTTCCACAAAACCCCACCATCTTCAAAGCTTTTTAACTGCATGTTGGTTCACCAAATCCCCAAAACACCATAAGGAAGTGGGCAGGGCAGTTAGTCATAGGCTCCCTTTTCTAGCTCAAGAAACTGAAATCAGGAAGGTTACAAGACTTGACATGCTCAGAGCTAGCAATTGAAACACCCAGACTATAACCTATGTCTTTGAAAGTTTAATTTGAAGCTCCTCCCAATACATCCAACTTTCTGTAATTTTAGAATCTGAAAAGACCACTCTTTCCCCCAAAAAATATCTCTTTGACCTGCTCACTAATGCCTAAAATTCCACCATTGAAATGCCATGCCTTCTGTGGACCCTCCTTTACAGGAAATGAAAGTAAGAGGGACATCATCATTAATGTACATTAAACAATTATAGTATAAAGTCAAACAACCTTAAGTTCAAAAACATTTGAGTTAGAATTTAGAGAATGTGCTGTTTTATGATAACCTCAAAGAGAAAAAAAGAAAGAATTTAGAGGCCAGGCACGGTGGCTCGTGCCTGTAATCCCCGCACTTTGGGAGCCCGAGGTGGGTGGATCACGAAGTTGAGAGATCGAGACCATCTTAGCTAACACGGTGAAAACCCATCTCTATTAAAAATACAAAAATGAGCTTGGAGTGGTGGCAGGCGCCTGTAATCCCAGCTACTCAGGAGGCTGAGGCAGGAGAATTGCTTGAACCTGGGAGGTGGAGGTTGCAGTGAGCCAAGATTGTGGCACTGCACTCCAGCCTGACGACAGAGCAACACTCCATCAAGAAAGAAAGAAAGAAAGACAGAAAGAAAGAGAGAGAGAGAGAGAGAGAGAGAGAGAGAGAGAGAGAGAAAGAAAGAAAGAAAGAAAGAAAGAAAGAAAGAAAGAAAGAAAGAAAGAAAGAAAGAAAGAAAGGAAGGAAGGAAGGAAGGAAGGAAGGAAGGAAGGAAGGAAGGAAGGAAGGAAGGAAGGAAGGAAGGAAGGAAGGAAGGAAGGAAGGAAGGAAGAAAGAAAAGAAAGAAAAGAAAGAAAGAAAGAAAGAAAGAAAGAAAGAAAGAAAGAAAGAAAGAAAGAAAGAAAGAAAGAAAGAAAAAGAAAGAAAGAGAGAAAGAAAGAATTTAGAGAACAGAGAGATCAGAGTGAAAGGTAGAGTCAAGGAAGGCTCTATGGAGAAGCTGCTGGCCCCGGTGAGATGTGGATGGAAGATGGAAACTCTAAAGTCCCTTTTCTCATCCTTTGGACCCCTGCATCCCACTCCTCAGGGATAGTGAGTGCTAACAGTTGGTCACATGATATATATTCATTTTGGAAAGGGAAACTCCATTCCAGATGACAATTCCCTCTCAATTCTCTTTCCTCTATTCTATCTTATTGCATTCAAAAATCTTCAGAGTGCCTTTCCATTTACTATTTTGTTTAATTCTGTGAGCAATTCTGTTAGAAAATTGAGAGGTTGGAAGGATCTTTCTTCCTGTTTGACAAAAAACTGAATCCTACCGAGGCTGAAGTGACTTATCTAATATCAGAGCAAACCAGTGACGGAACTTGAATAAAGAAGCAAAAATGTCAAAGAGTAATAATCATCAATCCTTATAAGCATGTGGTGAAAGTGTCACATTTATAGCTACCTGATGGTGTAAAAATTAGTACATTTTGTAAAACCCAAAGCTGGCCAAGTGTGATGGCTCATGCCTGTAATCCTAGCATTTTGGGAGGCTGAATCGAGAGGATCACTTGAGCCCAGGAGTTCCAGACCAGCCTGGGCAATGTGACAAGACCTCATCTCTACAAAAAATACAAAAATTAGTCAAGCGAGGTGGCACGCATCTGTGGTCCCAGCTACTTAGGGGGCCAAGGTGGGAGAATCACCTGAGCCTGGGAGGTCAAGGCTGCAGGGATCTGTGATCATGCCACTGCACTCCAGCCTGGGCGACAGAGTCGCACATACACACAAATACACACACACACACACACACACACACAGACAAAATAAAAATAAAAAACCCAAGGCTTTATTATAAAATATTTAATATATATAACGTAATTTGTGTAATGCATATATAGTATTTAGAATAATAAAACATATTTACCACCCTGCTTATTACCAATGTCCTAAAACACTATGTCTCTTTAAGTTATAAAAATAATATGTGGCCAGGTACGGTGGCTCACGCCTGTAATCCTAGCACTTTGGGAGGCCAGGGGGAGGCAGGGAGTGCAGATCACTTGAGATCAGGAGGTTAAGACCAGCCTGGCCAACATGGCAAAATCCCATCTCTACTAAAAATACAAAAATTAGCTGGAAATGGTGGTGCACGTCTATAATCCCAACTACTTGGGAGGCTGAGGTGGGAGAAACGCTTGAACCTAGGAGGCAGAGGTTGCAGTGAGCTGAGTTCTATCCACTGCACTCCAGCCTGGGCAACAGAGCAATACTCCATCTCAAAAAAAAAAAAAAAAAAAAAAAAAATGTTACGCCCTTGGTAAAAAAAAAAAAAAAAAAAATTCAAGCCATACAAAAGATGGAAAACTTTTAAAAATTATTTATTAATGTATTACTTACTTACTTAATTAATGTATTTATTTTAGAAACCGGGTCTCACTCTGTCACCCAGGCTGGCCTGCTGTGGCACAATCATACCTCACTGCAGCCTGGACCTCCTGGGCTCAAGCAATGTTCCCTCCCACCTCAGCCTCCCAAGTAGCTGGGATTGCAGGTGTGAGCCACCCTACCTGGCTCAGAAGATAGAAACTTTAAAGTCCCTCTACTTATGCTGTTGACCCCTGCATTCCACTCCCCAAGGATAATGACTGCTAACAATTAGCTACACGATATGTGTTGATTTTGGAAAGCAATCCACCAATATATATTCAAAGTCATAAATATGTTTGTAACTTCTGGTCCTGTTACCCACTCTGGGAATTTATTCCAAGAAAAGACCTCCCAGTGTTCCCTCCTTTCCTATAAAAATGGCCAAGTTCATTCCCACACAAGTCTTTCTCTTAGCTGTTTTCTATCTGAAAACCTGTTCCCCTGGATTTGCTCATGATCTGATGACCGGTGAGGTCCAGCTCAAATGCCACCACCTCTGAGAGGCCACCCACGGTCACCTGTCTATACTTGTTCCCTCCCCCCACATCACTGCCTTTTACTTTGCCCTGCACTATTTTTTCCTTGCATCTACCATTCTCTGAGGTCACCTTGTTTAATTGCCAGTTCACTAATTTGTTCTATCTCCTCTCCTACCCCATCATAAGTCCCTTGAGAGAGGGCCTCTGTTGCCTGCCTTGCTGTCTGCTGCGCCCCCAGTACCTGGCACACAGTAAGAATGCAGGTCTTAGCTGAAAGGATATGTCTGTTCGTGAAGCTACTCAAGTAAGGGATGTTATTTGACTCACCTCGAAACCCAGGCAGCTACTTCTGCAGAGAGATAGTTCTTGCCGGCTTCCAAGACCCTAAGGAACCACTGTGTGGGATGTCAGACAGGCCTAATGGCCATGCCGTCATTTCTCCCAGCAGAATGGGTGCCTTTCAGATGTAGACACAGCAAAGCCAACAGTCTGTCCTCTCTCTAAACCCTTTTTATTCTTGGCTTCTAAAACAAAGAAGAGGTAAAGAAAATCCACTGGGCCAGGGCTCTGTCAAAGAACACCCAGGCTGCACTTAATTAAGATGAATAATTTAAAGACTCTTAAGTCAGACAATGGAAACATTAAGAGTTTCCACCAAAACATAAACTTGGCCAAGTGGGCCAGGTCTCCAGAAGCCTCCAAGGACATTCTCAGCAACTGAGGGATGGTGTCTTGCTTAGCCTGGGGGTGGGGAGTGGAGTGTTGGGTGGAGAGAAGGTAGAAGAAAGGGAAACCTGAGTTCTCATCTGGGCTCCACAAACATATGCTAGTTAGGCTGCGTGACTCTCCCTAACTTGTTTCCTTATAATGAAATAAAACATGTTGGCTGGGCTTGGCGGCTCACACCTGTAATCCCAGCACTTTGGGAGCCGAGGTAGGCAGATCACAAGGTCAGGAGTTTGAGACCATCCTGCCTAACACAGTGAAACCCCGTCTCTACTAAAAATACAAAAAAACTAGCCAGGTGTGGTGGCAGGGGCCTGTAGTCCAAGCTACTTGGGAGGCTGAGGCTGGAGAATGGCGTGAACCCGGGAGGCGGAGCTTGCAGTGAGCCAAGATTGTGCCCCTGTACTCCAGCCTGGGCAACAGAGTGAGACTCTGTCTCAAAAAAAAAAAAAAAAAAAAAAAGTTATGTAGATTAATCAAAAGAAAAAAAGCAAAACCTTACATAATCCTACCATCCAGAAAGGCAATATTTTTGTCGTGTTTCCTTGTAGTGGTTTTTTCCTAGCATAAATATACTTTATCACAATAAAAATGTGATTTACTATATATTGCCTTACATATTGTTTTTTCCACCTAATAATATATTGTGAACATTTTCTTACGCCATTAAATACTGTTTGACATGTTTTTTCTTTTTTTGAGATGAGGTCTCGCTCTGTGGCCCAGGCTGGAGTGCAGTGGTGCGATTTTGGCTCACTGTAACCTCTGCCTCCCAGGTTCAAGCAATTCTCATGCCTCAGCCTCCAGAGTAGCTGGGATTACAGGTGTGCACCATCATCCCCAGCTAATTTTGTATTTTTAGTAGAGGCAGGGTTTCACCTTGTTGGTCAGTCTGGTCTTGAACTCCTGACCTCAAGTGATCCACCCATCTTGGCCTCCCCAAGTGCTGGGATTACAGGTATGAGCCACCGCTCCCGGCCTCAACATTGTTGTTTTTATGTTGTGTAGTATTCCATTGTATGTGGCTGGATCATCCAACCAATCCCCTGTCATGGGAGTTTCCAATTTTTATAAGCAGCATGGCAATGACCATTTGTTGTTGTTTTTAGACAGGGTCTCACTCTGCCACCCAGGCCAGAGTGCAGTGGCACAATCTTGGCTCACTACAATCTCCACTTCCCTAGTCCCAGCAATCCTCTCACTCAGCCTCCTGCTTAGCTTGTACTACAGTCATGTGCCACCACGCCCAGCTATTTTGCGGGTGCGTGTGGTTTTTTTTTGTAGACACAGGGTGTCACCATGTTGCCCAGGGTGGTCTAGAACTCCTGGACTCAAAGTGATCTGCCCACCTCGGCCTCCCCAGAGAGCTGGGATTACATGTGTGAACCACCAATGCCTGGCCAGCAATGACTATTTCTGAAATGGATACATGATTATTTCCTTTGAACTAATTCCCAGAAGTTGAATTTCTATGTTAAACAGATACAAAATCCTAAGGGTTTTTAGATGCAGCTGTTTTAGACAGCACATTTATTAGTTTGTAGAGCATGAATGAATATGGTCTGCCATCTTATTTTTTTGGACTCTTCACCTCTATTTTTACTGAGCGTTGTGACATTGAGCTAGGAACAATATACAACATTTACATTCAGATGGGAACACCTGCCTTCAAAGGTGCTTATATTTTATTTTATTTTATTAATTTTTTAAATTTTTTGAAAGAGAGTCTCACTGTCACCCAGGCTGGAGTACAGTGGCATGATCTTGGCTCATTGCAACCTCCACCTCCTGGGTTCAAGTGATTCTTCTGCCTTAGCCTCCCGAGTAGCTGGACTACAGGTGCCCACCACCACGCCTGGCTAATTTTTATATTTTTAGTAGAGACAGGGTTTCCCCATGTTGGCCACACTGGTCTTGAACCCCTGACCTCTGGCGATCCACCCACCTTGGCCTCCCAAAGTGCTGGGATTACAGGCATGAGCCACCACACCTGACCCTTGTATTTTAAAGAAAACTTTTTGACTTTTTTATCTGAACAAACATAAAACAAATCAATTAAACAGAAAAAAAGATCAATTGATCAAATCAGTTAACAACAGAAAATTAATAGAAGACCCCATCTTTTCTGTTTCTTCCATTGAAAACCTAGCCAACTAATTACTTAATTATTTAATTTATCAAGTTTGCCACATGAACATTTATATCTCATGTGCATTTTATGGTGCATACTGATGACTGGCTAACGGTCCTTTCTAACCCCGTTCTCCATTTTCTGCTTCCTACTATAGAAAGTGAAAAAGCTAAAAATGTGCTTTCTCAGACTCCCTTGCAGCTAAGGGTTACCTCTCTTTGCTCAATGAAAATAAAGGGGATATCTGTTGCAGGAATTCTGGGAAATACTTCTCTTTTTCTATTGGTTGATTGATTGACAGGGTCTCAGGCTGGAGTGCAGGCTGGTGCAAACTCATCTCACTGCAACATTGACCCCCCTGGACTCAGGTGATTCTCCCACCACAGCATCTCAAGTAGCTGGGACTGCAGGTCCAGCTAACTTCTGTATTTTTTGTAGAGATGGGGTTTTGCCATTTTGCCTGGGCTGGTCTGGAACTCCTGGGCTCAAGCAATCCTCCCACCTCAGCCTCCCAATGTGCTAGGATTACAGATGTGAGCCATCACACCTGGCCTTGTTTGTTTGTCTTGTAGACAGAGTCTTGCTATGTTGCCCAGGCTGGTCTTAAACTCCTTGCCTCATGTGATCCTCTCACCTTGGCCTTCTGAAGTGCTGGGATCTGGGGAAAGTTTTTCCCTGCCTGACAAAATGAGAGAAGTCACAAAACAAGCTCTCTTCCCTCCTCGCACTTGTGCTCTCTTCCCAACCTTTGAACCTCAGGTAAGTGCAGTATTCTAGGAGACATGGCAACCATCTTTAATCACAAGGCAACAAGCCTAAGGATACAAAACAAGTCCTGATAGTGATGAGTCCTCTGCTATATCCTGGGGCTGCTGAGTCTACCTAGAGTTACCCTGGAATCTAACTCCCAGATAAACATCTTTATGGCTTCTGGTAGTGGTTCTCAAAGTTAGTGGTTAAGTCAGCACATTATGATCCTGTGAAAAGCTTTTAAATTCCTGGTACCAAGGCCATACCCTGTAGTAGTAAAATCAGTATTTCTGGGAGTGTTGGGGAACTGCAGGGTGGTTGGTACCCAGGCATCAGTATATTTTAAGATTCACTAGGTAATTCCAAAGTGCAGCAAGTCTGAGGATCAGTGACTTAAGCCAGTGCTTCTCAAACTTTAATGTGCATAGAAGTCACCTACGAATTTTGGTAAAATACACACAGCTTCAGTAGGACTAGGGTGGGGCCTGAGGTTCTGTATTTTTAGCAAGATCCCAGTTGATGGCAATACTGCCAGTCCAAGGACCACACTTTGAGTAGCAAGGGTCACTGTTACTCTAAATGGACGCAACCCAGCTGGTACATCCTTTTTCTGGATGCAAAAGTCGCCCTCATATTTCCCAGGTGGGGCAGGACTATCCTTCTGAGAATGCTGGGACAGCAGGAAGGGCTCCTCCCCGACCAGAGGTCCATGAGCCCTTCAGCATCAACAGTCCTCCGCTGTAGCCAGTAGGTTCCTAAGTCAATGCACCACCCAGTGGTAAGGAAAGTCCCAGGTCATGAGGCTGTGAACTGCTGATATCCTGTCCGTCCTGTCCTGTGCTTGCTATGTCAGCCAGGCCAGCTTTTCTGACCAGGCCCACCCAGCCAGATTCAGCCGTCGGCTCTACCTAGAGCTCATTCTTTCTTTTGGATCCTTCTACCACCAGCCTCTATCCCAGCTACACTCTTAGCTAGTAATCGGGGGTAGCATTTCAGGTGACAAATTTTTCTTTAGTTGCTATTTTCCATGATTCTAAAAAACAGCTTCCTGGTCAGGCGCAGTGGCTCACGCCTGTAATCCCAGCACTTTGGGCGGCCGAGGTGGGTGGATCGCCTGAGGTCAGGAGTTCGAGACAAGTCTGGCCAACATAGTGAAACCTCATCTCTACTAAAAATACAAAAATTAGCAGGGTGTGGTGGTGCACACCTGTAATCCCAGATATTTGGGAGGCTGGGACAGGAGAATCGCTTGAACCCAGGAGGCGGAGGTTGCAGTGAGCCGAGACTGTGCTATTGCACCCCAGCCTGGGCAACAAGAGCAAGACTCTGTCTCAAAAAAATAAATAAATGAAATAAAAAAACAGCTTCCGAAACACAAAGATGGCTAGGGAGAAAGAACACAGGCAGAGCCCTCTATCTCCTAGAACACCTTGCCCTCATCCACCTCTTTCCTGCCACCCTCAGGGAGCCAAGCCTGCCCAGTGACTGACACGGTGTCCCTGACCACCTGTTCTGCAGCTCTAAAACCCCTCCTGAGGCCATCGGGGCCACACGCTGTGTCCTCTCCTCCCTCCTCCTGCATGGCCAACCAGCCTGACTGTTCCGTTTCTTTGATCCTTTCTAGCAAAATCCCCCCAACTAATTTGCCTGCCTTGCATCTCCAGCTCCTTCCATCCCATTCTCTCATGCACTCTCATCAGGCCTGAGCCCCCAGCCCTGCTCTGCGGCTGCTCCGGTCAAAGCTGTCGTAACCTTCGACTTCCCATCTGGGTGGTCTGGGGTGGTCCTCGTCTTTTGGGCAAGTTCACAGCTTTTGGCACAGGTCAGCGTCCCCTCTTTTTTGCCTCTGCACGCACTGTCATCAGGACACCGTTTGCCTGGTCCCGCTCGTACCTCACTGGCTCTTCTTCAGTCTCCTGAGCTGGTTCAGCCTCCTCTTCCTGACCTCCTCAAGCTGGAGGCCAGGGCTCATTCCTCACTCCTCCTGCTCTGCTCTCCCATCTGCTTCTCCAGGGGACCCCGCCTCTCCCTAGCAGTCAGTTCCATCTGGAAGCGAATGACAGGTAGGTCTCTAACCCCTAAGCGTCACCTCCTCTCCCTGACCTGCAGTGGCTTCCTGTTGGGTCTCTCAGCTCCCCACCTGACCTTCCACCATCTATTCTCCACATAGCATCAAGCCAATCTCGTAAACCTAAGTCATGCCACTCCTTTGCCCAAAACCTCCATGGCCTCCCATCAGACAGAAACAGATGGACCCCACTCATCCCAGTGACCTGGCTCTGCCTGCCCCTCAATCCATTCACCACGGCTCTCTCTTGTCCCTCCACTCAACCCATTTGGCCTCCTTGCCACACCTCACGTGTGCCAAGGTCCTTCTGGCCTCAGAACCTCTGTACTTCCTGTCCCTTGTGCCTGAAATGCCCTTCCCCACAGATCTGCAGGTTCCCTGTCTTACACCATCAGGCTTCTCTCTACTTGATGCCGCCTTCTCAGGGGACTGCGTGGAACCTTCCACCCCAGTCACTCCCTCTCCGACCCTTGCTTCATGCTTCTTCCTCACGCTCGTGAGCTGACTTGATCACATCAGATATTGAATTGTTTCTTGTCCTGTCTGCTGCCTGTCTCATATATAAGCTCCATGAGAGCAGGGCCTTGTCTGTTTCATGCACAGCTGAGCTGCAGAGCCCAGCACAGTGCCTGCTACATAGCAAGTGTTAAATGAATAAATGAATGAATGAATGAACAGATACGTGTTGCCTGTGACACTCCAGACACATGCTGTGGGGAAGGCAGCTGGGCTCAGGCTGATCTGCCTAAGAGGCTGCAGTGCCCTCAGAGCTGCTTCCCGGGAAGCTCCTAGTCACCTGGGCCGTGGCTGCTGTCCTTGTGTCTGGCTCCCAGGGATCCCCGAGGCCAGCCCTGTGGGCTATTTGGATCCCAATCTCCTTTATTCCTATACATGGGTCTCCAGAGGCCTAAGCACAGGCAAGGCTTCCTCCACCCCCAACCCCTAGGTCAGTTTATGAACTAGAGCACAAGGTGGACTCAACGGTCACCCACACCCTTTCCCACTTTGGTCCAGTCTCCCCAGAGGATGCTGTGAGTTCCAGCATGGTCCTTTGAGCAAGCTGAGAAGTTAAAGAAGCCACTGCCACAGACTGAATTGTGTCCCCCAAAGTTCCTACCTCGAAGCCTTAATGCTCCATGTGGCTGTATTTGGAGACAGGTCCTTCAGGGAGGTGATTATGGCTAAATGAAGTTATAAGGGTGGGGCTCTGAGCCAACAGGATTAGTAAGAGGCACAAGAGAGAGTGAGTACGCTCTGTCTCTGACTCTGTCTCCCTCCCTCCCCTCCCCTTCCCTTCCCTCTTCCCTCTTTCCCCAGCGCTCCCTGCCCTCTCCCCATCTTCTCCTCCCTCACCCCCCTCTCCCTCACAGAAGAGCTCATGTGAGCACATAGCAAGACGGCAGCCACTATAAGCCAAGAGGAGAGGCCTCGGAGTGAAAGCTGCCTTGCTGGCATCCTAAACTTCCAGCCTCCAGAACTATGAGAAATCGATTTCTGGTGTTCAAGTCATCCAGTCTCTGGTATCCTGTTATGGAAACCCGAGCAGTCTAACACACCCACCTCCAACACACCCAGCTCTAGAGGCTCCCACTGCCGCAGGGTGAGCTGGTTAACGCTGGGAGGGGATTGGGGGGAGAGGATAGATAGATAGATAGATAGATAGATAGATAGATAGATAGATAGATAGATAGATGATAGATGATAGAAAAATAGATGATAGATAAATGGTAGATGTATAGATGATAGAAAGATGATAGATATATAGATGATAGGTAGATAATAGATAGATGATAGATAAATAGATGATAGATAGATAAATACTGCTCCTTCCCTTTCCATTTGCCCCCTTAAAACTCTACCCTCAGAAATTCACCTTTAAGGAATGAGAGGAATGTAGCTGCCTCCTCCAAGAGGCCTCCCAACCTCACCTTCCCTAGCCCAGACTGGTCTCTCCCTCAGCTGAGGTTCCTCTTCATCCTCCTGGCCCTCAGCCCTCACCTTCTCCAGCTCCTGACCATCCTCTCATCTCAAGGGTACATCCTTGCGCAGCTGGGCTCATTCATTCCTCACACTGGCTTCTTCTAAGTAGTTTCTAAACCTTCCTGTGAAAAAAGAAAGAAATCCTGCAGGGAAAGGAGTTCAAACAGGTTGTACAACCCATCCCCAGAGCCTGATTCACCTGGTGTGGGCATGTGCCTGAACTCTGTATTTTAAGCAAACACCCTGGTCTTCTTACACTGAAGACCCTCTGCTGACCTATGAAAGAGACTGTGTAAGAAATGTGGACGCCTAGGCCTCACCCCAGAGATCCTGACTCCACTGCCTCTTCCTTGCCTCGTGGCTTCCAAACCCCCTGATTCTGGTGTGCAGCCAGGGATAAGAGTCACGGACTTACTGGGTGCTGAGGGAACAAGCGTTGACCTGCGTGAAGCTGCTGGGTTGACATGGGCATCCTTCCGGGAGGGGTGAGTCATTCGGCCACGCCGCCAGCTGTGAACAATTCAGTCTGGGGAAATACAAAGAGACGTGGTCCCTCTCAGAGTTTCCATTCCCGCATGGAAAGCTGGTGCTGGGAAGTGGCTGGGCAGCCAGGCTGGGTGCTGGGAGGAGTGCAGGGTGAGGATGAGAGAGGGACTGTACCCACACTATGCCAGGCCGACTCCAGGCACTGGTTGTGTCCGGCTGGTTCAATCTTTCCAGCAAACCTGGGAGGAGGGATGTCATAGGTGAGGAAGCCAGGTCTGCAGAGTTGAGGTGTCTGGTCTTGAACCCACGTGTGTCCTAACCATGACATGGTCCTCCTCCAGAAACTGTGCGGGTGCAGAAAGAGGGCTCAGGGATCCAGCCTCAGGCACTGGCCTCAAGGGATGCGGTGGCGGGAGGTGTCTTAGAAGCCTGCTGATCAAGGGTTAGGATCTCTCCATCAACTGGTGGCTGAGGGTGAATCTCACCACTTTCGCCCCCCACCCATCCTCTGTGTCTCATTCTACCTGCTCTGGCCTCGTCGCCCCTGCCAGACTGTGAGATCCAGTGGAGGGGGACAGGCCAGGCCCCTTATCCACATTTATTGCTCACCCCCACCTCCCCAGTTCGAGGCAGGCCCTCAGCAAATCCAGCACTAGGGCTGTGAGTAGCGGGAGAGTTCTGAGAGGACCCGGGGACTGCCAAGTTGGAGGCAGCCCGGGATTGGAAAGGCAGCATAGAAAAGCCAGTGGTCCAGAACACAACCCGCCCAGCCTCGCTGAGTGGCCCTGGACTGGCCACTTCACCTGCCTGTGCCTCAGTGTTCTCATCTGTAAAATGGAGAGATTCATTGCACCTCCCTCATAGCATTGCTGTGAGAAACAAATGAGGTAAAGTATGCAAGGCGCCTGCTACATCACAATAAGTAAATTATTGAAATACTGTTTGAACCCTTGTTTTTATTATTGTCACCATTATGTTGTTACTATTATTGGTGCCTATTTCCCAGTTTGGCTCTGGGTAAGCAGTTACAGGCATCGGTTATGGACCTTGGACTTTGAGGTGGGCTCCTGTCCTGGACTTCTTTGGCCTTCTTTCCAGTCCTGGGGATGGTCAGGCCAGGTGACATTTACAGCCAAAGACCTTGGTGGATGTGGGATTTGGAACCCATTAAGCCAGTGGCGCTCAGCCTTGGATGCCTGTTAAAATCACCTAGGGAACTTTAAAAAATCCTGATTTCCCATTAAATAAAAATCTCTGGGGGTAGGACTCCATCTGAATACAGCTTGGAGCCTTGAGGAATATCTCAGGATTTTGTAAAGCTTCCCAGGAGAGGCCAACAAGTAGTCAAAGTTGGGAACCAGGGCTCCGAGTGAATTTCTCATTCACAGGAAAGAAAATCCTTTGGTAGCAGGAGACTGGGCTTGGGAGTCAGAGGAGTTTAGCTCTTGCCGTATCAGCTACAGGACCTTGGGTAAACTACTTATGATCACTCAGACTCAGTTTCCTCATTTGTAAAGTGGGGGATGGTACCCACCTAGCAGTTAATGAATAGCATTAAACTAAAGAGGGTGTCTGACACAATAGGAATTTAATACATATTATTATTATAGTCCTTAATGGGTTATCCTTCCAATATGTCCAAGGAGATATTACAACACACACACACACACACACACACACACACACACACACACACACACATCAATGTTCAAATTCTGTTTCCAGGCCGGACGCAGTGGCTCACACCTATAATTCCAGCACTTTGGGAGGCAGCCAAAGCGGGAGGATCACCTGAGGTTAGGAGTTCGAGGCCAGCCTGGCCAACATGGCAAAACCCTGGCTCTACTAAAAATACAAAAATTAGCCAGGTGTGGTTACAGGTGCCTGTAATCCCAGCTACTCTGAAGGCTGAGGCAGGAGAATCACTTGAATCTAGGAGGCAGAGGTTGCAGTGAGCCGAGATTGAGCCACTGCACTCCAGCCTGGGTGTCAGAGTGAGACTCCATCTCAAAAAAAATAAAAAATAAAAACAAAACCACAGTGCTGCGGCTGTTCTGGTGGAAGGGCTGACCTTGTACTCTGGGAAGTGGCAAGAGCCCACACCCACAGAACCTGCCTGCCCTCCTGGGCCAGGACTACTGTCTGAGATGAGGGTAGGGGCTGAATTGCAAGGAAGCCATCATTCAAGCTTTTGCCTTAACAGACAAGATTATGGTGATGGTTACCTTTCCTGAGTTGCCACCATATACCAAGCATGTTACATATTCTCTTGTTAAATTCTCCCAGCAGCCCTAAGATTTAGGTATTAATGCCCCTAGAGAGAGTATCTGTGTTCATTCATTCAAAAATATTTATTGAGGGGCCAGGTGCAGGGGCTCACACCTGTAATCCCAGCACTTTGGAAGACCAAGGCAAGAGGATCACTTGAGCCCAGCAGTTTGAGACCAGCTTGGGCGACATAGTGAGACACTGTCTTTAAATATATATATATGTATGTATTGAGCCCTTGCCATGTGGTTGGTCCTTTTTGGAAGCTGGGCATTCGGCAAAGTCAACATAGCCCCTGCCTCATGCGGTTTACGGTCTAGTGGAGAGGACTATATTCCTTGAATAATCACAAGTCAATGCAGCAGAAGGCTTTTAGCAACATCAGATTGCACTGTTTCAGACAGCCCCTCTCTCATTACTATAAAAATGCTGCATAAAATACAAGAAAAACACTTGAAAATACAAAGCTGAGCTCAAGAGAAAGGAAAACCCCAGATTCCAGAAACAGTTCCAAGAACTCAAAGCCAAAAAATGGAGTGAGGGCTAAGCCTCTGGTTTGTGAGATTTTGACTAGATACAGGCCCTAAGGCCTAGAGCCCAGAGTTCTAAAGCCCCTTCAAAAACAGGAGGCAGCCCCAGGCTTTTTGAGGCAGGAGAGTTGGAACTGATCCATCTGAATACAGCTTGGAGCCTTGAGGAATATCTCAGTCACAGAAAAGAAAGGCTGGAAAAACTACTAACTGGGTCTGCAAAAGGAGCAACAGTTTTCTCTATAGAAAGTCTTGGATGGGAGAAAAGTTCATGTGAAAGATGGAAAGGCCAGGCCTCCCCCACTTGGAGGAGAGAGATGGACTGCTCCCGCCTCATCCCCCGCTTTGGCATGCCACTGGTCCCAGGATTCCTATGCCAAAAAGTTAATCTAAAAGTCAGTCCAGAGGCCGGGTGTGGTGGCTCACACCTGTAATCCCAGCACTTTGGGAGGCTGAGGCAGGCGGATCATTTAAGGTCAGAAGTTCCAGATCAGCCTGACCAACATGGTGAAACCCCTTCTCTACTAAAAGTACAAAAATTAGCCAAAGGTGGTAGTGTGCACCTGTAATCCCAGTTACTCGGGAGGCTGAGGCAAGGAGAATCAACCTCACCCAGGAGGTGCAGTGAACCAAGATCATGCCACTGCACTCCAGCCTGGGTGACTGGAGACTCTGTCTCAAAAAAAAAAAAAAAAAGTTAGTCCAGAACCTAGGGCCCTGACAGAAGCAAAACCCAAGGTACTCTGTACAAGTTCTAGAAATGAAAAATACAGCTTTAAGAATTATTTAGGGCTGGGTGCCATGGCTCACGGCTGTAATTTTACACAGCACTTTGGGAGGCCAAGTTGGGTGGATCACTTGAGGTTAGGAATTCGAAACTAGCCTAGCCAACATGGTGAAACCCCATCTCTACTAAAAAAATACAAAAAAATTAGCCAGGCATGGTAATCCCAGCTACTCGGGAGGCTGAGGCAGGAGGATCACTTGAACTCAGAAGGCAGAGGTTGCAGTGAGCCGAGATTGCACCATTGCACTCCAGTCTGGGTGACAAGAGCAAGACTCCATCTCAAAAAAAAAAAAAAAAAAAAAAAAAGGGTTATTTATTAAAATTAATGAATTAAACAGCAGAACAAGATAGAGCTAAAGAGACACTTAGCAAACTGGATGATGCCTCTGAAAAAAATCACCCTCTCAGCAGCACAACAAGAACAGTATGGAAGCAATTGTGGCTAAGAGACATAGAGGGAAAAATGAGATCAAAGAGGAAATGAGGAAGGAGCAATATTTAAAGAGAAAATGGCTGGGAATTGATCAAAACTAAAGAAACACCTAAATCTTCAGATTAAATAAGCATCTGAAGACTTGAGAATAAATAATACAAATTCACACCTCAGGAATGTTAAAAGGTAAACTGAAGCACATTAAAACGTTAAAGAGGTTATTTGAGCAAACAGCAACTCATGAACTGGGCATCTCTAAAACAGGATTTTATAGGGTGATTTTAAAATACACTCTTTTTTTTGAGATGAAGTCTCCCTCTGTTGCCCAGGCTGGAGTGCAGTGGAGCAATCTCAGCTCACTGCAACCTCCACCTCCCAAGTTCAAGTGATTCTCGTGCTCAGCCTCCCAAGTAGCTGGGATTACAGGCACCAGCCACCACAGCTGGCTAATTTTTGTATTTTTGGTAGAGATGGGATTTCGGCATGTTGGCCAAGCTGGTTTCAAACTCCTGACCTCAGGTGATCCGCCTGCTTTAGCCTCCCAAAGTGCTGGGATTATAGGAGTGATCCACTGCACCCAACCCTAAAACACAGACTTTAAAGCAGGCTTGGGGCTCTGCTAATGGGGTATGAGGGGAAGGCTTTTATAGGGCGAATGCATAAGAGAGCAAAAAAATTATTTGACTGGTTAATGTTTGAGCAATTCCCTTATTCAGACTATCCTATGGGAAGTTTGAGATAATGTAATATACACCAAGTTGGCCACCTATGATTGGTTGAACTTAAGTTCCATTTTCTTGTTCTTGTTCTTTTCTTTTCTTTCTTTCTTTCTTTCTTTTTTTTTTTTTTTTGTTTGTTTGTTTTTGAGACAGGATCTCACTCTGTTACCCAGGCTGGAGTGCAGTGGCATGATCACGGCTCACTGCAACCTTCACCACTTGGGCTCAAGTGATCTGCCCACCTCAGCCTCCTGAGTAGCTGGGACTTCAGGTGCACACCACCATGCCTGGGTAATTTTTTTCATTTTTTGTAGATCCAGAGTTTTGCCATGTTACCCAGGATGATCTTGAACTCCTGGGCTCAACCTGCCTGTCTCAGACTCCCACAGTGCTGGAATTGTAGGTGTGAGCCACCGCACCTGGATGGCTTTATTTTCTTTTATTTTTAATTTTTTTTTAATCTTTTTAAACCTTTGTATTATTTTATTTTTTGAGAAAGGGTCTCACTCTGTTACCCAGGCTGGAGTGCAGTGGTGAGATCATGGCTCACTGTAGCCTTGACTTCCTGGGCTCCAGCAACCCTCCCGCCTCAGCCTCCCAAATAGCTGGAACCACAGGCATGCACCACCCTGCCCATCTAATTTTTGTATTTTTAGTAGAGACAGGGTTTTACTGTGTTGGTCAGGCTGGTCTCGAACTCTTGACCTCAAGTGATCTGCCCGCCTCAGCCTCCCAAAGTGCTAGGATTACAGGTGTGAGCCACTGTGCCTGGCCTCTATGCTTTCAGTAAAGCAGATTACCCTCCGTGATGTGGGTGGGCCTCATTCAATCCGTTGAAGGGCTTAAGAACAAAGGCTGAAGTTTCAGAAGAAATTCTGCCTCAAGATTGCAACATCGAACCCTTGCCTGGGTTTCCAACCTGCTGCCCTGTGGGTTTTGAGCTCAAGATTGCAACTTCAACTCTTAGCTGAGTTTCCAGTCTGCCGGCCTGCCTGATAGATTTGGGACTTGCCAGCCCCCACAATCACGGGAGCCAATTCCTTAAAATCAAAATCTCAATCTCTCTCTCTTCATATATATATATTTAGGCAACCAGGCCGATGAGGCTGTGAGTGAGGCCTGAAGGCTGAGGAGGTGTTAGCTACACACAGAGGAAGGGAAGAGGGAAAGCTCTGTAGAGAAAAGTAATGGCTCCCGTCCAGGCGATGAGTCTGGAGGTAGAGCATGCAGAGGCTTGAAAGAACTGGAGGCTTTCTCCCAGGAGCAAGTGGAAGCTTGGTGAGTTTTAAGTGGCGGATGTCCACAGTGCCAGCCGTGCCAGGGCTGGGGTCCTAACCCAGGTCTCCTTGGCCCCAAGTCCATGCCCTATCCCAGCACCACCCACCTCACTCCTAAACCAGTGGAATATTTGCTGTTATTTGTTGGTCCAGCTTATATTCTGCCCTTCGTTTGAAAGCAAGGCCCAGCTCTGATTTTTAGGGGGACTCCTTCTCTCCTTGTGCACAGTCTTGCTGGGGCTGTCATTCCAGCTTCCTCCCCTGGGACTCTGAGTTCTGAGCAGAAAGATCCAAAGATGGAATAAGCAAGTGTAGGGGGCAGCAGCTGCTATGAGAGTGGTGTGAAACTCCTAGTTGACAGGCTTGTCATTTGTCTCCTTTACATACACACACACACACACACACACACACACATATATATATATATATATTTTTTTTTTTTTTTTTGAGATGGAGTCTTACTCACTCTGTCACCCAGGCTGGAGTACAGTGGTACGATCTCAGCTCACTGTATCCTCCACCTCCTGGGTTCAAGCGATTCTCCTGCCTCAGCCTCCCAGGTAGCTGGAATCAGGCACCTGCCACCACGCCCAGCTAATTTTTGTATTTTTAGTAGAGATGGGGTTCCATCATGTTGGCCAGGCTGGTCTTGAACTCCTGACCTCAAGTAATCCACCTGCCTTGCCCTCCCAAACTGCTGGGATTACAGGCATGAGCCACCATGCTCAGCCTCCATTACATATTAAAATAAATCTCTAACCATGACCCCCCAGCGTGATTTTGTGTTCACTAACATTTGGAATGGCTACGCGAGATGAAGGTAGGTCCTTATGCAGGAATCTGGGGCCTCCCAAATAACACTCTGGTTGGAGCTGGCGATGGTCCTGCATGCTGCAGGATGTATCCTGCTCTCTCTAACATGAAACCTCTTTAGCCTTATTAGTTCCTATGTATATTTTTCACTATAAGGCCCAAAATAGGACTGTGGGGGGCATGCATGCACGACTAGGTCTGGGTTCTCTGTGTGCCCTTTGACCAGCACTAACCAACCTGGCCCCTTGACAGCCTAGCACTGGGGCCAGATCATCGAGAGGACATCTCCTGGGAACCAGGCCCGAGCTCCTTGCGGGCAGGCAGGGCTCTGGATTTTATTATCTTCTTATCTTCAGTATTGCGCCTGGCACTACAGGGCCCAGTTCACATAACGCAAAAGAGGGAGGGACAGAGAAAAGAACTGCCTCATCTTCTGCCTCTGAGAAGAGTGAACATACAGGAGCCCTCTTGAGCAAGGCTGGCATGCAGCCACAGTGTGCGGGTGTGCCAATATGGATTATTTACATATGCAAATCCTTCCTTCCTGGTTGTCAGTAGTCAGTCCTGAGGCCCCACAAGTGTCCCCGGTGCACTGGCTGCTGTGACGCCTCCTCAGGAACCACCCCCCCCGCCACCTTCAGGACCCTGCCCCCATTCCTCAAGCTGCAGTTAGTTCTGGTCAGTCAGTGCCCTCCAGGCCAG
The DNA here is from genome assembly GCF_043159975.1 of Macaca nemestrina. Taxonomy (NCBI): domain Eukaryota; kingdom Metazoa; phylum Chordata; class Mammalia; order Primates; family Cercopithecidae; genus Macaca; species Macaca nemestrina. Next base: position 38,941,421 of record NC_092131.1, on the reverse strand, counting down.
GTGCTCTATGGAATATCACCCCGGCTCATGGGTCTCCTGTGCGCGGGAGGCCAGCTGTTTCTGGCTGAGGAATTTGTCATGGAGATGGGCACAAGAACCACTCAGCTGAGCCCACAAAGGCAGACCCATGTAAGAAGAGCCAATGAAATTAGGTGGCACTTGGCACGCCTTCCTGGGTTCTCACACCTGGGCAGCAGGTGGCACAGTGCTTTTGGGAGGTGCCGTACTACCTTGCTATATTGGAAAAGCCTTTGACCTTAGAACCGGAAGGCCTGGGTCCTCCTCTAACTCCGAATGTCGTAGCTGTGGGACCTTGAGGAACTCTCCTGGCTTCTCTGCGCTTCTGTAAAAACACCCCTTGCACAAGGCTGCCAGGGGGAAGAACATACTGAAAACTTTGGATCTCAGTCCCTCGCCTAAGGTCCTGTGCTAAAATCAGACCTGTAAATATAGCAGTGAAGGATCTGCCCCCGCCTGCTGTTCCCAGAAGTACTCCCAGTCCCTGGTGATGGTTACCAGGCTGCCGGGCCGTAACCAGGTGCTCCCTTGGCCACTGACAGAGCCTCCTCTCCTCTGAGGGCCTGTGGGCAATGAGCAGAAAAGGGGGTGGGGGTCTCTGCCTCACACGCCTTTCCTCTGCCCTGCCTGGTTCCTGGTGAGTGTGGCTCATTGCCAGGAAGTGTGGGTCACCCAGACTAGGACTCATCATTATGTAGTCAGCCTAGACTTCCTCCAGCCCCATCCCACACTACACTCACACACCACACACTCAGGCACACACACTTGCACATTCACAGACACATGCGTGCTCACCACTCACACCTCCACACCCACACTCACCCCCACACCCACACTCACCCCCACACAGACAGGCTCACACACATTCCTACACAAGAACATGGAAAAACCCTAAGTGCAGTATATGAAAACATTTTAGGTTGTTCACACATTTTAAACATTTACCAGTTACCATTTATTCCAATACGTAATGGAGAAAAATGACAAACCTATCAAACTAGGAATTTCACAGCAGTGATTATTTAGGATAGGGCCAAAATAGATAGGACAAGATGTAAGGGAAAAGGAGATGCTTTACACTTTGGGAGGCCGAGGCAGGTGGATCACCCGAGGTCAGGAGTTTGAGACCAGCATGACCAACATGGTGAAACCCCGTCTCTGCTAAAAATACAAAAATCAGCTGGGTGTGGTGGCATGTGCCTGTAATCTCAGCCACTTAGGAGGCTGAGGCAGGAGAATTGCTTGAACCCAGGAGGCAGAGGTTGCAGTGAGCCGAGATGGTACCATTGCACTCCAGACTGGGCAACAAGCGCGAAACTCTGTCTCAAAAATAAATAAATAGGCCAGGCACAGTGGCTCATGCCTGTAATCCCAGCACTTTGGGAGGCTGAGGTGGGTGGATCATGAGGTCAAGAGATTGAAACCATCCTGGCCAATATGGTGAAACCCTGTCTCTACTAAAAATACAAAAATTAGCTGGGCGTGGTGGCACATGCCTGTAGTCCCACATACTTGGGAGGCAGAGGCAGGAGAATAGCTTGAACCTGGGAGGTGGAGGTTGCAGTGAGCCAAGACTGTGCCACTGCATTCCAGCCTGGGTGACAGAGGGAGACTCCGTCTCAAAAAATAAATACATAAATTAATAATAATAATAATAATAATAATAATAAAGGAAATGCTTTAAAGGGAAATGTTGAATAAATTGTGGCAAAAATTGTGTAAATGCTACCCAAAGACCCTCAACTTTCAGACGCCCATGGTGATGGGAGTGCAGGGCTGGGGGCTTTGTATGGAGCATCAGGGGCAAGTATCAGCACCCAGAGGTGCAGGAGGGGCTGCCAGCCCAGAGGGAGATTCTGGGAATAGAGGAAGTTTTCCTTCATGCTTATTTAGCTTTCTGTCCCTACCTTAACAATCTTTGCCTACTCCAAGTTTGTGAAGATAGTCTCTAACGTTTTCTTTCAGAGGCTTTAGAGTTTTAGTTTTCATGTGTAGGTGTATAAAAAAATTGAATTAATTTTTGTGTATGGTATGAGATGAAAGTCAAGATTCATTGCTTCTATATGAATAACTACTTGTTCCAGCACAATTTATTGATGTAACTGCCCTTTACCCATTGAATTGCCTTGATGTTCTCATCAAAATCAGTGGATTGTATTTTGTGTGGCTGTTTTTGAACTCTCCTGTCCCATTGATGTCATTGTTTATCCTTTCCCAATACCACATTGTCTTCAATCATAGTTTTATTGTCTTCATATCAGGTAGTATAAGTCCTAACATTTTTTTCTTCTTTTCCAAGATTATTTGGGTACCCCAGATCCTTTTTTTTTTTTTTTTTTTTTTTTGAGACAGGATCTAACTCTGTTCCCCAGGCTGGAGTGGAGTGGAGTGTGATCACGACTCACGGCAGCCTCAACCTCCCAGCCTCAAACTGTCTTCCCTTCTCAGCTTACCAAGTAACTAAGTAAGTAGCTCAGACCACAGGCACATGCCATCATGCTTGGCTACTTTTTTTTATTTTTTATTTTTTGTATTTTTTATAGAGACAGGGTTTTGCCATGTGGCCCAGGCTGTTCTTGAACTCCTGGGCTTAAGCAATCCACTCACCTTGGCCTCCCAAAGTGTTGGGATTATAGACGTGAGCCACCATACCTGGCCCCTTTGCATTTCTTTTTTTTTTTTTTTTTTTTTTGAGACGGAGTCTCGCTGGAGTGCAGTGGCCGGATCTCAGCTCACTGCAAGCTCCGCCTCCCGGGTTTACGCCATTCTCCTGTCTCAGCCTCCCGAGTAGCTGGGACTACAGGCGCCTGCCACCTCGCCTGGCTAGTTTTTTGTATTTTTTAGTAGAGACGGTGTTTCACCGTGTTAGCCAGGATGGTCTCGATCTCCTGACCTCGTGATCCGCCCGTCTCGGCCTCCCAAAGTGCTGGGATTACAGGCTTGAGCCACTGCGCCCAGCCCCCTTTGCATTTCTTTATTCATTTTAGAATTAGCTTGTTTTGGCTGGGCGTGGTGGCTCGCACCTGTAATCCCAGCACTTTGAGAGGCTGAGACGGGCGGATCACCTGAGGTCGGTAGTTTGAGACCAGCCTGACCAACATGGAGAAACCCCGTCTCTACTAAAAATACAAAATTAACTGAACGTGGTGGCACATGCCTGTAATCCCAGCTACTAGGGACGCTGAGGCAGGAGAATCGCTTGAACCTGGGAGGCAGAGGTTGTGGTGAGCCAAGATCGCGCCATTGCACTCCAGCCTGGTCAACAAGAGCAAAACTCCGTCTCAAATAAAAATAAATAAATAAAATAAATAAATAAACAAACAAATAAATGAATGAATAAATAGAATTAGCTTGTTTTGATGGGATTTTGATTAGAAATTGCATTGAATTTAAGGAACATTAACATATTCATAATATTGATTCTTTCAATCTATTGAAAATAACATAAAGTGCCTAGGAATGATTTAAATGAAAGACGAGCAAGACCTGTATGCACATTGCCAAGAGAAATTGAAGACCTAAGTAAATGGAAGGATGAGACAGCATGTTCACAGAAGGAAAGAATCAATAATCCCCACTTTGGTGCCTAACCCTCCCCTGCCTCTCCACTCCACCCCCCAAACCTCCCCTGCCTCTCCACCCCACCCCCCAACCCTCCCCTGCCTCTCCACTCCACCCCCCAACCCTCCCCTGCCTCTCCACCCCACCCCCCAACCCTCCCCTGCCTCTCCACTCCACCCTACCCCCCAACACTCGCCTGCCTCTCCACTCCACCCCCAACCTTCCCCTTCCTTTCCACTCTACCCATCCCCCCAACCCTCCCCTGCCTCTCCACCCCACCCCCTAACCCTCCCATGCCTCTCCACTCCACCTCACCCCCTCAGCCCTCCCCTGCCTCTCCACCCCACCCACCAACCCTCCCCTTCCTCTCCACTCCACACCTCCTGCCCTCCCCTGCCTCTCCACCCCACCCCCCACTCTCTCCTGCCTCTCCACTCCACCCCCCAACCTTCCCCTGCCTCTCCACTCCACCCCCCAACCCTCCCCTGCCTCTCCATTCCACCCCCCAACCCTCCCCTTCCTCTCCGCTCCATCCCCCGCAACCCTCCCCTGCCTCTCCACCCCACCCCCTAACCCTCCATTGCCTCTCCACCCCAACCCTCCCCTGCCTCTCCACCCCACTCCCCTAGCCCTCCCCTGCCTCTCCACCCCACACCCCCACCCTCCCATGCCTTTCCACTCCACCCGCACCACCCTCCCCTGCCTCTCCACCCCACCCCCTAACCTACCTCTGCCTCTCCACCCGGCCCTCCTAACCTTCCCCCGCCTCTCCACCCCACCCCCACACTGCCCACAGCATTGACCTTGCAACTGAAAAATCAGGCAGTCTCAAACATACAGCATTTTTTGTCTATAAAATGGAATTTGGCACATTTGCCTTGACTAGTTCATATATTCATTTAAATAAGTTGGATACTAGGCAGGCTTCTGGTTATGAATACATGCCCTTCTTTTGAGACGCTCAGAAAAAAGTATCATCCAGTGAGGTTCTTTCTACAAAGGCAGTTTGGGCTAGATGTGGTGAGGACGTAGAAGTCACTGGGAAATGAAATATGTGAAATCATTTTGAAGAATAAATGGAGTACTAGCAATAAATGGAGTTAAGCACTTAGAATGTTTCAGGCACCATGCCAACTGCTTTGCATATATTATTTTATCTAATTCTCACAATAACTCTATAGGCAGTGATTCTTGAAGTATAGATTGCTGACCCCAATGGTCCCTAAGATCCTTTCGGGGGATCCACAAGGCTGAAACTAGTTTCATTATAATACTGTAACTTATTTACCTTTTTCACTGTACTGACATTTGCACTGATGGTGAAAGAGCAATGGTGGGTGTTATGGTTTGAACGTGTCCTCCAAAACTCATGTTGGAATTTAATTGCCATTGTGACAGTATTAAGAGTTGGGATCCTTAAGAGGTTATGGCAAGGGTGGGTTAGTTATGGTGCGAGCGGGCTCCTCATAAAGGGATGAGTCCAGCACCCTTCCTCTCTCTGTCTCATGTGCTTTCTTGCCCTTCCACCTTCTGCCATGGGATGACACAGCAAGAAGGTCCTCAGCAGATTCAGGCCTCTCAACCTTGACTTCCCAGCCTCCAGAATTGTAAGAAATGAATTCTTTTCTTTATACATGACTCAGTCTCAAGTACTCTTTGATAGCAACAAAAAATGGACTAAGCCAGTGGGTAGGACTGCTGGTGACTGAGCAGAAATCAAGGCAGTGGCACCAAACTGTACTAATGGTCACTACATTCTTCACCACACTTGCAGGAAAAATATTCATTTCACTAAAAATGTCATTAGGAAAGCAGTAAAAATTATTAATCTCATTAAATCTCCACCTGAGTCCATGTCTTTTTACCATTCTGTGCAAAAAAGTGAGAAATACACAGAAAGTACTTCTAGTAAATTCTAAAGTACAATAGTTGTCTCAAGAAAAAGTACTTGTGAGCTGGGTGCGGTGGCTCATGCCTGAGACCACAGCACTTTGGGAGGCCAAGTTGGGCAGATTGCTTGAGTCCAGGAGTTGGAGACCGGCCTGGGCAACATACAAAAAAATACAAAAAGTAGCCAGGCATGGTGGTGCATGGCTGTTGTCCCAGCTACTCCAGAGGCTGAGGTGGGAGGATTGCTTGAGCCCGGGAGGCAGAGGTTGCAATGAGCCAAAATCCCATCACCGTACCCCAGCTTGGGTGACAGACTGAGACCCAGTCTCAAAAAAGAAGAAAGAAAGAAAGAGAGAGAGAGAGAGAGAGAGAGAGAGAGAGAGAGACAGAAAGAAAGAAAGAGAGAGAGAGAAAGAAAGAAAGAAAGAAAGAAAGAAAGAAAGAAAGAAAGAAAGAAAGAAAGAAAGAAAGAAAGAAAGAAAGAAAGAAAGAAAGAAAGGAAGGAAGGAAGGAGGGAGGGAGAGAAAGAAGGAAAGAAGGAAGGAAGGAAGGAAGGAAGGAAGGAAGGAAGGAAGGAAGGAAGGAAGGAAGGAAGGGTACTTGTGCTTTTGTATGATGTGTGATTGAGTTGCAAGCTGAATTAGTCACTTTTCTCATGGAACATCATTTTTACTTGAAAGAATGCCTGCAGACAAACTGTGGTTAATCAGATTTGAAGACTGGATAGACATTTTCTCAAAAATAAACAAATGAGCCTGCCACTTCAAGAAAAATGACTGACAGTATTTATTGCCAATAATAAAATATGAATTTTCTTTTTTTCTGTTTTTGTATCCAGCTGAAAAATTTGAGTTTTCAAGTGAAAATTAGAATTTGGGGAAAATTGTGTCTACCGTGTTGAGCCTGACAGCTTCCTGGTACTGACAGACTTTTCTGATGAGATTGGTGGCAATATTAGCCATATGATTTTTCTGTGTTGAGAATAAAATGTATCAACTTTTGGAAGACTGGCATATTCAGTAAATCAATACTTCCCAAATGCCTAATGTAAAAAGTTACAAAATCATGCATAGGTAAAAGATCCACTTGAAGTGGATTTTATTTTTATTTTTATGTTTTTATCTTTTTTTGAGATGGAGTTTCATTCTTGTTGCCCAGGCTGGAGTGCAATGCTGCGATCTCGGCTCACTACAACCTCTGCCTCCCGGGTTCAAGCAATTCTCCTGCCTCAGCCTCCCAAGTAGTTGGGATCACAGGCGTGCACCACCATGCTCGGCTAATTTTTATTTTATTTTATTTTATTTTTGTATTTTTAGTAGAGACAGGGTTTCACCATGTTGGTTAGGCTGGTCTCGAGCCCCTGACCTCAAGTGATCCACCCACCTCAGCCTCCCAAAGTGGTGGGATTACAGGTGTGAGCCACCGTGCGTGGCCAGACCCATGGAATTTAATGTAACAGAGTATGGAAAATTTATTGACATAGGTGCAGATTTCGCATGGCAACTGACTCTAAAACACTGCCACTTACTGACTTTTGGTGTAGGGCCAAAGAATATCTTTAACAATTTGAGAAGACTACTAAAATACTCTTCCCAACTATAAATTTGCATGGGGTTGGATTTTTTTCGTATACTTCAATTAAAAGTACGTATCTCAACAGACTGAATGTAGAACAAATGTGAGAATCCAGCTATCTCCTATTAAAGAAATTTGCAAAAATGTAAAGGAATATTCTTCTTGGTAAGTATTTTTGTTTGGGAAAATATAAATAACACTTTACTTATATTTATTTATTTATTTATGGAGACGGAGTCTCACTCTGTCACCCAGGCTGGAGTGCAGTGACTGCAACCTCCGCCTCCTGGGTTCAAGCAATACTCCTGCCTCCGCCTCCTGAGTAGCTGGGACTACAGGCACCTGCCACCACGCCCAGCTAATTTTTTGTATTATTTTCTTTTTTCAGTAGAAATGGCGTTTCACCATGTTGCCCAGGCTGATCTCAAACTCCTGAGCTCAGGCAATTCACCTGCCTCAGCCTCCCAAAGTACTAGGATTATAGGCATGAGCCACCATGCCTGGCTAAATAACAGTTTAAAAATAAAAAATAGGCCAGTTGTGGTGGCTCATGCCTGTAATCCTAGCACTTTGGGAGGCTAAGGTGGGAGGACTGTTTGAGGCCAGAAGTTCAAAACCAGCCTGGACAACATTGTGAAACCCCATCTCTAAAAAAAGAAAAGAAAAGAAACAAATTAAAAATAACTATGTTGCTGGGCGCGGTGGCTCATGCCTGTAATCCCAGCACGTTGGGAGGCTGAGGTGGGTGGATCACTTGAGCTCAGGAGTTCAAGACCCGCCTTGGCAACATGGTGAAACCCTGTCTCTACAAAAAATACAAAAATTAGCCAGGTGTGATGGTGTGTGCCTGTAGTCCCAGCTACTTGGGAGGCTGAGGTGGGAGGATCACGTGACCCCAGGAAGCAGAGGTTACAGTGAGCTGAGATCATGCCACTGCACTCCAGCCTGAGCGACAGAGTGAGACCCTGTCTCAAACAACTATGTCAACATGTGATGGGTTTCCTATTGTTATTTTTAAATAAATAAATAAATATGTTTTAATTTCTCAGTTATGTTTCTAATATAGTAAATATATGGATAATACATGGATATAACCGGCATAAACAAAAACTCTTGGTGGTCTTTAATTGTTCAGAATATAAAGGGGTCCTAAGAGGTGGAAGTTTAAGAACTGTTGCCTGAGGGGTAAACGTTATTAACCAAAATCTGTGGATTAGAAAACTGAGGTTTAGAGATGTTTAATGACTTGTGCAGGTCACATAGCCAGTGGGTGGGGAAGTCACAATCCAAGACTTGCTCACTCTACCACAGGAGGCCACCTTGCAACAGGTCAGCAAGCAAGGGAAAGCCCTCCTGAAGCACAGAGAGGTCTAAGCAGGGGATGCTGGAGGCCCTGAAGAGGCAAAGAGCACATCTGGGGTGGGGTGGGGGATCTGCACAGGGAAAGGAACCAGGGAAAGCCTCTCAGAACAGGTGACACCCACACTGGGCTCAGAAAGAGAGGTAGGATTTTGACTGTTCAGAAATCATGAGAGACTCCACAAATCAGTATGCTTTATCTCAACCACATCCAGACCTGGGACCAGGAGGACACTCTGATTGACTCTGTTTTGTTTTGAGACAGAGTTTCGGTCTTGTCGCCCAGGCTGGAGTGCAATGGCGTGATCTCGGCTCTCCACAACCTCCGCCTTCTGGGTTCAAGTGATTCTCCTGCCTCAGCCTCCCAAGTAGCCGAGATTACAGTCATGTATCACCATGCCCAGCTATTTTTTGTATTTTTACAAAAACGCTTCAAAAAACAAAAATTGATCCTGTCAGTTAATTCTGGTGTGGGGACTGATGACTTATGAGACAGGGATGGGAATATAATTATTTTTACTGTGAATCCTTTTGTACCTTTTGGATTTTATATGTGCACATGGATTAACTATTTACACAAACATATTAAATGATGTTTGTAAATGAGGTCAAAACCCTGTCTCAGTGGAGACAGGGTTTCGCCATGTTGGCCAGGCTGGTTTCAAACTCCTGACCTCATGTGATCTGCCCGCCTCGGCCTCCCAAAGTGCTGGAATTCCAGGTGTAAGCCACTGCACCTGGCCCACCCTGATTGACTCTAGTTACATAAAGGTGTGATGTGCTCCAGTCAGTCTGAAAGTTCCAGGCTCCTGTCCCTTGTTTGTGTAGGCTATCCTTCCGTTAGTATGGGCTCCACAATTCACTAATTTAATTTGAACTTTATAAAAGCCTTGGATGGGAGGATGAGTGAGTGTCATTGTTCTTATTCTACAGAAGAGAAATTTTAGGGGGAAAGTTTTTGTTTGTTTGTTTTTGTTTTTTAATATACAAAGAGATAGCATGGTTTTCTTTCACTGGGTGGATGCCTTGGATAATCTATTCAAGCCAGATCACATAGCCTGGCTTAATGAAACCTATATGCTTTGCGGACTGACAAAAACACTGGCGGCACACATTGAGGCTGTATTTCCAAATCAGGCCGGTCTAGTTTGAGCCAACACAAGAGTGAGAACCCTGACCCAATTTTCGAGGCTGGCCCCAGTAGAGCTGCTGGTGCCCCATCTTGAGGTGTACTTTCAGGAGTGCAACAAGGCAAAAGGAAAGAGCTCCAGAAGAGAAAATGGAGACTCCAAAAGGTTAAGTAAGAAACTGATCATTGCAGGCTAGGTGCAGTGGCTCATTCCTGTAATCCCAGCACTTTGGAAGGCTGAGGTGGGTGGATCACCTGAGTTCAGGAATTGGAGACCAGCCTGGCCAACATGGTGAAACTCTATCTCTACTAAAAATACAAAAACTAGCCGGGCGTGGTAGTGGGCGCCTGTAATCCCAGCTACTTGGGACGCTGAAGCAGCAGAACTGCTTAAACCTGGAAGGCAGAGGTTGCGGTGAATGGAGATCGCACCATTGCACTCCAGCCTGGGCAACGAGAGCAAAACTCTGTCTCAAAAAAAAAAGAAAGGCCGGGCGCGGTGGCTCAAGCCTGTAATCCCAGCACTTTGGGAGGCCGAGGCGGGCGGATCACGAGGTCAGGAGATCGAGACCATCCTGGCTAACACGGTGAAACCCCGTCTCTACTAAAAATACAAAAAACTAGCCGGGCGCGGTGGCGGGCGCCTGTAGTCCCAGCTACTCGGGAGGCTGAGGCAGGAGAATGGCGTAAACCCAGGAGGCGGAGCTTGCAGAGAGCTGAGATCCGGCCACTGCACTCCAGCCTGGGTGACAGAGCAAGACTCCGTCTCAAAAAAAAAAAAAAAAAAAAAAAGGAAACTGATCATTTAATTCTGATGTGGGGACTGATGACTTATGAGACAGGGATGGAAAGATAATTATTTTTACTGTGTATCCTTTTGGATTTTATATGTGTGCATGGATTAACCATTTACACAGACATATTAAATGATGTTTGTAAATGAGGTCAAGGTATTTTCCCATGTGGTAGAACTGGGATTCTAGTTCCAATCATTGAGTTCCAGAACCACATCCTAACCTTAATGCTTTCCAGCCTCCTAGAATACGCTATTTTCCATCTTTAAAAGCTGTGGAGCCTAGATATCAATGTAAAACATTTTTATCATTATTAATAATGCCACTAGATAGAGGGCCTTTCAAGAGGCCATGATTTGGGCCTGTTAGGAGCTGCTTTTATCTAATTAGTGATGGTACATCAGGCCAGACCAAAACAGAGGGGACAGCATCACAGGACACTGGAGAGGGCAGCTCCTTTCTACCCCAGCTTCTTTTCAGCCTGGGGTGGGGTGAGGGATCTGCACAGGGAAAGGAACCAGGGAGAGCCTCTCAGAACAGGTGACACCCATGCTGGAATTGGAGAGACAGGTAGGATTTTGACTTTGCAGAAATCATGGGAAACTCCACAATCAGCATGCTTCATCTCAACCACATCCACACTGGGACAAATGAGGACACCCTGGTTGACTCTGGTTACTTAAAGGCGTGACGTGCTTGATTCAGGCAAATATAGCCAGCCCACAGAGACAGCAGGTGAGAAATGATTGATGGCTGAAACCTATGGAAGGGGAGTTTTACCAGCTGAATTGCCAGGTCCCAAATCCAAATTCCCTTCTGTCCTATTAACTACCACCTAGACCCGACTTTTTTGTTTGTTTGTTTTGAGACAGACTTTTGATCTGTCGCCCAGGCTGGAGTACAGTGGCACAATCTCAGGGCTCACTGCAACCTCTGCCTCCTGGGTTCAAGACATTCTCCTGTCTTAGCCTCCTGAGTAGCTGGGATTACAGGCACGTGGCACCACATCCAGATAATTTTTGTATTTTTAGCAGAGACGGAGTTTTGCCATGTTGGCCAGGCTGGTCTCGATATCCTGACCTCAGGTGATCCACCTGTCTCAGCCTCCCAAAGTGCTGGGATTACAGGCGTGAACCAACCTGCCTGGCCGGGTTCATGCTTTCTGCTCCTGGAAATGCAGCCAGCCCTGACAGAGTCCATGCATTAGGCATCTTCTGGGCAGTGCACTTGCTCTTGCGCTGGATGTGCATCTCTGTGTGGCTGGGATGATTGCAACAGCCCCCCAGCTGGTCTCCTTATGCCAGACCTTCGTTCCTCACTTGTTTACTCTCCACATAACAGCCAGGGGATTCAGCTAAAATGTCAGACAGAACCTGTTATTCCTTTACACAAAGTGCTCCTGTGGCCCCAGCTCACTCAGAGCAAAACCCCAAGTCCCTCCCACAGCCTGCAAGACTCTGAACAATCCAGGTCTTGACACCTCTTATCTCATCTCCCACCACTCTTTTCCCCTCAGCTACAGCCCTGTGGGCCTCTTTATTTCTTGAACAAAGTCGGTGGCACCCTTGCTTCAAGACCTTTGCATTTGCTGTTCTCTTATCCCAGAGACCTGTGTGCCTCGCTCCCTCACCTCCCTCCATCTTGACTAAAGGATCACCTTCTCACTCAGGCCTTCTATTCATATACTATTTGAAAATTGAACCCTGTTTTAGTCTGTTCAGGCTGCTACAACAAAATACCATAGACTGGTTGGCTTATTAATAACAGACACTTGTTTCTCACCATTCTAGGGGCTGGGAAGCCCAGGATCAAGGTGCTGGCAGATTTGGCATCTGGGGAGGGCCCACTTCCTGGTTCCTAGGTGGCCATTTCCTTACTATGACTATGTCCTCGCATGGTAGGAGGGGCAAGAAAGCTCTCTGGGGCCTCTTTTTTGAGGATACTAATCCTGTTCATGATGCTCTGGTCTCATGACCTAATCACGTCTTGAAGTCTCCACCTCCTAATATTATTACCTTGGGGGGTAGGATTTCAACAGAGAAATTTTAGGGGAACACAAACATTCAGTATACAGCATCCCCCAACATTCTGTCTCCTTATTTGCTTTATTCTTAATTTTAATTTTATTTTATTTTTAAACAGGGTCTCATCTCACTCTGATGCCCAGGCTGGAACATAGTGGTGTGATCTTGGCTCACTGCAACCTCCGCCTCCTGGTCTTAAGTGATGCCCCCACCTCAGCCTCCCAAGTAGCTGGAACTACAGGCATGCACCACCACACCTGGCTAATTTTTGTATTTTTTGTAGAGACAGGGTTGTGCCATCTTGCTGGTCTCAAACTCATGGGGTCAAACTCCTGGGCTTAAACTCTGGGGCTCAAATGATCCACCTGCCTTGGCCTCCCAAAGTGCTGGGATACAGGTGTGAGCCACGGTGCCTGGCCTGCTTTATTATTTTTTTTAATGTAGCACATAACATCATGTAATATACCATATATTTCACTTATGTATCATGTATTCTTTGCCTTCCTCTACTAGCATATAAACTCTATGAAGTTGGAAAATTTTGTCTGTTTTGTTCTTTGTTGTGCCCTAGGTACCTAGAACAGTGGCTAGTACATAGTGTATGATCAATAAGTATGTGTTGAATGAATGCACTAACTCATTCATCTTTACGACAACCTGGAGAGATTGGTCCTGTCACTTCCAACAACCCACGATTAAGTCTGTGTCACAGCTGAATTTGACCAAACAATTTGATTTACCAATTTTACCCCTTCCCTACTGATCACCTCAGGAAGGGGTGAAAATATGTCTCAAACACAAATATGTTACTTGGACATGTCATCATCAACATATCATCAGTCATCCGCATCTTGGCAAGTATTGGCTTATGAAATGTAATCCTCCTATTGGAACTTTTTTATACTTCTCCCATATGGATGAGCTAAGAGCTGTGGGAAGCCACGAAAATGAGCAGGATATGGGCCCTGCCTGCAAGCATCTTACAGTCTTTGCAAATTAGACAAATCCAGCTTGCCCCTAGAGACTACACACCTAGTCTCTCTGAGCCCAAAGCCTATGCACTTTACTAGTACCCTGCCGTCTCCATGACAGTGTGGAGAATGGGATATTGCCAGAGATCAAGGATGGTAGCACAGCTCCTTAAGTATTTTGATCCTGTGTCTCAGAAGATAAGATCTTGAACTTTTCTTCCCTGGGTTTGGGCTGGTTAGTCCCTCTAGATATGTTCATTTTTTTCCCCAAAAAACATTCCCAGAGTTTCATTTCTATTAATTTTTAGAGTTAATGGGGGTGTATTTTATTGTATTATATCTCATGTTGTATGAAGTTAACATATATGGAAAAATAGAATAAATGCACATCTACATGGCAAAAATAGTAAGTGAGGTAAGTATAGAACATTCTTAAATACAATAAAGTTGGGTTTTTTCCTGTGGTAAAATTAATAGGAAGTTTTGCTTCTGTCTATGAAGGATTAACAGTTATGAGAATTGCCCTTCAACCATAAACTGGACAAAATATATGAAATGCCTATTTCCAGACACTGAATAGCCGGCAGCCTGTGATCCCTGGGAGCAGAGAAGCAGAGGAGGTGAGCTGTGTGATTGCCTCTGCCTGCTTCCTAGAGGCAGTTTCCAGGCTGCCTCACAGATGTGGGAGTCTGGGGAAAGCTTAGTCTTACTGAGTTAAGGAGAGCTTCAGGCAGCTAAAATTGCAGGGCAGTGTTCAAGAGACAGGGAGCTACACAGAGGAAGAGTCCCACAGACCCAAACAGGGTCCCCTAGAGTCTTTGAGTGAACACCGATCTGCACACACTTAGGACAAAGCCCATGAGGTGGAGCAAAAGCAAATTCTGGCGGAAAAAAAACTATTACTGGGTAGCTGTAAATAGAACAATTCCGAGAGCCTATACAAAGCCTGGAACGGCTAAACATCCCTCTAACCAGAGTAGAGAAGCTGTGTCAAACACACAGGCATTCAGTGGGGACTCCAGAAGAGCTGTGTCTTTGAAGTGGAGCTAAATTAGCCCTGGGATAAAGGCTACTCTAGTCCATCTCTAAAAGAGCTCTATTTATTTATTATTTATTTATTTGAGGCAGGGTCTTGTTCTGTTACCCAGGCTAGAGTGCAGTGGTGTAAACTTAGCTCACTGCAGCCTTGAACTCCTGGGCTCAAGAGATCCTCCCATCTCAGCCTCTGGAGTAGCTGGGACTATAGGCATGAACCATCACACCTAGCTAATTTAAAATATATTTTTTTGTTTTTTGTAGAAACAGGCTGTTGTCTAGGCTGGTCTCAAACTCTGGGCCTCAAGCAATCCTCCCGCCTTGGTCTCCCAGGTATTGGGATTTAAAATAAGCTTTGACATGCCCATGGTTATTGCAGCACTATTTACAATAGACAAAACATGGAATCAACCCAAGTGCCCATCAATGGATAAATGGATGTAAACAGAAAATATGGTGGCTGGGCACAGTGACTCATGCCTGTAATCCCAGCATTTTGGGAGGCCAAGGCAGGTGGATCACAATGTCAGGAGATCGAGACCACCCTGGCTAACATCTCTACTAAATCCCATCTCTACTAAAAATACAAAAAAAATTAGCCAGGCGTGGTGGCGGGCACCTGTAGTCCCAGCTACTAGGGAGGCTGAGGCAGGAGAATGGCGTGAACCCAGGAGTCAGAGTTGGCAGTGAGCCAAGATTGCAGCATTGCACTCCAGCCTGGGTGACAGAGCAAGACTCCTTCTCAAAAAACAAAACAAAACAAAACAAAACAAAAAGAAAAAGAAAAAGAAAAAAGAAAGAAAGAAAATATGGTATATATATGCAATGGAATGCTAGTCAGCCATAAAAAAGAATGGAATCCTGTCATTTGCAGCAACATGAATGGAACTGAAGCTCATTATGTTAAGTGAAATAAGCCAAGCACAGAAAGACAAATATCACTTGTTCTCACTCATATGTGGGAGCTAAAAAAGTAGATCTCATAAAGATAGAAAACAGACTGACGGTTACCAGAAGCTGGGAATGGTATGGGGAGAGAGGGATGAAGAGAAGTTGATTAATGGGTATAAATATATGGTTTGATGGAAGAAATAAAACATAGTGTTTAATAGATCAGTAGGGTGACTATAGTTTACATAATCTATTATACATTTCAAAATAGCTAGAAGAGAATAATTTTCCCTTGCTCTGTCATCCAGGCTGAAGTACAGTGGCATGATCTTGGCTCACTGCAAACTCCATCACCAGGGTTCAAGTGATTCTCCTGCCTCAGTCTCCCAAGTAGCTGGGATTACTGGCATCCACCACCACGCCCAGCTAATTTTTGTATTTTTAGTAGGATTTCACTCTTTTGCCAGGCTGGTCTCGAACTCCTGACCTCAAGTTATACACCCACCTCAGCCTCCCAAAGTGCTGGGATTACAGGTGTGATCCACCATGCCCGGCTTGAATCAAGCCTTGAAAAGATTGAACTAATCTGAATATAACTGAACTATTTGCCAGAAAGAGTTAATCACTCTTTAGAGGAATAAAATGAAATCCAGCACTCAGCAATGTAAAATTCACAATATGTGCATTCTAATTTAAATATTGACCTATAGGGGTCAGGCATGGTGGCTCACACCTGTAATCCCAACCCTTTGGGAGTCCAAGGTGGGAGGATCGCTTGAGGCTAGAAGTTCAAGACCAGCCTGGGCAACATAGTGAAACCCCATCTCCACAGAAAATTTAAAACTCAGCTGAGCATGGTGGTGTGCACCTGTAGTACCAGCTACTCCAGAGGCTGAGGTATGAGGATTATGTGAGTTCATGAGTTCAAGGTTACAGCCAGCTGAGATCACACCACTGCACTCTAGTCTGGGTGATAGAGCAAGATTCTGTCTCAAATAATTAATTAATTAATTAACATATATACCTAGAAGCAAGCAAAAGTGACCCCTAATTAGGAGAAGCCATAAAAATATATCCAGAAATGACAGAAATGATGGAATTGTCAGGCAAAGACATTCAAACAGCTTTTATAAATATGCTCAATATGCTCAAGAACATAAAGGAAAACATGAACTCCATGAAGTGAGGAATGAAAAGTGCGTATTTCAAAAGACACAAATCAGGCTTCAAGAGATAAAAATACAATATTGAAAATAAACATTACATTGGATGGGATTAACAGCCATTTAGACTCTGTAGAAAAGATTGCAACAATAAACTATCCAAAATGAGGTACAGCAAGAACAAAAAAGACTAAAAATTGATGGAAGCTCAGTGACCTAGGGGGTCATATCCAGAGGTCTAGCACACATGTAATTGGAGCCCCAGATGGAGGCGAGGGAGACAGAAAAATATCTGAAAAACCAAAAACTAGTGACAATAAAACAAACTTTTTTATTTTTATTTTTTAGTGACATGGTCTCACTCCATTACCCAGGCTGGAGTGCAGTGGTGCAGTCATAGCTTACTGTAGCCTTGAACTCCTGGGCTCAAGTGATCCTCCCACCTCAGTATCCCGAGTAGCTAAAATTACAGGTGCACACCACTGTGTCTAGCTAATTAAAAATTTTATTTTGTAGAGACAAGGTTTCGCTCCGTAGCCTAGCTGTTCTCAAACTATTGGCCTCAAATGATCCTCCCACCTTGGCCCCAAAGCACTGGGATTACAGACATGAGACACCACTCCTGGTTAAAAAGAAAATCTTAAAAGTCACTGTTAAGGCCAGGCGCAGTAGCGCATGCCTGTAATCGCAGCACTTTGGGAGGCTGAGGTGGGTGGATCACCTGAGGTCAGGAGTTCAAGACCAGCCTGACTAACATGGTGAAACCTCGTCTCTACTAAATACAAAAAATTAGCCAGGCGTGGTGGCACATGCCCGTAATCCCAGAGGCAGGAGAATCGCTTGAACTCGGGAGGCGGAGGTTGCAGTGAGCCGACATCATGCCACTGCACCGCAGCCTGGGCAACAAGAGCAAAACGCCGTCTCAAAAAAAATTAAAAAAAAAAAAAAAAAGTCACTGTTAGTAGGTAGCCAGAGATTTTTTTTTAATAGAAAAAATATATGAATTAGAGCAGTGTATTAGTCCGTTTTCATGCAGATATGAAGAAACACCTGAGACTGGGTAATTTATAAAGAAAGAGGACTCACAGTTTCACATGGCTGGGGAGGCCTCAGGAAACTTACAATCATGGCGGAAGGCATCTCTTCACAGAGCAGCAGGAGAGAGAATGAGTGCAAGCAGGGGAAAGACCAGATGCTTATGAAGCCATCAGATCTTGTGAGATCTCACTCACTATCACGGGAGCAGCATGGGGTAAACCACCCCTATGATTCTATCACTTCCCACCAGGTCCCTCCCATGACACGTGGGGATTATGGGAATTACAGTTCAAGATGAGATTTGGGTGGGAACACAGCCAAACCATATCAAGCAGATTTCTTATGCAAGTTAGGCAAGCTAGAAGACAATGGAATGTTATTTTTCAGTTTGCTGAAAAACAATGACAACTCAGAAGTCTATGCTCATTGAAAACACCTTTTAAAAATGAAGGTGAAATAAAGACTTTTTGGACAAACAAAAACTGAAGGAATTCATTGCCAGCAAACCTGCACTGTAAAAACTGTTAAAGGAAATTCTTCAGGCAGAAGGAAAATGATGCCAGATGGATATTTGGATTTATACAAAGGAATAAAAAGCATGTACAATGTTTAGAATATGGGTAGATGCAACCTACATTTTTCTTTTTTTCTATCGATTTAAAAGAAAATTGATCATTAAAAGAAAAAATAATAGCAGTATATCCTATTTTATGTCCTTTGTAGACTGGGGATCAGGAGAAAATGGAAGTATACTATCTTAAAGTTCTTATATTATATATGAAGTGATAGAGAATTACTTGAAGGTAGATGGTGGTAAATCAAAGATGTATATTCTAAAATCTAGAGCAACTATTTAAAAATTATACATGCCAGAAAACAATGAAATAATATTTTTCAGAGTGCTGAGGGAAAAACAATGACAATATAAAAAGTCTATGCTCAGTGAAAATGCCTTTTAAAAATGAAACTGAAGGCCGGGCACGGTGGCTCACACCTGTAATCCTAGCACTTTGAGAGGCTGAGGCGGGCAGATTACTTGAGTTCAGGAGTTTGAGACCAGTCTGGCCAACATGGTGAAACCCCATCTCTACCAAAAAATACAGAAATGATCTGGGCATGGTGGGTGCACACCTGTAGTCCCAGCTACTCAGGAGGTTGAGGTGGGAGAATCGCTTGAACCTGGGAGGCAGAGGTTGCAGTGAGCCAAGATCGCACCACTGTACTCCAACCTGGGCGACAGAGTGAAACCCTGTCTCAAAAATAAATAAAATAAATAAAATTGAAAATATAAATGTTGACAAGAATGTGGAGAATTGAAACCTTCATTCACTGCTAATGGGAATGTAAAATAGTCCAGCCACGTTGGAAAACAGTTTGGCAGTTTCTCACATATTAAAATAGAATTACATTGTAACCTAGCTACTCCACTCCTAGGTATGTACCCAAGAGATCTGAAAATATATATTTACATGGAAACTTGTACATGAATGTTCCCAGCAATATTATTCATAATAGCCAAAAAATGGAAACAACCTGAACCGAATAAACAACATGTGGTATAGCCACACAAGGAAAGTTAGTCAGCAATAAAGGGAATGAAGTACTGACCCACAGCACACATGGATGAACCTTGAAAATATTATGCCAAGTGAAAGAAAGAAACCCAAAAGGCCACATCTTGTGTTATTTCATTTATTTGAAAATGTCCAGAATAGGCTAATCTATACAGACAGAGGTACATCAGTGGTTAATAGCGGAGGGGAGAAAACGGAAATTGAGGATTATGAAATTTCTTTTTTGGTTGATAAAAATATTCTGGGGCCAGGCATGGTGGCTCATGTCTGTAATCCCAACACTTTGTGAAGCTGAGGCGGGTGGATCACCTGAGGTCAGGAGTTCAAGTCCAACGTGGCCAACACGGTGAAACCCCATCTCTACTAAAAAATACAAAAATTAGCCAGGCGTGGTGGTGAGTGCCTGTAGTCCCAGCTACTCAGGAGGCTGAGGCAGGAGAATCACTTGACCCCGGGAGGCAGGGATCATACCACTGCACTCCAGCCTGGGTGACACAGCAAGACTCCATCTCAAAAAAGAAGAAAAAAAAAAAGGTTCTGGAATAAGTGATGGTGATTGTACAATATTGTGAGTACAGGAAAAAAAAACACACACTGAATTGTACACATTAAAATGGTGACTTTTGTTTTATGTTGAATTTATCTCAATAAAAATAATATTTTAAGTTAATCAGATTAAAAAATCTTCCCATAGAGAAAACACCAGGTCCTGATGGCTTCAATGGTAAATTCTACCTAACAGTTAAGAAGAAGTAAGATCAATTCTACACAAACTTCTTTAGAAGATGAGAGAAAAGGGGACAGTTTTCAGCTCTTTTTTTAGGCCAGCACTACCCTGACACCCAAATCAGAAAAAAGATTTGATTATAAGATTACAAGAAAAGAAATGAATCCTTAATGAGCATAGACACATAGATGCTTAACAAAATTTTTGCAAATCAAATCTAGCAATAGCTAGAAAGGGAAATGAGGCATGACCAAATCAGGTTTATCCTAGGAATAAAAGGTTTGTTTACCATTAGAAAATCAGTCAATGTAATTCACCACACTAATTTTTAAAAAAATTATGAATATCTCATTAGAGATACAAAAAAAAATTTGGCAAAATTTAAAAGCCTTTCAGCAAACTAGAAATGGAAGGAAACTTTCTTAACTTAGTGAAGGATACCTATGAAAAATCTTCAGTTAACATAATACCATAATTCAGTAGCGAGAGACTGAATACTTTACCCCAAAGATAGGGAAAAGGGCAGAAACATCTGTCATTTCTTTTCAACATTTTATTGAAGGCCCTAGACAGTGCAGTAAGACAAGTAATATGAATAAAAGGCATCCAGATTGGAAAGAGAACTATCCTTATTAAAGACAATATGGGCTGGGCACGGTGGCTCATGCCTTAATCCCAGCACTTTGGGAGGCTGAGGTGGGCAGATCATTTGAGGTCAGGAGTTCCAGACCAGCCTGGCCAACATATGAAACCCTGTTTCTACTAAAAATACAAAAATTAGCCGGGCGTGGTGGTGGGCTCGTGTAATCCCAGCTACCTGGGGAGGCTGAGGTGGGAGAATCACTTGAACCTGGGGCGGGGAAGTTGCAGTGAGCAGAGATCATGCCACTGCACTCTAGCCTGGGCGACAGAGACTCCATCTCAATTAAAAAAAAAATTGCTATGAAAATTTCCGGCCAGGCGTGGTGGCTCACACCTGTAATCCCAGCACTCTGGGAGGCTGAAGCAGGTGGATCCCTTGAGCCCAGGAATTCAAGATCAGCCTGGATAACATGGTGAAACCACGTCTCTACAAAAAATGCAAGGATTTATATCCAGAATATATAAAGAACTTTTGTATCACAAAAACATGAAAGCAAACTACTTATTTTAAATAGGTAAAGGTTTCAGGCATCACCAAGAAGACGCACAGCAAAGAAGCATATGACAAGATGTTCAGCATCATTGGTCATTAGGGAGGCAGAAGTTATAGCCACAATGAGATACCACTGTCCACCCACTAGAATGGCTAAAATTAAAAATACTGACAATTACAGAGACTATCCTGGGTTTGGAAAGAAAAAGTAATAATATAATAAAAATACAATACTTAAGTGTTGTCAAAGATATGAAGCTGGTAGGCATGTTAAGTGGTACAACCCCTTTAGAAAACAATTTGGTGGTTTCTTACAAAGTTAAACAAACACTTACATGATTCAGTAATTCCACTCAGGTATTTGCCTAAGAGAAATGAAAACATACATCCACACAAAAACCTGTACACAAGTTTTTAGCTTTATTCATAATAGCCCATCAACTCAGCTGCCCATCAACAGATGAACTGATAAATACATCTGGTATATCCATACAAGGGAGTACTATTCAGCAATAAAAAGGAATGAACACAACAGTATGGATGAATCTGAAAAATATGCTGAGAGAAAGAACACAGGTACAAGAGCATGCATACTACATGATTCCAATGATTTGAAACCATGGAAAACACAAATCTGATCTAAAGGGAAGGAAAGTTGTCAGTGGTTGCTTGGATAGAAAGAGATTAACTGAGATGGGGCACAAGGGAACATTTTGGGGGTATGGAAATGTTCTATATTTAGATTTCATTGGTAATTACACAGGTGTATAAATGTATAAAAACTCATTATACATTTAAAACTGGTATAATAAATTTGATTAAATTTCTGTTGAATCCCCCCAAATATAGTACATTATTATTATACAGAATGTGACATTGTAGAAAGGTAGAAGAAAGAAAAAAATAAAAGCATCTTATAGTACCTCCCAAAGGCATTGGATATTATAAATTATTCTGTATAAATTTAAATTACAACCACTATGCTTTCATTTACTTCTCTTGGCATTATTATTATTATTATTATTATTTGAGACAGAGTCTTGCTCCATCACCCAGGCTGGAGTGCAGTGGCGGGAACTTGGCTCACTGCAGCCTCGACCTCCTGGGCTCAAGCAATCCTCCTGCCACCGCCTTTCGAGTAGCTGAGACTATAGGTGCACACCACCATACTCAGCTAATTTTTATTATTAATTAATTAATTAATTAATTTGTAGAGACAGGGGTCTCACTTTGTTGCCCAAGCTTGTCTTGAACTCCTGGGCTCAAGTGAGCCTTCTGCCTCACCCTCCTAAAGTGATGAGATTACAGGTGTGAGCCACCATGCGAAGCCTGGCAAATCTTTGATAATGCTATACGGTTCATTATCATCAGCAGTACGTGAAAGACATTGTAGATATTAGTAAATATCTACCCCTGTGAATGTATCCAATGCACGCATGATGTGAAAGGAAACTAACATTTATTGATTATGTACCACAGAATATGCCAAGCCTTTCTCATGTGTTATTTTTCTTTCATGATAAGAAATTTAAGTATTGGCCAGGCACGGTGGCTCACACCTGTAATCCCAGCACTTTGGGAGCCTGAGGCGGGCGGATCACAAGCTCAGGAGTTCGAGACCAGCTTGGCCAATATGGTGAAACCCTGACTCTACTAAAAAAAATACAAAAATTGGCCGGGCGCGGTGGCTCAAGCCTGTAATCCCAGCACTTTGGGAGGCCAAGACGGGCAGATCACGAGGTCAGGAGATCGAGAGACGATCCCGGCTAACACGGTGAAACCCCGTCTCTACTAAAAAATACAAAAAAATAGCCGGGCGAGGTGGCGGGCGCCTGTAGTCCCAGCTACTCGGGAGGCTGAGGCAGGAGAATGGCGTAAACCCGGGAGGCGGAGCTTGCAGTGAGCTGAGATCCGGCCACTGCACTCCAGCCTGGGTGACAGAGCAAGACTCCGTCTCAAAAAAAAAAAAAAAAAAAAAAAAAAAAAAAATTAGCTGGGTGTGGTGGCGCACGCCTGTAGTCCTAGCTACTCAGGAGGCTGAGGCAGGAGAATCGCTTGAATCCAGGAGGCACAGGTTGCAGTGAGCTGAGATTGTGCCACTGCACTCCAGCCTGGGTAACAGAGTAAGACTTCATCTCAAAAAAAAAAAAGAAAAAAAAGAAAGAAAGAAATGTAAGTATTGCAGAGGTTAAGGCACTCTGAGAAAGGCAGGTAAGAGAGCAGTTTCTAGAATCATAATTTCTGTTTCAAATTCCAGCTCTCTCATTGGCTACATGACTTTGGGCATGTCACTTAAACTCCTGGAGCCTCAGTTTCTTCATCTGTATAATTGAACAAAGTCAGTATCTACACAAAGATTTGCTGAGAGAAATTAATGAGAGCACGTTCATAAAATCCCTAGCACCAAACTAAGTGCACAATAAACAACAACAAAAAGTTGTAATTAAACTGCTGGAGAGGATAGGCCAAAGCCTTCCAGAGGTTCCTATCTGACTTCAAGTTCCCGTCTTGAAGAGGGACTTGGGATGCCAGAGGATCTGTGCCCAGAAAGGACATCCGTAACCTGCAGAGGTTAGCAGTACCTTTGGGATCGAGGATGTGCTATCATAACAGCAAGGTTTCCTTATTTTATTTATTTATTTATTTATTTATTTATTTATCTATTTATTTATTTATTTTGAGATGGAGTCTCGCTCTGTCGCTAGGCTGGAGCACAGTGGCGCGATCTCAACTTACTGCAACCTCCACCTCCCGGGTTCAAGTGATTCTCCTGCTTCAGCCTCCCAAGTAGCTGGGACTACAGGCGTGCACCACCATGCCCAGCTAATTTTTTTGTATTTTTAGTAGAGATGGAATTTCACCATGTGGGCCACAATGATCTTGATCACTTGACCTCATGATGAGACCACCTCAGCCTTCCAAAGTGCTGGGATTACAGGTGTGAGCCACCACGCCCAGCCTGGCACTTGATAGTTTATATCCATTATCTTGTGAAGAAGGTATCATTACAACATCCATTTTACAGGCAAAGAAACTGGGGCGGTTACACAGTTAGAGAAGAAGGACTAAAACCTAGGGTGTTGGACTCCAGTTCCACATGACTTTGAGCCTTCCTGGCAGAGGTAAGTTTGTCCTGCCCCATCACGCTTGCTCTTCTCCTGAGTGCCTGGTGGTCAGCAACCATCTGACTGAGAGCAGGAGGGGTGGGGACAGGCCCTGGTCTCACTGGGTTGTGTCTTCATCAGGCCAGCTGCACAACTGGTCTACCTGGGGTCAACCAGTGTAGAGACCAGGGAAAGTCAGAGCCAAGTTCCCCAGCAGGTTACATCCATATTGAAAAGTTAAAGAGTAGCCAAAAGAAATCTGTGATGACAGGAGTCAGAAGAGTGGTTTCCTGGCAGGCTGGGGGTGAAGGGGATAGTGGTTAGGACAGGAAAGGGTACAGGGAGTGGGGCGGTAGGAGTGCTCCACATCTTGATTTGGGATATGGTATGGTTACTTGGGTGTATGAATATGTAAAAATTCATTGACATTTTCACTGGAATTCATCACTGAAGATTAGCGCATTTTGTATATAAGTTATGACTCAGTTTTTTTCATTATGCAGTGTCCATGTAATATAACTCCATTTTTAAAGTTTTCAAAATGAAAAAAAAAAAAAATTAACATTCTTACCAAAAAAAGAAAAAAAGACCAGCCCTTCCAAAAAAAGCATTCCCTTATCCCTTAACCCTGAAGTAAGAAATTTAACTAACACTGAAGTTGAAAATTTAAATGTGAAAGGAGGGTGACAGCCCCAAGGGTCTGGAAGCCTCCAGGACGTGTGTCTCTAGCCCTCTCCCCTGGCCCATTGGCCACAAAGCCTCAAGAACCATGCCTTTTGAGGGAGCTCTGTGGATCCTGAAAGCTGTGGGGAATCTTTCCCGGTGACGTTAGCTTCCTCTGACATAGTTTAATTGTTGTCAGTCCATGGAATCCGGATGGAGGGTTTTGGCATTTAATTCTTTTCAGTGAGGGCTGAAATAGCATTTCCATTCTCCACTCTCATTTTCAAGGTCTGGTAATTTTCTGAGACCATCACCAATTGGGCTGAGATGTTCTCATTCTAGATGCAAATAGAATGAGGAACTTTTCATCAGCAGGCCTGAGAGCAGAATGGGTCTCTCTCTAGACCCATTTTTAACCTAAGTGCTCAATAAATACCAGCCTGTGAATAGCTATAAACCTGCATGCACCAAACAAATAGCTGCTAATTATAGATGGCAAAACGATTAGAAATACAAGAAGTTTATAAAAATTAAAGTGAGATGTTTTAGTATACCTCTTCCATAATTAGCCAGAACTACTCATTAAAAAGAAATAGGCCGGGTGCAGTGGCTCACACTTATAATCCCAGCACTTTGGGAGGCCCCGAAGTGGGAGAGGGTGTGGGCTGTCTGTCTGAGTGAATAGAGCATGGGAGTCACTCATCGCTTTCCTGACCCTAGCCGGGAGTCCAGCAGCCTCCCTCACAGCTACCGGGACAGAGCATGTGTCACTATGGGGCACTTTACACATTTACTCCTTTGTTTGTTGCCTGTTTGAATCTGTGTCATGAGAGCATGGGAGCTCCGTGTTCTATGGGGTAGATTATATGATGCCCACTTTCCAGATGAGGAAGCTCCAGCTCTGAGTTTAGGTAACTAGCCCAAGGTCCTAGAGCCAATGGGGGCAGAGCTTTCTCGCTGCCCTGGTGCATGCCCTCCAGGATGCCTGGCAGACTGGGCTACAGAAGCCAGTTGTCATGGCAATGGGGCGGGATGGTGGAGGTGAGCTCCAGCGGTTGGAGTGGCTATTGGCCCCTGTTAGACATCAGGAGTCCTTAGGTGGGAGAGATTTGGGTCAGATCCTACTTCACACTCACACTTCACACTTCACACAGGGGAGGAATCTTCCCCTGGAAACCAGGCTGCTCTTGAGGATCACACAAGAACTAGTCAAAGTCCTCCTGTGCAAGGGCAAGTCCATTCCAATAGAGGGAGAGTTGCATGACAAAGGCGATGAGTAGCCAAGGGTTGACAGTCCCAGGCCTCGCTGGCAGCACCTGTGGACTTCCAAGGGTGACATCATACCTAATGAGTCATCAGATCCACAGCACCCAATACTGACACATAGTAGGTGCTTAATCACTGGTTGCTGTTATGATAATGAAGCCTTAACTTCCTTATGCAGAAATTGAATTGGAAGCTGAATTTCCTTTTGGACTGAGACCAGGAGAGCTCTCCAGGGCCAGGGCTTGGTAACCAGATGAAATTGGTTCCTAATGGGGGCTCTGTGGAAGCTCAGCAAGTGGCTCTATCAAATTAGCAGGCTCGATGGACACGAGGGAGCAGAACTCTTCCTGAGCCTGGACCCTGCCATCCCTCGTCCCTCTGAAATCAGATTATGGAGAGGGCAGGGCCAGGGAGGAAACTGAGCTAACACAATTACCAGCCCAGGCCGGTCCATCTCAGCCTGGGAACAGGGCAGGGAAGAGGAGAGGGCAGAGGGGAAGCCAGAGCTTCCCTCAGGAAATTACAAATCCAAGAAGCTGAACAGGATAAGCCTATCCCTGCCTTGCTATGGGACCCCATGCTGGGATTAGTGAGCTAATCTCCTTGCTGTTCTTACAAAGCATCAATTCCTCCTTCCTTGGAGATCAGGGTGGTCATTCTTTTCATAGCTATGATATCATCAGCCCTGGCTTGAACCTCCCTGGTGAGGGGTGTTTGTTACCCACCGAGACCTTCTCTTCCATGACTGATTCAAAAGCAACTGTCTGGACTGAAGCCAAGACTGCCACTATCTGGTCTTGGATCTGTCATCAACTAGATGTTGAACCTTGGGAGGTCATTGGCCCACTTCCCCATCTGTAAATGAGATTTATGATCCCATGGTAGGCATGTGCTTGTGTTCTCAGCATCCATCTACTCCTTTCCCATTGCAAGGCAAGCTGCCATCTTCCAGGTGGGTACTGATTTTAAAACCTGACACCATGCCTCTCGCCCTCTTGGCCTCAGGAGTTTGAGCATTGCCCTGGCCGTGGTGGTCCAGGCAGAGCCATTCTTCAGACTTTCCTTTCTGCAGGAAGATTTGCTTGCCCTGTTCCCAGATGAGAACGAGGCAGTGTGTTGCCCTGGCTGACAACGTTGGCTGCCTTAACTCCTCGGAGGAAGCCAGCCTGAGACAAGGCAGATACACATGGAGGGCAGAGCCAAGAGAACTGCAGAGAAAGAGACAGAACCCTGATACATTTTAAGGCCATTCTGTCATGGAATGTTACAGTTATGTTTATAGCAAAAAATCATCATTCTTCCATATACTTTGAGCTGCATTTTCTGACACTTGCCATCACCCATCTTCTAATAGACAGAGACTTCTTTTAGGGTTCAAAGTGCTGGGATTCCTGATCAGAGATTGATTTCTTTGTCATTTCTGCTCAGTGACTACAGTCCCACCCTGTGTGACTCAGCACTGGATGCACCCACTGGGTTTCCACAGGAAGGGAAACTAGGAATGTGTTTGAAGAGTCCCCTCATTTCCCACCTATGTCTATAAGCTAAGAGGAGTAGGAATAGGCTATACAGCAGAAGCCTATCCACAGAAAATGGTGCAAAAGAAGAGAAGATCTAGTTCCAACAACTCAGCTCAGGGAGACATACACTCCCTTTCCAGCTGCTGCCAGTTTACGTTGGGTTTCTGTCACTTGTACCCAAGATAGGTGACTCAGAAAATCATTTTATTCGTCTTCGTTTCCCCAGCACCCAACACTGACTGGCACATAGGAGAATTCCAGTTAAGATGAAAATTTTACTTCCCATTATCTGGACACTTCTTAATTTAATTTCCCCAAACTCAAGATTACATTGGTATTTTTAGTTGTCCGTTTGGAGGAGCAGATTAGGTTTTGGAAAGGTGGCTTCAGCAAACACCTACCAGGTGCCATCTATGAGTTAGGTACACTGCTAGGTGCATTCACATGTATTACTTCACTTACTATCCCAAACCGCTCTAGTTAATTTTATGCCCACTTTCCAGAGAGAGGAACTGAGGCTCTGAGAAGTTGGGTGGAATTTTAAAGTCACACAGCTAGCCAGGTTCAGTGGTATATACCTGTAGTCTCAGCAACTTGGGAGGCTGGAGCAGGAGGATCACTTTAGCCCAGGAGTTCAAGGCCATAGTGAGCCATGATCACATTGATTAATAGCCACTGCACTCCAGCCTGGGCAACATAGCAAGACTCTTATCTCAAAAATAAAGTCACAGCTGGTACTGGCAAAGTCAGAAAGGAAACAAATACCTTCTTACACTCACGCTGTTGATAACAAACTTATGTTCAGTTAACAGAATACCAAAGGCTCTGAATGTCCCTTCCAACTTCCATTGTGAGAAAAGCCTCCACCACAGTGTGCCCATGAGTGTCTTTAGGGAGAGGAGGAAGTTGTCTGTTAGCTGGCAGCTATGGAGGTAGCCAGTCAGTCCTCCTCTGGAGTCAGCTTTGAGTCCATTTCAGGGAGCCCTTGGCCAGTGCTGGGTGTTCAAGCCTGAAGGGCCAGAGGCAAGTGTGCATCATTTGAGGGCAATGGCCATGGGCAGGGTTAAGGTAGGTGAAACTCACCCAGTTCCCATATGAAACCAGAAGCACAAAAAGGAACTACCCAAGGGCAACTCACATGAGCATCCTATCTCATTCTTCTCAGTTTTTCTTTTTAGACATCTTAATTTATTTATTTTTTAATAGAGAAGGGATCTCACTATGTTGCTCAGGTTGGTTTCAAACTCAGGCCCAAGAGGCACAATTCTCCCACCTTAGCCTCCTGAGTGACTGGGGTAACAGGCACACACCACTGCAGCCAGCTTAAACATCTTTACTGAAATATAATTTATAATTTATATACCATAACATTTACTAAAGTATACAATTCAATGGTTTTTAATTTATTTACTAGGTAGTTGTTACAATGATGCTACAATCTAAGTTAACATTTTCATCACCCCAAAAAGAGAACCCCATGTATTAGCAGTCACTCCCAAGTTTCCCCTAAACTCCTCCTCTTACCCTTGGCAAAGCTAATCTACTTTCTGTCTCTATAGATTTGACTATTCTGGACATTTCATATGAATGGAATCACAATATGTGTCCTTTTGTGACTGGCTTCTTTGCCTTGGCATAATGTTTTCTTTTTCTTTCTTTCTTTTTTTTTTTTTTTTTTTTTTTTTTGAGACGGAGTCTCGCTCTGTCGCCCAGGCTGGAGTGCAGTGGCCGGATCTCAGCTCACTGCAAGCTCCGCCTCCTGGGTTCACGCCATTCTCCTGCCTCAGCCTCCCAAGTAGCTGGGACTACAGGCGCCCGCCACCTCGCCTGGCTAGTTTTTTGTATTTTTTAGTAGAGACGGGGTTTCACCGTGTTAGCCAGGATAGTCTCGATCTCCTGACCTCGTGATCCACCCGTCTCGGCCTCCCAAAGTGCTGGGATTACAGGCTTGAGCCACCGCGCCCGGCCTCTTTTTTTTTTTTTTTTAAGACAGAGTCTCGCTCTGTCGCCAGGCTGGAGTGCAGTGGCATGATATCCGCTCACTGCAACCTCCACCTCCCAGGTTCAAATGATTCTCCTGTCTCAGCCTCCCAAGTAGCTAGGATTGCAGGTGCCCACCACCATACCTGGCTAACTTTTTTGTATTTGTAGTAGAGACAGGGTTTCACCATGTTGGCCAGGTTGTTTCAGACTCCTGACCTCAAGTGATCCATGTGCCTCAGCCTCCCAAAGTGCTAGGATTACAGACATGAACCACCGTGACTGGCTGGCATAATGTTTTCAAATGCTCATGTGAGCATTCATCCACATTGTAGCATCAATCCTTTTTATGGCAAAAAATAATACCTCCTTGTATAGATAGACCACCTTTTGCTTACCCCTTCATCAGTTGATGGACAGTTGGTTTTTTCCCACTTTCTGGGTATTATGAATAATTCTGCTATGAACAGAGTGTACAGGGTTGTGGGTGGTCACCTCTTCTCTTGATTTATTTATGTATAATAAATAACTCCCCACTTCCCACCCTCATTTTCCTCCCCACATAGGTCACAGTTCCAGTGTGTGTAGTGGATATCCTTCATTTTACGGCATTTTATGAAAAATGTGTATTCCTCTTTTGCCTGCGTGCATTTGTACATTTCACATACATGCTATTGTGTTTTAGCTATTATTCTGTCTTACTCTCTTCACTCAACACGGTGTTTTTAGGATCCACCCATGTTGCCAGGAGTACTCCTGATCCATTACTTTCAGCTGCTGCGTGGCCCCCGGGGGGTGGGCCGAGAGCACATGTGCAGGTCCACTCCCCAGGGATGAATGCCTGGTTTCCCCAGCTCCCTGTCATCATACACAAACCCACGTGTCCCCTTCAGGACCTGGGGGAGAATGTCTAGAATTTATGTTCAGGAGTGGATTGCTGGGTCATAGAAACGTGCATGCTTACCTTGAGTTGTGCTGGATCATGAATAGTCTTTCCCCGGCCAGCAGGCAACAAGATTAGGGACACATGGAGGAGATGGAATTGTTGTTTTCCTGCATTTTACCAAGCAGGAACAATAGCTGAAATGCACTCACTATCCAGGTTGGCAAAGCTTCAGTACATCAGTGGCAAGGTACACCGTGCCTACCGAAGGATAGAGGTAGACTCCTCTTTTTATTTGTCTCACATCACTTTGCTGTTTCTAGAGCACTGATTCCCTTTAAACATTCTGGTCTCATTAATTGAGGTTGTTCTTTACCCCTTATGGAAAAAGATTATGAAGGGAAACTACTTCCCAAGAACTTTCCTTTGTCTTGGGGTGCAAAACCCTTTGACCTGGAATGACCATTTCTGTGTTTTACGACTGGGGAGGAGACGCTAGGAAATAATTGGTTCCTAAAACCCTTCCCAGCACCCAGGATCACCAAGGAGAGGAAAGGAAAGGAGAATTCAAATGACTGGTTAGGAATTTTTACCTCTGACTTCTAGTTGTTTCCTAGAGAAAATCAAACCCTCATGAGCAGAAAAGGCTGAGACATTTCTTTGCTGCGGAAACTTCCTATATTTGGGAACAATCAATCATTCCAGCAAATCTTGGGGTTATCACATCACTGTGAGTCTGCTGAAGAGAAGTTGTCTCTTTTTAAAGGACTTAGAGTTTACCCTAGATCCCTACACCCAAGGGTGCCTCTTTTTACACAACAGATGGGCATCAGCAGAAGTCTTTTGCAAAGAACCCATTTGTATGTCATGTGAATCCCTTTGTCCTCATTTTGGTTTCCTAAGTTTGGATTTCTCATGATTGGCTTTTCTTAAAGTGAAAGCCATGCTTGCGCTCCACAGGCTAGAGGTGAGAGTGAATTGGGCAGTGTTGGGACAGTCTGGGCAGGTCACTGTGAGCGCCTGGCTGGCGGCTGGGAGGGGAAGCAGGGCTGGGAGCGCCTCAGGCTCCCTCCAGCTTCTGGTTTTCCCTCCTCCGTTTCCCCTCCCTCCGTTCCCCTCACCAGCTTCTGGTTTTCGAATCCCAGCTCTGTGGAGCAGCTC